>NW_020664402.1:1597918-1615004 GCF_002925995.2 Terrapene triunguis
CTTCCTGCCCCGCCTCTTCCTGTGCGGTTACGCCCCCTCCCCCGAGCGCGCGCTGCATCCTCGCTCCCCCCCCCAGAGTCTCCTGCGCCCTGCGAAATAGTTGATCGTGGGGGGAGGGAGGGGGAGGTGCTGATCCGCGGGAGGGCGGGAGGCACTGGGGGTGGGGGAGCTGATCGGGGGCTGCCTGCCAAGGTCATTCAGCGGCTTTATGATGGTAACATAATTCTTCACAAACAGGGCCGACTCTGGCTTTTTTGCTGCCCCAAGCAAAAAACCCGGCCGGCCGGAGCAGCAAGGGGGGGGAAACAAAGTGGCCGGCTAGCCGGAGCGGCGAAGGGAGGGACGGGAAACAAACCTGCCCCCGGCCGGAGCGGCGAGGAGGTGGGGGGGACAAACTGGCCGGCCTGCCGGAGCGGCGAAGAAAAGAAAAAACAAAAACAAAAATACCTGCGGGGCGGCGGGAGCGTGGGTGCAGGGGGACTCCCGGCCCTGCAGACCACAGGCAGCGGAGTGCACACCCCGGCTAGTGGCGGGCGGGGGGGAGAGAGAAGGGGGGCGGCCAGGGCTTCCTTATGTGGGGCGCTTGCCACGTGGCCCCTCCCGCTGCGCCGCCTGCCGGGAGGACTCCGCGCCGCTCCGGTGGGCAGGCAGGGAAGGACGCGGGCTGCCCTGCCGGGCTTGCTACAGGGCGCTCCCCTCCTCCACCCCCTACAGGGCGGCGGGAGCAGCAAACCAAACAGAAAAATCCTGCAGGGGCGGCCAAAGCGGTGAAGCGCAAAAAAAAAGATTAGACGGAATGCCGCCCTTTGGAATCTGCCGCCCCAAGCACGAGCTTGCTCGGCGGGTGCCTGGAGCTGGCCCTGTTCACAAACCTGCGATAGTAGCCACTAAATCCTAGAAAGGTCTCGAGCTCTGTAACTATACGGCCATGTTGTGATAAATGAAGGGGGTGGGGGGTAGCTCCCTTTTATGGACCCAGCCAGCCAGTAGCTATAAAATCCCTCCTAGTAGCTGTTCTCTAATTGCTTTACCTGTAAAGGGTTAAAAAGTCTCACTGCTCTGCATAGGTCAAAGGAGGTGAGTGGGCACCTGGCCAAAAGAGCCAATAGGAAGGCTAGAACTTTTTAAAATTGAAACAAGACTCCCCTTTGGTCTGTCTGTTGTTGTTTTCCTGGGGAGAGGCGGCCAGGGCAGAGCCATGCTGTAAGGAACTTGGGCCAGGTATGAAAAAATCATCAGTATCATAACTAGAAACTACTCATGTAAAACCCCAAATCTGTAAGTAGATCAGGAAATGTCTAGGAAGACGCAATTAGGTTTATTACTTTTATTTTGTTATGGCGTGTGGATTCCTCTGTGCTAAGCCCAGGTGCTTTTGTTTTGCTTGTAACCTTTAAGCTGGACCTCCAAAGAGCTATTCTTGATGCTTAATCCTTGTAGTTGCTCTTTTAAAATCTAGCAATAGCCTGAGTTCCCAGATGTATTTTATTTTTTTTATTAATAAAATTTACTTTTTTTTAGAACAGAATTGGATTTTTGTGTCTTAAGAGGTTTGTGCACATGTGGTTTAATTAGCTGGTGGCAACAGCTGATTTCCTTTTTTTTTCTTTCTTAGCTCTTCCCCGAAGGGCTTGCGGGTGCCCCACAGGAAGGAATTCCCAAGTGCTCCTTCCTGGGTTCTCAAAGGGGTTCTGCACTTGGGTGCTGGCAGCATCTACCAATCCAAGGTCAGAGAAGAGCTGTAACCTTGGGAGTTTAATACAAGCCTGGAGTGGCCAGTATTAATTTTTAGAATCCTTGCGGGCCCCCACTTCCTGCACTCGGAGTGACAGAGTGGGGGATCAGCCTTGAAATGACCAGCCACGGACCCTTCCCCCGGCCTGCCTGGCCATGCACCCTTCCCCCATCCCATCACGCCACGGACCATTCCCCCGTCCCATGCCACCATGGACCATTCCCCCGTCCTGCCTGGCCACGGACCCTTCCCCTGGCCTGCCCCCTCACAGACCCTTCCTCCGTCCTGCCACGCAATGGACCCTTCCCCCGGCCTGCCCCCTCACGGACCCTTCCCCCATCCTGCCACGCCACGGACCCTTCCCCTGGCCTGCTCCCTCACGGACCCTTCCCCCATCCTGCCATGCCACAGACCCTTCCCCTATCCTGCCAAGCCACAGACCCTTTCCCCGGCCTGCCTGGCCACGGACCCTTCCCCCGTCCTGCCATGCCATGGACCCTTCTCCCAGCCCCCCCCCTCACGGACCCTTCCCCCGTCCCGCCCTGCCCCGGACCCTTCCCCTGGCCTGCCCTGCCACGGACACTTCCCCCACCCTGTCCTGCCATGGACCCTTCCCCCAGCCTGCCCCGTCACAGATCCTTCTCCCAGCCCGCCACTCACCCTTCCTTATGCCCGCCCTGCCACGGACCCTTCTGTGACAAAGTCGGGGGTTCTCTTGTTTTTTCCAAGGGTTTGCATGCAGAGGGGGTGGGACTCAGTTTCCCTGGGTGTTACTGGTTTAACGAGGTGAGGGGAGAGGGATGGCAGAGGACCAGCAACGGAAGTGGGGACCCCAGCCAATGGCCTGGAGGATGGAGACCCCAGCGACTGGTGATCTGGTGACCGGGAGGCCCAGCTCAGGAGTCACAGCCGGTTCTGGCCAGTGGGAGGACAATGGGCTGTAAAGAGAGGATCCCAGTGACCTGATCAGCCGGTTCCAGCCAGAGGGGGCCAGAGGACAAGAAAGGGAAGAGGAGGCCCAGGTGACCCGGTTTACCTGGATAGGGGACAATGGACAGAGGCGGGGCTTGGGGCCAGTGATCTCAGATGCCCAGCTGGGAAGCAGGGGGGCTCTGGGCTGGAGAGGGGGAGCAGGCAGAGCCCACCTGGATGCAGGGGAGACTGGGATGTGCTGTGCTGAGGGAGGCCAGGCCTGAGGCCCTGAGAGTTTCCTGTGCTGTGTTCAGATGCCCATTAAGCCTCCTGTTTTACGCTCGCTAAGAGTCACTCCAGTCTAGAGAACAGGGTTGCATTATTCCCTCTGGGAGTGGAGGCCCTGAGGGTTCAGAGCAAGTGGACTCCCTGAGGGGGCCCACGGCAGAGACAGACGTCATAAGGCTCAGAGAGATGCATGTCCAGGAGGTGGAGGGGCCTAACCCCAAGAGAGAGTGGACCCCCGAGCAGGGCTGTCTCACTGAAAGGGGCACCCCCCATGGACCGCACGGGGCCAAGAGTGGGCAAGACCTGTGAGTCCGTGACACATTCTCTCCACCTTCCCCCATCCCGGCCCACCACGGACCCTTCCCCGCCTGCCCTTCAGGAATCGCCCCAAGTCGGCTGCAGGTCAGCACCAAGGACGGGTCCTGGCAGCTCTTGGCCCCGTACCCACAGCTGCCGGATGGGGCTGTGCCACCCAGAGCGGGCAGACGGCGGAAATCTCCTTGCTGTACGACCACCGGGGGCCATTCGATTGCAGCTCCTCTCCCAGGCACAAAGCCGCCGCTCCACACGGGTCGGGCCAGCCCTGGCCGGCAGCCGCAGCAGGGCTGTAATGTGCCACAGAGATGGAGCCCCTGTCTCGTCCCTGGAGCCCAGAGCCAGAGCCTGTTGCCACCGACAAACAGCCATTTCCTGGCCTCTTAGGAGGCCCAATGTCACCAGCCCATCGGGCCCCCAACCCCGGAGAGGTTTCAAACCGGTCGCTGCCGAGTTTGGTTCTTCACCGTCTCCTCTTGTCTCCCCATCGCAGCCAAAATTCGCCCTCGTCCCAGGACTCCAGGAGCTGGAGCTTCACAAACGCACCAGGGCCCGTGAGACTCGCGGTGAAATGGGGCGAGCACCCGGCGCCTCCTGGGGCACAAAAGGGGAGAGGGAACTAAAACCACAGCCGGAGTGGGGGTCAGGACACCTGGGTTCTATTCCCGGCTCCGTCGCTGAGCTCGGGCCAGTCACTGCCCCACTTGGTGCCTCGGTTTCCCCATTAATAAAGTGACTCCAGGGGGAGCAGGGATCTGACTCCGGTACCCTGCTCATGCACGTCTGGGCAGCGATGCTGCCGCTGGCCACCAGGTGCCGCTGTTGAACCACTTTTCATCCTCAGACGACTCTGGGGGGACACCTGTTCCCAGCCCATCACCCCCGGCCCTACCCCCCCCCCCAGCCCTGCCGGTGCCCCACACTCCCGACCCGCAGCCCCTGCTACCTCAGCCCTGCCCCCCCAGCTCTGCCGGTGCCCCTCACTCCTGACCTGCAGCCCCCTGATAGCCCAGCCCTGGGATCCTCTTGAACTCACAGCTCCATGCGTCCCTTCAAGTGGGTGGTTCTGTGACCCTGACTGACCCCAGATCATCCCATGTTTGACCAGAGACCGAGCGAGCCCTGGGCAATGAATTCTCCTCTCCCCTGAAGGAGTGGGTGGCTCCCTCCAGCTCTGGCCTGAGCTCCCTCGGCACCTGCCCTGCTTCAGACCCCAAGGGGTGGAAGACGTGGTGGCACATGGGGAGCCAGCGACCGGGGCCCAGGGGTTGCACAGAGATTTTGGCTAGAACCCCCAGGGATGGGGCAGGGAGAAGCCAGAGCCAGGGGGCCTGTCTTGGCTGTCGGCTGGCAGTACTGGGTTGTGTTGCTACCACACACCTGCCGCTAGAGGACACCCCAAACGCACAGGTTCACAGCTGATCCAGGGGCTGGAGTCACAGCAGGACCCCCCCACCCCATTAGCTGAGCGAATGGGGCCATTCTAGTTGCCACGAGGTGGCCTCATGCTTAGAACAGGACTCTGGGACTCAGGACGCCTGGGTCCTATTCAGTCACTGGGGCACGGTGGGCAAGTCCCTGCCTTTGTCCATGCCTCAGTTTCCCCCTCTGGATATAATGGTACTGACCCACCTTTGTAAAGTGCTCTGAGACCCTCCAGTGAGAGCTGGCAGAGAGGCAGGGCCCCGAGGGGCTCTGGGATCCTGGCTCCATGGCCTTCCATCTCCAGACTGGCCCATCAGAGGGGCTTGGGGTGGGGGCAGGAGGGTGAAGATGAAGGAGGGGGGATCCCAAAGACCACACCTGGGGTGCAGGGATGCTGGGGAGTGGGTGAGGGGAGAGGCCCTTATTTTTAAAATGAAGATTGGCTGTTTGTCTAAAATAGCTGCTCTGGCCTGGGGCAGGTCTCCGGCCTGGGGGATGCAGGTCAGACTAGACATCACAACGGCCCCAGCATCCCACTGATCAGCCTCCGCTCCCGGCCCCAGGGCTCCCCTGGCTCGTGTAGCTCTCAGCCAGGAACCCGGGGTTGTTCTCTGTGCAGCACCCAGCCAGGGCTGGGGCCACCACAAAACACAATCCCGCAGCGGGAAGGGCAGCGAGACGGGGGTCGGCTCCCAGCTTCTAGTGACCCAGTGTCTGCGGGTGAGAGAAGCTGTCGAGCTGCAGGGCTGGGAACGGCTCCGAACATCACAGCTAAAGGTGGGGCTGGTCCTGTGACATCACCTCAGAGGTACCACTGGTTGACCCAGCTCCAGGGGATCACAGCAAGGACCTGGCTGGCAGTCAGGGCAGCCTCTGTAGTCACTGTCCCCCCCATACGGACTGAGGCTGAGCAGACCTTGGGGCTCAGCCCTGAAATCACCTCCAGGAGCCAGCAGCCAACCAGAAACAAAGACTCTCAATTGAGTCCCATCAGCTGATTAAACACCAGAGAGCACCAGGTAGGTCCCTGTGACAGTAACCACATCACGGGGCAGCCCAGCCCTACTACTGGCCTTTGGCATCCCTCTCCCCTGCTTGTTGGAATGAGATAGAAACCCAGTGTCTTGTTCTCATGGTTTCTAGTGTCTAGCAAAGTTAGGAATTTATGGTCCCAGGCTTGTCTTTTGAAGGTGTTGGGCAGGTTTCTTTTGAAGACAAGGACTGACAGGTGGGATGCAGGCTGATCGCTTTGTGAAGTGTGTTCGCTCACAAGTGATGTGGTGGTTTTGTATTTTACCATGTTTTGGGTGAGTTCATTGGAGAGCGCAGTGATTGTCTGGTTTCACCCACACAATTGTTGGGGCATTTACTGCACCAGCATGCTGTGACAGGCCTGCGTAGGACCCATGGATCTTGACTGGTGTGTTGTGGGGGGTGTTGATCGTTGTAGCAGTGGAGATGTGTCTGCAGGTTTTGCAGCTCTTGTTCTGACAGGCTCTGGTGCCGCTTAGAGTTGGTGGGTGCTGGTCTGTGGGGAGCTTGCTTGTTATTGTAAGCAGGATCTGAATGAACTCTCCCCTGACAGCTAGCTGGGAGGGGGAGAGACTTCAGGAGCAAACTGTATTTACATGAACGCCCCTACTCTGCTTCCAGCAGATAGAGCGGTGTCACTCAAAATAATCAGCTTTGGCTGGTGTTGGGTTACAAATCACTTTAGTACTGAATGCTGGGGTAGTGAAAGGCTGTCACCAATGTTGTTGTCTTTATTGTATGAATACAGGGCAGCAGGACTGTGCTTAACTTATCCTAAATGAGGGGGTCACCCTCAACTGAAAGCACCTCGCTAAGCCAGGGTCTCGAATGCCAGAGCCCTGGGAAAATAAGAGGTGTGGCAAGAGATATCCCTGCTAAGAGGTGTTTCGTTTCTAAAAGAGTCCCCTGTTCTGGTTTAACCTATTTCTCTCCAGTGTTCAAAGAGAGAGCTAAATAAGTTTTATTAGGAGCCTTTTTGTTCTGTTAAAGTGCTCTATCTACCCAGCCTGCTGAGAGCTGAAAAGCACTAAAAAACTGACCTACAGAGGTCACAGCAGAGGTAGGTGGCAGGGAGGTGGGCTGGCGGGAGGTACTGAGAAACATTGGCAGGGTGGCCAGGCAGAGCAAGTGCTCAGAGAGTGGAGCAAGCCAGCTGCCTTCTTCCCCGGGTGGGAGGGGAGCTCACACCCACGTGCCTCTGAACCTGGGTCCTGCTGACCAAGGACATGCCCTGTGTGTGGGGTCTGGCGGGGGGCACTGTAAAGGAACTGTGGGTTGTAGAACTCAGGACCATGAGGCAGAAGGCTCGGCCCCATGCTCTCTGCTCACAGTTTTAGGATTATGAATCCTGCTTGTGGCATTTCCCCTAATTAATGTCGGGTGACTTCTCTCCTTTCATTACAAGTTTCTTTCCTGCACTCAGACTCGGTGCTAGCGAGTGGAGAATTCCTCTCAGAGACACCCAGGGGTGGGGTGTAATTTTCCCAGGTTACTGGGTGGAGGCTCGAGCTGGTTCTGTGTTGTAATTTCTGTGCTAGGAAATTTCTCTTGAGATTTAATCTAAATTTGCTCTGCTAGAGTTCGACCTCGTTGCCTCTTGTCCTGCCTCCGTGGCAAGAGAGAACAACTTTTCTCCATCTTTTTATGGGAGCCTTTCAAGCATGGGCGGCGGGTGAACAAGCTGTTGGGGGAGGGAGGCTAGTTCCCAGCCCCGCCCCCCGGTCCCCAGCCCCCCCCCCCCCTTCTGCTTCCCCTCCCCCGCCGCAGACCAAAGCACACACACCCTGTGGCCACCAGCCTCCCCCCGCTGCGCAGCCCCGGGCCTTGTGAGCACTGGCCCCTGCCTGCCTGCCCCGGCCTCTCAGCCAAGGAAGAGCGGGAAGGAAACTGGAAGCAGGCAGGAGGGGGCCTGTGGACGGAGCATGGGCGGGGACACGCCAGGCTGTTTGGGGAGGCACAGCCTTCCCTGGCCTAGGACACCCGCCGCCCATGCTTTCAAGTATCTGAAGACCGTTATCATAGCCCCCTTTAATCTCCTCTTTTCCAAACTAAACATACCCAGGTCCTTCAGCCTTTGCTCGTGTGGCTTGTGTTCCGTCCCTTTGATCATCTTTGTCACCCGCCTCTGGATCCTTCCAGTTTCTCAACATCCCTTCCACACATTGGTGACCCAAACTGGACACAGACTCCAGCTGAGGCCTAACCAGCGCTGAGCTGAGCGGCACTAGCACCTCCCGTGACTTGCCTGCTGTGCCTCTGGTAATGCAGCCTGAAATCGCATTTGGGTTTTTTGCAACAGCATCGCGTTGCTGACTCATGTGGAGGTTGGGATCCACCACAGCTCCCAGGTGCTTCTCAGCAGCGCTGCTGCCAAGCCAGTTCTCCCCCACTGTGCATTTGTGCATTTGGGTTTTCTTCCCTAAGTGCAGCACCTCCCATTTGTCTTTGGTGAATTTCCTTTTGCTGTCTACAGCCCAGTTCTCCAATTTCTCAAGATCTCTCTGAATTTTAGCTCTATCCTCCAAAGTGTTGGCAACTCCCCCTTGCTTTGTGTCATCTGCACACTTGATCACTATGTTCTCTAGTCCTAAATCCAGGGAATTAATGAAGATGTTAAACAACCCCAGGTCCAGAACAGATCCCTGTGGAACCCCATTTGAGACCTCCCTCCAATCTCACACCATCCCATTCATAGTGACTCTTTGTTTGCGGTTGTTTAACCAGTTATGTATCTACTTTCCCCACTTTTAAAGGTGGGCACCACGTTAGCCCTTCTCTAGTCTTCCGGGACCTCTCCTGTCATCCATGAGCTTGTAAATATTATTACCAGTGGCTCCGAGATTGCTTCAGCTAATTCCTTCAGCACCCTGGGGTGAACAGCATCCGGCCCCACTGATTTGAAGTCATTCCAATGGTCGGAAATTCTCTGACGTGTTCTTTACGTATCCTAGCGGCCTCCTTCCCCCATCAATACTAGCACATGTGTTCGCTAATCTGGTGACCTGCTCGGAGGACGCCTCATTCATCTGCTCTTCCTGACCCGGTGTCTGGAACAGACCTCCCCCACCCCCCCAATCGCTACTGTTCCTTTCCCTTGTTCTCCGCACCCAGAGACTGTGTCTGTCACCAGGGCCGGCTCCAGGCACCAGCTTAACAAGCAGGTGCTTGGAGTGGCCAAGGGAGAGGGGTGGCACCTGCGGCAATTCGGGGGCGGCAGGTCCCTCACTCCCTCTAGGAGCGAAGGACATGCCGCTGAACTGCCGCCGCCGATCGCGGCTTTTTTTTTTTTTTGCTTGGGGCGGCAGAAATGCTGGAGCCGGCCCTGTCTGTCACTCATTCCCCTCGGCCACGTACAGCCGGTTGGGACGAGCCCAGCCAGCCTGGGCTGTAATTGTTTGATGCGTGACACTAGCATTGTGCAGCCCCACTGCTGGGCACATGGACAGGCCAGAAATTCCCGGCTCTGCTGACCTCCCCGCTCCAGGCACCTGTCTGGCAGGTAACAAATATTCACCAATCACTAACGACTCCTCGCTAATTCCCAGAGCCCTGTCACCAATTCGAACAAGCTGCTGGTTCAGAACCGGTCACTGATGGGGAATAATTAGGGCCCACATATTCGGAACAATGAATCACTAACAGCTACTAATTAATACACAGGAATAATTGATCACTTTGTCATTGTCTTCTCTTTGAGCCGCTCGCTGGGCTGAGTCCTGGCCGGCACCGTCCCAGACCCATGGGAACCCCCTGGCCGTAGGGCCCAGATTGGGAGTCACCCACCTCCTCCAGCCCTGGGACCAGCCCAGGCCGCAGCGGGTGGAGAAATGCTGCCAACGAAGCAGGCCCTTCCCGGATTGAAAGCAGGCTGGTGCCTGAGGGAACTACGGCTCCCTGGGCTCTGGGCACCCAACTTCCTTGGGCCACTGTGAATAGTCCAACCTAGACTGTCCCTGTTGGACGCTAAAACGGGGGCTGGGCAGATTATGCCGCCCCCATCCCCGCTAACGGCCTGCGTCAGAGCCCAGCCTGCCACCCGCGATGTCCGAGCTGCTGCGACGTTTCTCCTCCGCAGGCCCAGCCGTGCCCACGTGAGGGCACTAGACACCAGCGCTCAGAAGGAGCCGGTCTGGGTTTTAAAACCTACTTCCCAGTCCAGCTCTCGAGAGCGAATGGAGGGAGGCTGTGAGCACCAGGCTGAGCGCCGGGCGTACCAGGCCTGCGTGAAGCAGAGCAGATGGTTTGGAACAAAGGCCCTGAGCCCCGGACACACAGAGGCTGATCCGGGTGGGCCCAGCAGAGCAGCCGACTTGCCCTGTTTCCCCTGAGCCCGATGCCCGCGTGTGTTGCTCTTAGATCCGTACGTCCCGGAATCAGGGGATGCCACAAGAATTCCAGAAGAAATCGCCGCCGTCCCTAGAAAACGTGGCCCTGGGCGGCCGGAGGCCGGAGAAGCAGAACCCCAGACGACTGGCATTCAAAGGGGGGTTTGGAGCCAGCTCATGATTTTCCGGCTCTGACTCAGCACGGGGCGGCTGGAGCTCGGCTGATGAATGTTTCCAGCACAGCCCCCGCCAAGGCGTGCAGCACAACAGCAACGAGCTGAGCCTGACGGGGCCGCGGTGCGTCTATAACTAGCGGGCACCCGCTGTCTTGGCAAGGCCATGGCTGGACCAGGCTGCAAACTCCCGGCCCCAGGCCCCGGGGAAAGCAGGGGGTTCCCTGGCTGTCCCCGGTATCGCTCCAGGAAGGGCTGGACTGTGCCCAAAACAGCAGTGTCAGGGGAAGGAGGCCTGGGACTCACCCTGTGACAGGGAATGAAGCAGGGCCCAGGGTCGAGGGCCCACGTACCCCAGGCGAATTCAGCTGTGCTGCGAGCCGGAACCGGGCAGTTACAAACCAGCCTGGGCCGGAGAGCAGGTGTCGCGTGTCTCTTGGTGGCTGTATTACCCTGGAGCCGAACGGCCCCTTGGCTCAGCGCCTCTCTCTGGTAGGGAGGGTCGTTCCAGCAGCAGCCCCGGCGTGCTGGGCGCTGGACACGCTTCATGAGAGGCCCCAGCATGCTCATCACTTCAGAGCTAAGTGACTCTCCCAGGGGCACCTAGCAAGAAGTAGCAGAGCTGGGAAAACACCCGGTCTCCTGACTCCCAGGGCAGGGCTCCGCCCACCAGGCCATTGTCCCCGGGTTCTCCCTGCGTCTCCTCTCGGCCCTTCCTCCCGTGCACTCCTCCGAACGCCTGTCCCCCTCGGCTAGGCTGGGCTGCATTTCCCGCGCCTGCCCAGGGGATCCGGCCCGCGCCGGCCGAGAGCGTGAATGGGGCCCGAACACTGGGTCCCTGGGTCCCCACCGGAGCAGGCCGGGCTGTCCCAGGGCTGGCGCTGCTCCAGCCGGAGCCAGGCTGACAGCTCGTAGCAAGGCAGCTCTGGCGCCTGGCTGGCTGCATAGGAGCCGCACTTGCTGGGGACAGGCCAATGGGCCCTTCTGGCCGTCATGCCCCGGTGGCTGCAGCTGGCCGGTGGTGGCCTTGGGAAGGGCTCGGCCTGGGAATGCCTTCCCCTTCCCCCCCCCCGCTCACATGCAGACAGCCAGGGTTCAACACAGCCCCACACATGTGCCCCAAGGCCTAGCGCAGGTCACCAGCCCCAGTGCCTGCAGCCCCGCTTCTCCCCACAAACCAGAGCCCCCAGCCCAGACGCCCGTCAGTGCCTGTCACCCACCGAGCCAGCACCAGCTGCTGAAGGCTAGGGGAGCCCCCATGGCCACTGCTATAATAACCAGCCCCCCGGGGATCCAGCCTCCTGCCCCCGCTCCCGCCAGGCTGGCCAGTCCGGTGCACATGAGCCAAGTGTGTCTGCAGGGGGGAAGGGCCCCTGTGCGCTGGCAGATGCCCCAGGCTGGGCTTTGCATCCTGGCTAATCAGAGCTGAAATCCCCGGTGATGGGAAGCAGGCGGCAGGGGGCAGGGACGGAGAGAACGGAGCCGCCAGCAGCCTCCCAGCCCCTCAAGGAGCGATTGCTGCAGGGAGTGTCCAGGGGTCGGTGCCCGAGGGGTCCCGGCCAGAGCCCATCTGTTAGTGTTTGGTGTATTGCGGTAGGACCTAGACACGCCCCACAGCGTCAGGTGCTGGACATCCCCACACAGCGAGTGACGGCCCCTGGCCCACAGAGCTGCCATCGAAACCAGGGAGCCAGCAAAGTGGAAACTGAGGCACAGAGCCTCAGCGGGAGAGCTGGGAACAGGTGCTTGTGCGCTAGGTGCCACCCCAACACCTCCCCCACTAGCCACCCCTGCTCCCAGGGCACCTGTGGGGCACTTGCTCTGCCGTGTCACTGGCCAGAGCCCGCGTGAGGGACCCAGATGAGCCCCTTGAACAGCCCCCAATCTGAGCTGCGGCATTGCGGCCAGCCAGCAGCCAGGGCGGGAGAGGCCTGGGCCGCTTCCCTCGGGACCCTGCTCCCCGCACGGGACGTGGCAGGCAGATCCTGGGCAGGCTCCGCCAGGCAGGCCTGGTGCCCAGGGGGGCTGCCCGTGCTGTAGGGTCAGGGTGACGTACCCACATCCGCGGGCTCTAAGCTTGCTTGCGCTGCCTCAGGAGTGTGGGGGGACCGGGGTGGGGTGGGGTGTGCACCTCCGCTGATTGCAGGTTAGCACCAAATCCCTGGCCTGGAGCATGATATCGGAAGCTGCCTGCCATCAGTCACTGCGGGGTTCCCACGGGGCTGGGTGACAGGCGGCGACAGGACACTGAGCTGGGGGGCAGGGCTGGGGCGGGCTAAAGGACATACATGGCAGCCAGGACTCCTGGGTTCTCTTCCCGGCTCTGGCAGAGGAGCAGTGAACTCTGGTGGGTCCCAGTGGGGCCAGGCAGGTCCTGGGTTCCAGGCTTGGCTCGGGGGGCAGGATCTGGTGGCCAAGGCAGGGGACTCCTGGGGGCTCCTCCCAGCTCCAGGAGACAAGTGAGCGCTAGGGATGTGCTGGGCGCCGTATGCCCAGTTCTACCACTGCCTGGCCGAGTGGCCTGGGCAAACTGCTGCCCTCTGCGTGCCTCAGTTTCCCCACGTCCCCCATGGGGATAATGATCCCGCCCTGCCCCTGCGGGGAAGGGGGGCTGACTGCTTGCCCAGTGGTTTGAGACACGTGGCTAGGCAGGTGCTGCTGTGATTCCCCCAGTCCTCGGGACTGGAAAGGCAGCGACACCCCCCTGACTGGGCCAGGAGCCAGTGCAGCCAGGAGCCTGGAATTTCCTGCCACTCACTGCCTGGGCTCAGCGGCGGAGGCTGCCCCAGAGACACCAGCATGTGGCGAGATGGCTCCGGAACAGGACGTGCGACCTGGGTGCTGACGGCAGCAGCCACAAGGCAGGTGTCGCCGCGCGGGGCAGGAAAAGCCTTGGGTCCAGCCCAGGGAGCTGAGCTCGCCCAGAGCCTGGCGCAGACGGTGGCTGGCCTGGAGGAGCTGGCGACGTGCCAGGGATTAGACGCTGGGGAAACAGCCGCTCTCCTCCCAGCCTTAGCCGGCTGGGGAGCCCAACTGGGAGCTCGCTAAGCAGGGCACGTCTCTCGCTGGGTCTCTGCTCCGTGCCCGGCACGACGGGGCCCTGGCCTCAGCTGGGACCTCCAGGTGCTGCTGCAACGGGGCCAGTCACAAGCGGGGGTCAGCGAAGAAGAAACGCTGATATCTGAACTGGTGCCTAGTGGTCAAAGTTCTGGTCTGGGACCCAGGAGCTCTGGGATCAAGGCCCAGCTCTACCAGCAACTGCCCCCCTCTGTGCCTCAGTTTCCCTATCTGTAAAATGGGGGTAATGACCCTGACCTCCTTGGTAAAGTGCCCCTCTCTGCAGCGGTACCTGCCCTGTCTGTCAGAGGAGAACCGCTGGGGCTGGACTGAGAATTGCTCCTACCCCAGGGTTTTGGTTCAGTGCTCCTGGAGCAGATCCAGCCAGCTTGCGGGTCACTGTCACTAGGGAATAGGAATGTTACAGGAGCGAGTGGGGAGCTGAGCAGGAGCCGGGCGTTGTGCCAGGCACTGGGCACACACATGCACAGACGCACACACTTGTGCACACGCATCCACGCGCATGCAGGCCCTGTCCCAGCGAGTTACCAGCTCAGCTCCCCAGCGGGCCTGGGCCCTGCACTGAGAGAACAGGAGCGGAGAAGCTGTAGAGCATCATGGGAGATGTAGTCCGACGGGGGACACCGGCTTATGGAGGCAAATGGGGGCACCAGGCACCTGAACTACAGCTCCCATGAGGCACCGCAGCAGCATGGCAGAATAGAAGTATTTCGATATTCAACTTTTTGATGGAAAAAAAGTTCTGCAGGGGAAAAGCCACATTCCCGACCATTTCTAGGGGACTTGCAAGCCATTTCCACGGGAGGGGACAAGGAGCTGCCCAGGGCCAGCTGGGACCCCCACATTTAGCACAGCTGGACTGGCAGGGGGCACATGCTGGGGGCAGCTCTCCTGCCTGCCTGCCCCGGGGACAAGGCACCAGTTCAGATTTTGGTGAGGGGACAACTTTAACCGTGATTCCAGGGGCTACTTAGGCACACTTGAAAACTCTAGTTTTTTGGCAGAGAATTTAGCAATAAGCTGACGGGCCCTGGAGCTAATTCCAGTCTGAAAGACCCACTCAGCTCTAACACTAACATGTTCTGACATCTTATGGCAAGTCACTTAAGGGACTGGTTAGGTTTAAAATGTTAATGTCGATTCTTACTTTGTTACTAACTCTGCGGGGGGGAGAGACCCTGTCAGGACTCCTGGGTTCTATGTCAGCTCTGGGAGGGGAGTAGGGTCTAGTGGGTTACAGCATCGGGCAGATACATCTGGGTTCTATATAAGAACATAAGAGCGGCTGTACTGGGTCAGACCAAAGGTCCATCTACCCATAGGTGCCAACTTTCTCCAGCGCCGGTGGGTGCCCGTGCCCCCCGCCCCTGGCCCCACCCTAACTCCACCTCCCTGCCCCTATTGGATCCCTTCCCCAAATCCCCACCCTGGCCCCGCCTCTTCCCTGCGCCGCGTTCCCCCTCCTCCCCCCCCGCCCCGCGAATCAGCTGTTTCGCAGCGCAAGCGCTGGGTGGGAGGGGGAAGAAGCAGGACGCGGCGGCACGCTCGCGGAGGAGGCGGAGGCAGAGGCGTGCTGGAGCAGGGGGGTGGTGCGGGGCCATGGGGAGCTGCCAGTAGGTGCTGAGCAACCACCAATTTTTTTCCGGGGGTGCTCCAGCCCCGAAGCACCCACGGAGTCAGCACCTATGCATCTACCCCAGTGTCCTGTCCTCCAACAGTGGCCAATACCAGGTGTCCCAGAGGGAATGAACAGAACAGGGAATCATCAAGTGATCCATCCCTTGTCACCCATTCTCTGCTTCTGGCAAGCAGAGGCTAGGGACATCATCCCTGCCCGTCTGGCTAGTAGCCATTGATGGACCTATCCTCCATGTGCTTATCTAGTTCTTTTTAAATCCTGTTATAGTCTTGGCCTGCACAACATCCTCTGGCAAGGAGTTCCACAGGTTGACTGTGTGTTGTCTGAAGAAATACTTCCTTTTGTTTGTTTTAAATCTGCTGCCTATTAATTTCACTGGGTGACCCCTAGTTCTTGTGTTATGTGAAGGAGTAAATAACACTTCCTCATTCAATGTTTCCACACCAGTCATGATTTTATAGACCTCTATCATATCCCCCCTTAGTTATCTCTTTTCCAAACTGAAAATTCCTAGTCTTATTAATCTCTCCTACTGAAGCCATTCCATACCCCTAATCATTTTTCTTGCCCTTTTCTGAACCTTTTCCAATTTCAATATATCTTTTTTGAGATGAGGCGACCAAATCTGCATGCAATATTTCAGATCTGGGCATACCATGGATTTATATAGAGGCAATATGATACTTTCTGTCCTATTCATGAATAATTATTCATCCCTTTCTTAATTATTCCCAGCATTCTGTTCGCTTTTTTGACTGTCGCTGCACATTGAGTGGATGTTTTCAGAGAACTATCCACAATGGCTCCAAGATCTTTCTTGAGTGGTAACAGCTAATTTAGACTCCGTCATTTTATATGTATAGTTGGGATTATGTTTTCCAATGTGCATTACTTTGCATTTATCAACATTGAATTTCATCTGCCATTTTGTTGCCCCATCACCCAGTTTTGTGAGATACTTTTGTAGCTCTTCGCAGTCTGCTTTGGACTTAACGATCTTGAGTAGTTTTGTATCATCTGCAAATTTTGCCACCTCACTGTTTACCCCTTTTTCCAGATCATTTATGAATATGTTAAATAGGACTGGGCCCAGAACAGACCCCTGGGGAACATCACTATTTACCTCTCTCCATTCTGAAAACTGACCATTTATTCCTATCCTTTGTTTCCTGTCTTTTAACTGGAGTGCCTGGCAGTGCTTTCAGGATCATCTAAGGATCCTTAATTTAATTTAATGACAAGCCTTTTGTTATCTTAATCACCCTGCCTCTGTGGATAAACAAACTCCCAGCTGTACTTGTGTTCCCATAACCCAGCCTGCTTTCAAATCCCAGCTGTGACTTCCTGCCCCACGGCCTCCTCTCCGCTTCCCGTCTCTCCTGCTCACCAAGGAAAAGGGGGTAAAGCAGAGAGGCTGCAAAGTGCCACTGGAAGTGCCAGGTAATGCGCTGTCCCGATGGGCGATGGGCGGTAGTTGCTGCTGGGTTTATGCCGTGGGGGGGGGTCTCTGCAGTTACAGCCCACAGCAGCCAACCGTCCTGCAGTGCTTCATGAAAGGGGCTCAGTAGCGTCCTCAGAATTTTAAAGATGGGGAAACTGAGGCACAAATGGGCGACTTGTACAGGGGCAGATGATAAAAGAATCAGGACCAGAACCCAGGTGTCCTGACCCCCACCTCAGTGGCTGCTCACGCTGTCTCCTGCCCAGGCTGTTCGGGTGAGCAGGGGTTGGCCTGCAGCCAGCATCCCTCCTGGGCCCCTCCCCAAACCCATGGGGGGCTGGGCCCTGGCACAGCCATGTCCCTCACTGAGGCCTAGGAACCTGCCCAGCGTCACACTGGGGTCAGAGGCTGTCGCCACAGCCAGGCAGAGACCAGGCTCCTGGGCTGGGCTCGAACGTGGGGCACCCGACCCCCAGCGCCTGGGGCTAGGGAGCCGTGGCGCCCACCCTGGGCACCACCCCCTACTGCAAACAGGCCCCTCCCTGTCCCGGGCAGGGGCCCAACCCCACGGCTGCCCCTGCCGGCGCCTGGGCTACAGGGCTGGCTCTCCGGCAAGGGGGCTCTGCGCTGGGCGTCCAGGCCCACTTGAAGCATATGCTGGTGCGTAGCTGACAGGGCCGGCTCTGGCTTTTTTGCCGCCCAAGGCAAAAAAGCCTCCGGCCC
>NW_020664402.1:1615104-1643633 GCF_002925995.2 Terrapene triunguis
GCGCCGCCCCCCTCCAGGTGCCGCCCCAAGCACCAGCTTGGGTGCTTGGTGCCTGGAGCCGGCCCTGGTAGCTGAGGAGAGGTGCGAAATGCCCCTTCCCCCAGGTCCCAGGGGCTTCTCCTCCCCCTGAGCGCAGCTGGGAGCCCACCCGTCCACGCGCTCCCTGCCACGTTCAGCCCCCAGCCCAGCCTGCCCAGGGTCCCTGGCACCGCCCAGCCCAGGCCGCCTGCCCTGCTCCGTGGGGCCCCCACTGGGTGCTGGGGATCGACCATACAGACAGGGGCTGAGCTGGCCCTGGTGAGCACCTCCCCACGGGTGTGTCACACCCTGCCACACTGCCCCCCGCTCTCCACGGGTGTGTCACACACTGCCACAACTGCCCAGCTACCCATGGGTGTGTCACACCCGGCCACACTGCGCCCTGCTCCCCACAGGTCTAACAGGGGGCTGTGGGTTGGGACTGAGAAGCACAGGCAGAGCTGGGGGTGGGGAGGAGCCCAGGGCTGGGCTAGCAGGGGCTGCAGGTCGGGAGTGAGGGGCACCGGCAGAGCTGTGGGGGTGGGGAGCCCAGGGCTGGGGTAACGGGGCTGCAGCTCGGGAGTGAGGATCACCACAGGGCTGGAGTGGGGGAGCCCAGGCCTGCGGTAAAAGGGGGCTGTGGCTCAGGAGTGAAGGGCACTGGCAGGGCTCGGGGGAGCCTAGGGTTAGGGGAACAGGAGGCTGCAGGTCGGGAGTGAGGAACACTGCAGGGCTGGGGGGGGGGGGGAGCTCCTGCAGTTCACGTGTCTGCTCCCATCACTTCCCAGCCCCGCGGAGCCTCCCGCTACCGGGGGATCCCGGCTGGTGCCACCCCCGGAGCCGCCCCCGCCCCGCAGAACCCCCCCGCCAGGCGGGGGCCGGGGCGTCTCCGCGCCGCCTTAAGACGGGCCGGGCCCCTCCCGCGCCAGCCGGGAGCGCAGCGGAGCCGCCAGCCCGGAGCGGGGCCAGACCCTGCCGCGCCGGACCGGACCGGACCCTGTCGGAGCCAGGTGAGGGGGCGGGTCCGTGCGGGGCGATGCCCGGGGGGGTCCCGGCCTGGGCCGCGCTGCAGTGGCTCGATCCCGCGGGTACCGGCCCCGCTCGGCTCCACAGAGACACACACACCGGCCACGCCACACACACATCGCACCCCTCGCACACATCACCCCCCAGTCCCCCCCACACACACCAGTCCCTCCGCACACATCACCCCCACACACACCCAGCCCCCCCACCAGCTCCCCCACATACCCAGCCCCCCCTCACAGATACACACACACCAGCCCCCCTGCACACATCACCACCCCACACACACACCGGCCCCCCCGCACACATCACCCCCCCCACACACACACACCATCTGGCTCCGCTCCCCACTGTGGGGTCCTTGTCTCCATGCCCCCCCCAAGGCGCAGGGCTCCCAGGGAGGGGCGGCAGCGGGGGGGGAGTATATTTTGCTGCCTCACACTGTCCCTGTCACCCCCAGCCACCCGGTGGAGGGGCCGGCCCCACGGGCTGCCCCCAGGTATTGGCGGCTCAGGCTGCATAACCCCTTCCTGCCATCAGAGGCCATCCAGTTGTCTGTCTGTCTGCAGGGAGCTGGGGGGATGTCAGTCTGTCTGTCCCCTGGGGGCCCAGAGCCCCTGCCCGCCCCCACCCATTGCAGGTAGCTGGGCTCCCTCCTGGCACACGTCTCCAGCCCGGCACAGCGCCCAAGGGAGATGCCATGTGACAGCAGCGTGGGGGCTCTCCTGGCACCGTCTGGGGCTCCACTCCCTCCCCCTGCGAATGGTTTAACTTGCTGGGCATCCCCCTTCCAGCGATCCCCTAAATCAGCCCCCCAGCCTCCTGCGCTGCCCGCTGGGCATTCCCTCCCTGCCCCGCTGGGCCCCGCCTCCCCCACTGCCTCCCACTCACCCCTCAGCACCGCTGCAGGCTGGGGCACGCAGGGGGCCCTGGGGTACATGATGGGGTGGGCACTGCTCAGGCGCCTGGGAGCAGACGGGGCTCAGGCATAGGGGGCAGGAGGCTTGGCAGAGCCACGCAAGGATCTGAGCTGCTGGGATGCCTGGGGGCATCAGAAATGGCTCCAGGGGGGCTGGGAGCGGCTCAGGTATGTGGAGGGCGCCGGGAGTGGCTTGGACCTGGGGTGGGGGCTGGGCATTGATCGGGCACACGGCGGCATGTGGGCGAGCCGGATGCCCACATGGTGAGACGCCCACGTGCCGCCCTCCCCAGCTCTTGTTCCCTGTCTTGGCCCAGGCTGAGGACGCTGTGAGCAGAGTGTCCTGCCCCCGGCACAGCCCCCGGCCAGGAGCAGAGGATGGACGAGCTGCTGAAGCTCATGTACCTGAACGTCTCGGAGCGGCTGAGCCTGCCCTGGGAGCAGGCCGGGCCGTGCGGCCCCTCGGTGGGGAACAGCACCATCCTGATTGTGGCCTACAGTGCCCTGCTGGCCGTGGGGCTGGTGGGGAACCTGGGCCTGGTCTGCGTCATCGCCCGGCACAAGGAGATGAGGAACGTCACCAGCATCTTCATAGCCAACCTGGCCTGCTCCGACCTGCTGATGAGCGTGGTGTGCCTGCCCGTCACCGTCATCTACACGCTCATGGACCGTTGGGTGCTGGGCGAGTTCCTGTGCAAGGCCAGCCCCTTCGTGCAGTGCGTCTCTGTCACCGTCTCTGTCCTCTCGCTGGCCTGGATTGCACTGGAGCGGCACCAGCTCATCATCAACCCCACTGGGTGGAAGCCGGGGGCCACTCACGCCTACCTGGCTGTGAGCGTCACCTGGCTGGTGTCGGGCTGTGTCTCCCTGCCCTTCCTCGCCTTCAGCGTCCTGACGGACGAGCCCTTCCGCAACCTCAGCCTGCCCTTTGACGCCTTTGCCGGCCACCTGGTGTGCGTGGAGAAGTGGCCGTCGGACGGGCACCGCCTGGCCTACACCACCGGGCTGCTGCTCGGCCAGTACTGCCTGCCCCTGCTGCTCATCCTGGCCTGCTACTGCCGCATCTTCCTGCGCCTGCGCCGCCGACGGGACGTTTTGGAGCGACCCCCGCACGGCTCCCGCGCCGCCAGCCACCGGCGGGTCAGCGTCATGCTGGCCTGCCTCGTCGCCGCCTTCGCCGTGTGCTGGCTGCCCCTGACCGTCTTCAACGCCCTGTACGACTGGGCCCACGAGACCATCTCCGGCTGCTACCACGACCTGCTCTTCTCCCTCTGCCACCTGGCGGCCATGGCCTCCACCTGCATCAACCCCGTCCTCTACGGCTTCCTGAACACCAACTTCCAGCAGGAGCTCAAAGCCCTTCTCCACCGCTGCAGCTGCGCTGCGGAGACGGACACGTACGAGAGCTTCCCCATGTCCACCGTCAGCACTGAGGTCTCCAAGGCCTCACTGCGCAGCGGGGGGGTCGCCACCGATGCCTGACGGGCGGCTGCTCCCAGCGCCTGGTGCCAGGAGCAGAACCCGCCATAGCCTCGCCCAGCGGGCGGGGGGATACTGCTC
The DNA here is from genome assembly GCF_002925995.2 of Terrapene triunguis. NCBI lineage: Eukaryota > Metazoa > Chordata > Testudines > Emydidae > Terrapene > Terrapene triunguis. Next base: position 1,618,628 of record NW_020664402.1, read on the forward strand.
TCTCGTATGCACTTTCTGCAAATCTAGGGCAGCCCCCCGCCCCTCCCTCGGGCACAGCTCAGATCCGGAGGGAGCCTGGGAGTGAGCTCTGGGGAACCCCAAAGAAACCAGCCAGAGCCTGGCCACGGGAAGTCCTGGGTTCTGAGCCCGGCTCTGACGCACATTCCCCCTGAGCCACTCACTCAGGCTCCAATTTTCAGCCTGGAGATTTTCAGAGCGGCCGGGGGCACCCCCTGGAATGGAGGAGCAGTGGGTGTCTGACTGCCCCAGATAGCCCAGCGCTGGTGCCTCATTCTAACCCCATAGATCGGGTCCTGGCTGGGTTTGCCAAAGGGCTTCGCTGCTGGGGCTTAGCACCTGTGAAAATCGGGCACTGAACTCTGGAGTGAGGCGTCTAATGTGAAGCATCAGCCTAGAGATTTTTGGCCTTCATCTCTCTGCCTCCGTTTCTCCGGACGAGGCTGATAACATTTCGCCATCTCACAGCTCGGGAAGGGCGTGGCGGGGTGAAACGGACACGCTTGGAACATCAGCGGCTCTGTAATAGGGTTAAGCATCATTATCACATTGGAAATGTCCCTGCTTGGGGCCTTTTACCAAGTAATGGATGAGCTGGTTTTCAAAGGGGGACAACCCCCGCCTCCATGCGCAGATGGTGGGTGCATTGCCAGGCTGGGTGATTCAATGTGCAGTCGGTGGTTAGATCTGCAGCTACGGGAGGCAAACACAAATTATTCCAGGTGCATTTAAAGAACATCTTGAATCTGTCTATTGTATCCTAGGCATTCCTGCCAGGCGCATTGATTGCCATGGTATCTGAGCACCGTCACACCGAACTACCCAGCAGCACATGCGTGCAGCTGACTTGTGCAAGAAAATCACCATTTTCATGTGTAACTGGGGCATTAGCACCTACTTTGAGTCCTATGAAAATTCTGCTGTTTGCAAAACAATACACAGAGCCCTTGATTTCAGAGATTTGAGATGATCTCCTAAAACTCCCAAATGACCGATTTAAAACCAAAAAAAAAAGAAACCGACATTCCTTTAACTCGCTTGTTGGTATTTTGAAGTGAAAAAAGATGCTGTCGGGATGGGCTATTAAAGGGGCTCTGTGGAGAGATGGGTCACTTGTTTTTCTGAAAGCAAAATCCCCTTATCTGTGATTCCGGTAGCACCTTAGATTATTCAGCCTGAAAAAGAATTCCGAGATCTAATTTCCTTTTCACCGGTGAGTTTTGTGCTCCATTCTCCTTTCAGTCCCACCCGTTTTACCCAGTGACTGCACAGGTGATATTCCTGATTTACACCAATGTCTGGAAGTGGAGAATCACTCCCCTTACTGTATTTCCCGCCAGCTCACTCAGTCACTGGCACTAGTCGGTTTCTGAGCAGGGTCACTTTCTGGGGCTGCATGGTTGGGGCTAACAGGACAGAGGGACCTGGCCATTCGAACAGCTGTTCTTCTGGACACTTGTGAACAATCGTAAATCATTTTGAGTTTGCTTGATCCAATCCCAGGGGCTTAGCTAATGGGTTCCTTTTACCCTGATCGCGCCTACTCGTATTCTGTGCCTGTCTCTTGACGCAGTGATGAACATTGGCTCCCAGCTGGTGGGGCCAGGGGGTATTTTGGCAAACAGTCGATGTTTGTAACCAATTGATAAATATGTATCTTATCGAAATGCATAGACTGCTGCAGCTTTTCTAAGGCAAAGAACCGGGGATAATTCTTTGTAATAATAACCAAGAATAAACTGAACAAGCTGATGAAATGTGAGTAACTCCCTTTAACTGACACTCCCGGTGTGTCATGTCTCCACAAACGGCCCCGTTTGACACGCGGTGTGAAAAGGAAAGTGGGCAGCTCTGGGTCTTTCCCTGCAGGCATCACTCAGGCTGTCACTGGCAGACGTTTGCAGTGAGGTAGCACCTAGAGCCAGTCCCGTGTTGGGGAGGCTGAGCCAGATCTGGGGTCCAGGTTAGAAAGCAGAGTGAGGAGGGTGAACAGGCCGAGCAGAGCCACCACGTTATCTGAAGGCTGGAAAAGACCCTTGTGGGAAGAGCCGTGAGGCTCAGTCCGGTGAGCTGCTCAGGAGAGTGAGATTGGCTTCGTTAGGGCGCATCAAACCCGGGTTTCCTGAGGCTCTTTGAGCAGAGGAAGGCAGAACAAGCACCAGGCCAGACACATTCCAGTTGAAGTGGGGCACTGGGTTACACCAGCGAGGGGACTAGCCCTTGGACTGAGCTCCCCCGGGCCGTGGGGGAGTCTCTGTCTCCTGGTGGCTGCCCAGCCCGGCTGCCTTGCTGGAAGATGCGCTGGGCTCAGTGCAGGGCACCGGGGGACGGTCTCTGTGCTAGCCGGGGTCAGGCTGGAGGAGCCACTGGGAGTCGCCGAAGGGCCTAGGGTTGCGTGTGCTGGCCGCGGTACAGACCCAGACCTGATCTCCAGGGATTTCAATGGCAGAGACCACTGGGGAGCAGGGCCGGCCTTGGGGGGGTGGGTGCCATGGTCGGGGGGGGCGCCATGTGGCAGTGCAGGGGGCGCGCTGCCTGGGTGGAGTCGAAGCTGCTCCTGGCTGGTGGGGGTGGGGGGAGGAGCGGTTACATACGGATCCGGCTCCTCCCTCCCCGACCGTCCTCTGCACCCCCAGGGGCTGTGAGGGGGTGTGAGGAGCAACGCCGAGCGCTCGGTGCACCCAGGTCACTTTCCCCACCGGGGTGGCTGCTCTCCTGTCCTCGCTTTACGCAGCCCAGCCCTGATGTCGCTCCGCACCCCCCACACACAGGTGGCGCAGGGTGGGGTGCCGGGATTAGGGGTGCAGGTGGTGCAGTGTAGGGGTTAGGGGTGTGAGATGGGGGTGCAGGGGCCAGGGGCGCAGGTGGCGCAGTGCAGGGGCTAGGGGTGCAGAATGGGGGCGCAGGATGGGGCGCAGGGGCTGGGGCGCAGGGGGCTCAGTGCAGGGGCTGGGGCACAGGGAGCGCAGTGCAGTGGCTGGGGTGCAGGATGGGGATGCAGGGGCTAGGGGTGCATGTGGCGCAGTGCAGGGTTTAGGGGTGTAGGATGGGGTGCAGGATGGGGGTGCAGGTGGCGCAGTGCAGGGGCTAGGGGTGTAGGATGGGAGTGCAGGGGTTGGGGCACAGGTGGTGCAGTGCGGGGGTTAGGGGTGCAGGATGGGGGTGCAGGGGCTAGGGGTGCAGGTGGCGCTGTGCAGGGTTTAGGGGTGCAGGATGGGGTGCAGGGGCGCAAGTGGTGCAGTGCAGGGTTAGGTGGGTGGGGGAGCCTGGGACACCAAAGTACAAGGTGGCCCAGGGCACCGTTTGCCCCAAGGCCGGCCCTGGTTGGGTGTCACAGTAGAATCCCTGGCAAAACAAACCCAGGCCCGAGTCGAAACAGCCCGAGTACAAACCCCGCCCCCTCGTGGGAGCTCCTTGTGATGTCATCATATCGCTGGTGATGTCACATGTCACCAGTTCTCCAATCACCATGGAGTCCTCCAGGGCAGACAAGACACGAGCATCTCCCGGCACAATGCCAGCAGGGGCTGGGCGTGAGCAGGGCGGGGCTCGCCCTTCAGACCCGTCCCCCCTCCCCCAGCGACCTGCTCCCCCTCCCATTGCACCCCGGTTCTGGGGCTAGCCCGGGGGAGGGGACATATCGGTTACCTGCTGCTGCGATGGGCCTGAACCGGGAAAACCAGATTAGTGGGGATCCAAACTCTTCTCCCCACTGACCCCCACAAACTCCCCCCAATGGTTTCCTTCCAAAACAGCCTGCTTCGCTTCCCAGGGGACCCCCTATCCCAGAATCCTTTGTGCCACAACCCCCTTGGACATTGCAGTCCTCAGTTTGTCCGGTTCCAAGTGCCAGAGACTGGCGCGTCGGACAGGCCCAAGCCAGGGCGAAGGCTGAGCCCAGAGCGCCAAACCGGGTGCCCTGGACAAATCTCTGCCCCCCTTTAAATGACGCTTTGCATCCCTTCATTATAGTAACTTTAAACATGTAACAGAAGACTGGTTTGTCTCTCTCCTTCTGCACCCCCTGCCTCCCCATCCCCCGCAGCATTTCAGCTCCTCCTCCCATCCCAGTGGCACTCGAGGTTGCTCCTTGCTTAGAGTTTTTTAAGTAGATTTGGAACAAAAAGAGGCCTGACAATGGTAGTGGGCCATTACCAGACGGAAATGGCAGAATTATTAATAAGAATGCAGAAAAGGCAGAAATGTTCCATAAATATTTCTGTTCTATATTTGGGGCAAGAACAGATGACATAGTTATATTATATAAGACTCTTCCCATTCCACTAGTATCTCTGGAGGATGTTAAAGAGCAGCTACTAAAACTAAACGTTTTAAAATCGTTTGGTCCAGATAATGTGCATCCAAGAGTTTGAAAGGAGCTGGCTGAGAACTTGCTGGGCCATTAATGATGATTTTCAATAAGGCTTGGAGCACTGGGGAAGTTCCAGAAGACTGGAAGACAGCTAATGTCGTGCTAGTATTTAAGAAGTGTAACAGGGATAACCCAGGTAGTTATAGGCCTGGCAGTCTGACACCAATCCTGGGCAAGACAATGGAGTGGCTGATACAGGACTCAGTAAGAATTAAGGGAGAGTAATATAATTAATGCCAATCCACATGGTTTTATGGAACATAGATCCTGTCAAAGTCACTTGATAGCTTCTTTTGATGAGATTCCATGATTGGTTGATAAAGGAAATCATGGTGCTGTAATATACCTAGACTTCTGTGAGGCGTTCAACTGGGTCCCCCATGACATTTTGATTAAGAAATTAGAATGATATAAAATGACCACGGAACACACTGCATGGATTGAAAACTGGCTAAGTGACAGGTCCCAAAATATCATTGTACGCAGGGAATTGCCATTGGCTGGGTGTTGCCAGTGGGAGCCCACAGGGATCAGTTCTTGGCCCTGCGCTATTTCACATTTTTCTCAATGGCCTGGAAGAAAACATAAACTCATCCCTGCTGAAGTTTGCCGACGCAACTGTCACGGAGTGCGGGGGAGTCAGGGCCCTGCACCACCACCCCCCGACTTCCTGCAATTCACTGTGACTCTCAGCCAGCCAGTAAAACAGAAGGGTTATTAGACGATAGAAACACAGACTAAAACAGAGTTTGTAGGTACAGAGAACAGGACCCCTCAGTCAGGTCCATCTTGGGGGGTAGGGAGCCCAAACCCCGGTTCTGGGCCTCCCTCCATTTCCCCAGCTAGCTCCAAACTGAAACCCCCTGTAGCTGCCTCACCCAGCCCCCCGGCTCCTCCTCCAGCCTTTGTCCAGTTTCTGGGGCAGAAGGTGTCACCTGGCCCCAACCCCCTCCTGGGCTCAGGTTACGTGCTCACGTATCATCCCTCAAGTGAAGTCACCCCCTGATATCCCACCACCATTCAGCACCAATGCAGATAGTCCCAGTAAAACTCCCACACAACATTCCCAGGTCAAACCCCCCTACTCCATCACATCTCTCCCCCCTTCGAGACTGAACTGAGCGGGGTCACTCTGACCAGTGACCTGGGGAAGTTCAGGGCCCCCTCTCTGGGACAACGCATCCGCTATCACGTTGGCACGTCCCTTCACATGGACTACGTACATGTCATAATCCTGCAGGAGCAGACTCCACCTCAGGAGCTTGGGATTGGCTCCTTTCATCTGGTGTAGCCAGGTCAGGGGAGAGTGGTCAGTGTACACAGTGAAGTGTCACCCAAATAGACATGGCAGTAGTTTCTTAAGGGCCCACACCATGGCCAGGCACTCCTTCTCCATGGCCACATAGTTCTGCTCCCGGGGTAGCAACTTCTTGCTCAACTACATGATGGGGTGTCTTTCCCCTTTTTCATCAACCTGCATTAACACCGCACCCAGCGTTGGTGAATACCATAAAGGGCTTGTCAAAGTCTGGGTTTACCAAAACTGGGCCACTGACCAGAGCCTCCTTCAGCGCACACAGAGCCTTCTGGCACTGCTCGGTCCAGACCACCTTGTCTGGCTTTCCCGTCTTGCATAGCTCAGTGAGGGGGTGGCTATGGAGCTAAAGTGTGGCACAAATCTTCGATAATACCCCGCCATTCCAATAAGGGCTTGGACCTGCGTTTTGGTTTGGGGAGCGGGCCAGTCTCTGATCGCCTCCATCTTGACTGGTTCTGGCTTTAGGCAGCCGCTCCCCACCCGGTGGCCCAGGTAAGATACTTCAGCCATCCTCACCCTGCACTTCTCAGCTTTTATGGTCAGCCCAGCCTCCTGGAGTCCGTAGCACTGTTTAACCTGGGACACATGGTCCTCCCAGGTCTGGCTAAAGACACAGATGTCATCAATGTACACCATGGCAAAACTCTCCATCCCCCTCAGTAGTAGATCCAGCAGACACTGGAAGATAGCCGGCGCTCCCTTGAGACCGAAAGGCAGGGCCAGGAACTCATAGAGCCCCAGAGGGGTGATAAAGGCAGACTTCAGCCTGGCATCTACATCCAGTGGCACTTGCCAGTAACCCTTTGTAAGATCCATGGTGGTAAGGTACCGAGCTCCTCCCAGCTTGTCTAGGAGCTTATCAGGCCTGGGCATGGGGTAGGCATCAGACATGGTGATGGCATTAAGCTTCCGATAGTCCACACAGAACCAGATCGACCTGTCCTTTTTGGGGACCAGCACCACCGGCGAGGCCCAAGGGCTGGAAGACGGCTGGATCACCCCCAAAGCCAGCATGTCACTGACCTCTCTTTCCAGGTCCTGAGCAGTTTTCCCTGTGACTCGGAAGGGGGAGCATCTTATAGGAGGATGTGATCCTGTCTCTACCCGGTGGACAGTCAGATTAGTGAGTCCAGGCTGTTTGGAAAACAGCTGTCGGTACAAATGCAGCACCCCTCTGATCTCAGCTTGCTGGGCAGGGGTTAGCTGATCAGAGAGGGGAATTGTTTCCAGGGAGGAGCCAGCTCCTGTCTCAGGGAATAGATCTACTAAAGGGTCACCTCCCTGCTCCTCCCAATGTTCACACACGGCTAACACCACATCTTCATCATATTAACATGGTACACCCGGTGGCGGAGTACGCAGTTAGACAGTTCCACCACATAGTTTATCTCATTTAGTGCTTGACAACCTTGAAAGGACCTTCCCAGGCGGCTTGTAGTTTGTTTTTTCTCACGGGGATGAGAACCATCACCCGGTCTCTGGTGGCATAGGCACGGACCCATGCCATGCGGTCATACCAGACCTTCTGCTTCCTCTGGGCTCTGGCCAGATTCTCCTTGGCCAAGCCCATGAGCTCAGCAAGTCTTTCTTGGTAGGTCAAGATATACTCCACAACTGATTCTCCATCAGGAGTGGCCTTCCCCTCCCATTCGTCCCTCATCAGGTCCAGGAGCCCCCTTATCCTTCTTCCATATAACAGTTCAAAAGGTGAAAACCCAGTAGACTCCTGGGGCACTTCCCTGTACGCGAACAGCAGGTGAGGTAAATACTTCTTCCAATACTGTGGGTGCTGGTTCCTAAAGCTTTTCAGCATCATCTTTAGAGTTCCACTGAACCTCTCCATCAGCCCGTTGGACTGGGGGTGATATGGTGAGGCCCAGTTGCACCGGACCCCACATTTCTCCCACAAGCACCGGAGCAGGGCTGACATGAAGTTGGATCCTTGGTCTGTCAAGACTTCCTTGGGGAACCCCACTCAGCTGAAACTGGTCAGCAGGGCATCTGCCACTGTGTCTGCTTCGGTAGAAGACAAGGCCAATGCTCGTAGGCGCCAACTTTCTCTGGTGTCGGTGGGTGCCCGGGCCCCACCACCCCTTTCCCCGCCCTTGCCCCACCCTGACTCCACCCCATCCCCGCCCCTGGCCCCGCCCCCATTCCAACCCCATCCCCAAAGTCCCCGCCCTAACTCTGCTGCCTCCCTGCCCCTATTGGATCCCTTCCCCAAATCCCCACCCGGCCCCACCTCTTCCCCCAGCATGCCGCGTTCCCCCTCCTCCCCCCTCCCTCCCTGCCCTGCCAATCAGCTGTTTTGCGGAGCATGCGCTGGGAGGGAGGGGGGAGAAGCAGGACACGGTGGCGCGCTGGCGGCGGAGGCGGAGGTGAGCTGGAGCAGGGGGATGGGGTGGGGCTACGGGGAGCTGTCGGTGGGTGCTGAGCACCCACCAATTTTTTTCCGTGGGTGCTCCAGCCCCAAAGCACCCATGGAGTCGGCGCCTATGCCACCGCCTCGGGGTAGCGGGTGGCGAAATCCACCACCACCAGAATGTATTTCTTCCCCAACCAGGTCGTCTTGCTGAGAGGCCCCACTATGTCCACAGCCACCTTCTGAAAAGGCTCCTCTATGATGGGCAAAGGTCTCAGAGCTGCTTTCCCCTGGTCCCGGGCCTTCCCCACCCTCTGACAGGAGTCACAGGATCTGCAGTACTGATGGACAGTAGTAAAGACTCCAGGCCAGTAAAAGTTCTGTAGCAGCCTCTGCCTGGTACGCCGGATTTCCTGGTGTCCTGAGAGAGGGATGTCATGGGCCAGGTACAGTAGCTTGTGGCAATACTTCTGGGGGACCACTAGCTGCCTCCGGATCCCCGACGACTCCACTTCCCCGGAGGAGCCCATTCTCAGTACAGGAACCCCTTCTCCCACAGGAACCTCTCCTGGCAGCCTCTCCCCATGGTCTGTACCGCACAGAGGCCAGCAAGGTTCTTAGCTTCTGCAAGGAGGGATCTTTCTGCAACTCGGCCTGGAACTCAGCAGCTGGGGAAAGGATGGGGGCCTGCTCCCTCTCGCTGGCTGGGTCTGAAGCCGCAGCCCCTCTGAGCCTTGTCCCTGGGCACTCCCTCCCCTCCCTCCTTGCCTCCGGCAAGGTACCCTCCCCGAGGTCAGGGCATAGTGCCCCTCGCCGGCTCTGGCTACGGGTCACGACTAAGGTGTTCTGGGAGTTGCTTGGCCAATCCTCTAGGTCCCCCCCCATCAATACCTCAGTGGACAAATGGTGGTGCACCCCCACTTCCTTGGGGCCCTCCTTTTGCCCCCATTTCAGATGTACCCTCACCATGGGCACCTTGAATGGGGTCCCGCCCACCCGGGTCAGGTAGGTGTCGGGCCTCACCTGATCTGGAGCTACCACCTCGGGCCGGGCCAGCATCACCTCTGCGCCCGTGTCCCAGTATCCATTGACCTTCCTCCCATCCACCTCCAGGGGAACAAGGCACTCGCTCTGCAGGGACCACCCCGCGTCCACCCTGTAAACAGAGAACCTGGTGTCTGGAGCATCCAGCCCCCCCGGGGAACTGGTCTGGGAAACTCCTCCCTCCTGAGCCATTGGGAAGCTGTCAGCCCCCCCAGCCTGGGAAGCCCGCCCCTCCTCTGGCTGAGTCCCTACCCAGTTAACGCTGTGAGGGTTTGGTTTGCTGTCTGTCCTTGAGCTTGGGGCACTGGGTCCGTATGTGGCCTCTCTGGCCACAGTAATAGCAGCTCATGTTCTGTTGGTCCCCTCGAGCCGGTCGGTTGATCCTGATGCCGGTTGTTCCCCTTAATAGATTATCAGGGTTGGAAGGGACCTCAAGAGGTCATCTAGTCCAACCCCCTGCTCAAAGCAGGATCAATCCCCAGACAGATTTTTACCCATGTTCCCTAAATGGCCCCCTCAAGGATTGAACTCACAACTCTGGGTTTAGCAGGCCAATGCTCAAACCACTGAGCTATCCCTCCCCCGTTCTCCACATTCCCCCTTTGGGGGGTCCCAGGGTGACTCTCTCTCTGCAACATGGTGGGCTTAATATTTTGGGACTCCTCTGTTCCACCCCCTGACCGGCTGTCCACAAACTCGTCAGCCAGCTGCCCTGCGCTCTGCAGGTCCTCTGGCTTTTTGTCCACCAACCAGATCCTCAGGTCGGATGGGCAATGTTCATACAGGTGCTCCAGTACAATCAGTTTAAGCATGTCCTCCTTAGTCTGGGCCCCATCTTCCTCAATTGTGGACATGTCCCTCCATTCAGAGGATCAGTTCCAGATATGTGGTCTCAGAGGTTTTATGCTGACTCCTGAACTTTTTCCGGTACGCTTCAGGAGTCAGCCCAAACTTGCGTAGCAGGGCCTTTTTGAACAGTTCATAGTCCCCTGCCATCACCCCTTCCATTCGGCTGTACATCCCCACAGCTTTGGGGTCCAGTAAGGGGGTGAGAAACCGGAGCCTGTCTGCAGGGTCAACCCTGTGCAGCTCGCAGGCCTTCTCAAAGGCAATCAGGAATTCATCTATGTCCTCCCCTTCCTTAAACTGGGACAGGATGCGCTTATCAAAGCTCCATGTAATCCTAGGTTCCCCCTCACTCACCGCAGCAGGGGGCTCTCTGCTCCTCAGCGTTGCCAACTCCAGTTCATGTTGCCGATGTTTCTCCCGATCCTCCAGCTCCAGCTCTTTCAGTTTTATCTCTCTCTCCCATTCCAGTCGCCTCAGCTCCAGCAATGGGGAGCTCCACTGGGAGGATCCCCTGCTGGCCGCGGGGGTCAAGGTGCCCTTCCATAGGTAGGAGGGGCCTCGGGATGCCCTCGGCAGCAGTCTGACCCCTCCCAGCCGGGACAGACACCGGTGCCTGCACTGCATCTGCTGGACTGCTTCCCTCAGGGACAGGGATCAGCTCCTCCGACCGATCCTCCTCCTCCGGCTGGGCCATCAGCTGTTCTTTGGTGAGCTTTCCAATACTGTTATGCTTATAAGAAGCACACGGGATTTTTTTCAGGGGAAAAGGCAATACACCGTGTTTATTGGAGATACAACAATTAGCATATGCATTCAATCACACCACACACACACACACACACTGTCCTGCCAGTCGATGTTATAATTACCAGACCAGAGTCCGGATCAACCTAGTTGCCAGTAGGGAGGAGCCGGGTTCCGTCGGTCGCGACACGATGCTCTGGGGAAGTCTTGGCAGGACGAACCCGAAGTTTCATGGCAAGGCACCTTGCTTATATAGTGATTTTCCTTCATTGGGACCAATGAGTTTTGCACCGTCATGCTGTAATTAATTGTTGTTTGACGAGTGCTTGTTTTCTGAAATTGTCCTTCTCATCCTTTATCACAGCTCTCTCGTCCCCATTGATAGGTGCCTGTCTCATCTTTAGAGTCGTCAATCTGCCCTCCTCTGGCATCACAATAGGGGCGTGTTGCAGCCTCCTGGCACCCTTGCGTCTGTCTCTGGTTCCTCCCTCATACATCTGGCTCGGCGACGGTCTTCACACGTCTCTCTTAACACACATTCCTCATTCACACACGGCACAGAATTCATTTACACACAACAGTTTGAACAGGAACATCAAGTTGCAATGCACAAGAAAACAATCACGGCATTTTTCTACTTATTTTAAAATGCTAAACCTACAACGAAATAGTGACCTTAAAGCGTCTGTTACTGCCTTGAAATCAGCCCAGACACATTCCGGCTGATGCGTCTTTACCAAATGGCCCATTACGCCATTCCTTTCTGCTATTCAAAAAGGGTGGCTGGCAGGATATGATCAAAGCATACACCAGTACATTTAATACATGCTACATTATTATCTCATTATTCTTTATCCTTCATTCTAAATCATACAAAATACAAACATAAAATCCTACTACTACAATGCGCAGCCCTCTCTGTTTGCACAGCTCGACCAGGTCCTTCTTAAGGAATACTGCATGCAGATGTGGTCGCTCCAGCTCAAAAAAGATATATTGGAATTGGAAAAGGTTCAGAAAAGGGCAACAAAAATGATTAGGGGTATGGAACGGCTTCCGTATGAGGAGAGATTAATAAGACTGGGACTTTTCAGCTTGGAAAAGAGACGACTAAGGGGGGATATGATACAGGTCTAAAATCATGACTGGTGTGGAGAAAGTAGATAAGGAAATGTTGTTTACTCCTTCTCATTACACAAGAACTAGGGATCACCAAATGAAATGAATAGGCAGCAGGTTTAAAACAAACAATAGGAAGCATTTCACACAACGCACAGTCAATCTGTGGAACTCCTTGCCAGAGGATGTTGTGAAGGCCAAGACTATAACAGGGTTCAAATAAGAACTAGATAAGTTCATGGAGGATAGGTCCATCAATGGCTATTAGCCAGGATGGATAGGGATGGTGTCCCTAGCCTCTGTTTGCCAAAAGCTGGGAATGGGTGACAGGGGATGGATCACTTGATTCCCTGTTCTGTTCATTCCCTCTGGGGCACCTGGCATTGGCCACTGTCGGCAGACAGGACACTGGGCTGGATGGACCCTTGGTCTGACCCAGTCTGGCCGCTCTTATGTTCTTAGGAGTCCAAGGGCAGAAGGGACCATTGTGATCATCTGGTCTGACCCCACCCCCCCCCGTCACCTGCTCCCCATGTAACACAGGCCAGAGACCTGCCCCACAATGGGCCCGGGCACAGACCTGTTAGAAACCAGCCAGTCGAGTTAGAATGGCCGGGGATGGAGAATCCACCATGGCCCTGGGTAGGTTGTTCCCCCGGGTAATCACTGTCACTGGTACAAACGTCAGCCTCATTTCCAGTCTGTGTTTGTCGAGCTTCAACTCCCAGCCTTTGGATCGTGGGAGACCTTCCTCTGCCAGGCTGCAGAGCCCGGTATGAAATCTTTGTTCCCCATGTAGGTACTGACAGACTGGGATCAAGTCCCCCCTTGGCCTTCTCTGTGTGAAGCTAAAGAGCGTGAGCTCCTGGGGTCTGTCGCTCTGCAGCAGGTTTTCTAATCCTTTAGTCGCTCTTCTCTGCCCCCTCTCCAATTTATCCACCCCCCTCCGGAACTGTGGGCACAGAACTGGGCAGGCGATCCCAGCTGCAGTCACACCAGTGCCGAATACAGTGGTGAAATCATCGCCCTGCTCCTACCCGAGATTCCCTCGTTTACCCATCCCAGGAGCACATTAGCTCTCTTGGCCCCAGCATCACACTGGGAGCTCAAGTTCAGCTGATCACCCACCAGGCCCCCAAAACTTTTTCAGAGTTGCTGCTTCCCCGGGCAGAGCACCCAGGCCTAGGCATTGTTCCTAGACACACACATTTATACTTACTGTTTGCTTGCACTCAGCTTACCAGCCAATCCCAGTCTCTCGGTAGCAGTGACCTGGCCTCTTCATTTCTTACACTCCCCCCAGCTTTTGTGTGTGTGGAGCAGGGACCTGGGAATGTTGTGTGGGAGTTTCACTGGGACTGTCTGCATTGGTGCTAGATGGTGGTGGGATATAAGGGTGTGACTTCACTTGAGGGATGATACGTGAGCACGTAACCTGAGCCCAGGAGGGGGTTGGGGCCAGGTGACACCTTCTGCCCCGGAAACTGGACAAAGGCTGGAGGAGGAGCTGGGGGGTGTGGCTGGGTGAGACTGCTGGAGGAGGTTTCAGTTTGGAGCTGGCTGGGGAAATGGAGGGAGGCCCAGAATCGGGGTCTGGGCTCCCTACCCCCCAAGATGGACCTGACTGAGGGGTCCTGTTCTCTGTACCTACAAGCTCTGTTTTAGACCGTGTTCCTGTCATCTGATAAACCTCTGTTTTACTGGCTGGCTGAGAGTCACGGTAAATCGCAGGAAGTAGGGGGTGCAGGGCTCTGATTCCCCCACACTCCGTGACAACTGGCAGGGCCGTCGAGAGCGGGTTCGGGCCCCGGTGAAAAAATGTTTTCGGGCCCCCTAGCAAGGGCGGACCTGCTAAACAGGGCCGACGAGAGGGGGGGAAGCTGGGCCCCGGGCCCCCTTCCGGACCGCCGGGCCCCGGTAATTTGTACCGGCTTCCCCCCACTCTCGTCAGCCCTGACAACTGGTGGCAGTGGTGAGATGTACTACACCCTGTGGTTGGCGCTTCCTGCAGTAAGTGACTGGGGAGCAGTAAAACGAAGGGGGATTAATGAGGACCAGGCGTGCTGAATGCTCAGAGAAGAGCGGTTTCCGGGGGTGGAGGAGTCTGCAGCTTGACCCTGGGAGAGAAGTGGTGACCTGGAGAAGGACTGGCACACTAGAGGTTCTTCCTGGAAACCATGGGGAGCTGAGAGCACACAGGCCTGCGAGTCCACAGCCACTTGGGAACAGTGGGAAGATGTATAACCAGCCGTCGGCTCCTGTCTCGGCTCCCTGGGGCAGGGGCTGGCTTTTCGTTCTGTACAGCACCTGATGCTACCGTAATACACCTAATATAACCAGCAAAGAACGGGTGTGTGCTGAGAGCACGAGCACACCAGAGGGCCGGGCTGTGTCCAGCAGCCTTGGGACAATCAGGATGTCACTCACCCAAACAGGCTCTGCATCCGTCGGGGGCAGGGGCCGCTGGGCAGGCTCCCCCAGGGGATTGGGAGCCCTGGGCAGAGCCGGACCCTGCAGATTTCTGCCCCACTTGCTCAGGACCGTGGGGAGCAGGGCAGCCAGTCTGGTGCCGTTCAGCCACCCCCAGCTCAGTCTGGAGCTTGGGACCCTGCCCCGGGGCGAGCGGCCTGGCTCTGCTCGGCTCTGGGGACATGGACAGCTCAGATCTGGGGGATCTCCCCACTGGCCACGCTGCTCTGGGGCCAGGTCACCTTAGGGCAGCACAAGGAAATGGAAGAACTGTGGAGCACCTGGCGGCCCTTCCAGGCTGCGGCTCTGGGATGCTGGTTCGCTGCCCCGATGTGGTGGCTCTGAGTGCACTGCCCTGATCCCCCCGGTGCTGGCTCCTGCATCCCCCGCTCGCTGCATGCGACAGGCATGTCTGTGGTTTATACCCCTCAGGACAAGAGCTGGGGCTGGGGGCCAGCGAGCCCCATGGGTGCTATCCTGGGTCTGCCAGGAGAGAGGGGACAGGCCAGTCCTTGTGCGTCTCTGCCCCGAGAAATGGGGACATCTGGAAGCCTAGGAATTACTGCAGTGGCCCAGTGGGTTTGGTGCCCTGTATAGACAGGTGTGATGTGGGGGAGCGCGACCGCTGGTGGGCAGCGCCTGAAGCTGCATGGCTCCTCCTGTCACTTTTTCAACCTGTGAGGTAATAGCTTGGAGGGTAGAGCGGGGGCTGGGAGCCAGGACACCTGGGTTCTCTCCTCAGCTCCAGAAGCGGAGTGGGGTCTAGTGGTTAGACCGGGGGCGGGGGGGCTGGGAGCCAGGACTCCTGGGTTCTATCCCTGGCCCACGTCCCAGAGCCGCCCTCGCTCTGCCACGGACGCAGCGTCCCAGAGATCCATGGGGCCTCGCTCGGGAACCTTAACGAGGGGGCATAGGGACAGCTTGCTCGGGAGCCCAGCCTCGGGAGCCCCTCCCGCTCAGCCTCAACCCGGGGGTCGGCTCCCCGACCTGTCCGCCCGGCCCAGCCAACTCTGCAGGGATCCGCCAGTGAACCCCCACAGCTGCCTCATGCGGTGCCCTGCCCCTCACAGCCGCTGGTCAGGTCGCTGCCTCCCACAAGCCGAGGCACCGCCCCCGGGTAACACACGGCCCGAGGCCAGGTTTGTATAACATGACTCAGGTTGGCACTAAAGACCAGAGACATCAGTGAAGCAACAGGGCTGGCTATGAGCAAAACACAATGACACAACGCGCTTCCTGGTGCCCCCCACTGAATGCCAGCCCCAACAGGCGTGGCCAAGGCAGGTGCCCATGGTAAGCGCTTGTCTTTCCCGCCAAGAGGATGCAGCTTTCCCAGGGTGCTGGCCCCTGTCGGGCCCTCAGGGAGGGATAAGTAAAACGTTCCCCCCCAGGACCCAAAGCCCCCTGTCCCCGTGTCAAGAGCCAGGAAGGTTTCCTGGGTGCAGAGTCTGTCCCTGGGGTGACCGTTCTCCATGGCTTTACCCCAGTTGTCAGGGGTCTCTTGCTGATTGAGCCAGTCAGACAATAGCCACATCCTCCGTCTCTACATGCCACCCCTGAGCTACACACCACCACCAGTGTGCCAGGCTGACGGGGGCCTCTGCCACTGCCACTGATGGGCTCCCAGGGCCCCCAGCTTGTGCCACGACTGGGTTCTCGTCTCCCCCGGCGCACGGATGGCTCAGCCTTGCTCCCCGGCGGTGTCACACCCAGCAGCATTGTGTTTCACTAGCGCAGAAAATCAGGCACTGATGCCCCAGGAAGGGGACCTGGAGCATCGCAGGAGGAGAGGAGCGTGGCCTAGGAGTCAGAGCATGAGAGAGGGGTCAGGGCAGCCCAGCTCCACCAGTGCCTCACCATGTGCCTTGCGCAGGCCGCTCTGTGCCTCAGTTTCCCCAGCTGTACAATGGGGGTGATAACACCCAGCTGTGAGGAGGTGGGGCCGTGTTGGCAAAGTGCTGATAGCCTGGAACAAAAGGGGCCTGAGCTGAGCCGCTGGATCGATGGGCAGTGGGTCAGGCCCTGGGAGTCTTACCCCAGTGTGCAGCCAGATGCCCCTTCCGTGCCCGCTCAGCGGGGAACCCGTGTTAGACTCAGCCCAGCCCAGCCCAGGGGACAGGCCAGTGACACCCGCCGATGGGCTATGCCGGGTGCAGCTTCAGCAGGCAGGCTCCCGTTTCCCCTGCTCCGCAGGGCTGTGCCGTGCGTCCTGGTGACTGATCCGCACAGAGACCGGGCAGGGCAACAACATGGCGTCACTCCTGGGATCTAGTCCCTGAGCTGCCACCACCCTGCTGGAAGGCCTTGTCACTTCCCTGTCCCTCTCAGTGCCTCAGTTTCCCCTCCCACCAGTCAGACCAGGAGCATAGCCCTCACGCCCGGAGACAGGAGGGTGACTCCAGCCGGGGGTTCAGACCCAGCGTTTCTGCGCATGGCTGGAGAGCGACGTGGCCTCGTGGGGGTCTCTGGGAACCTGGTCGGAGCGGGTGGGAGCCCCGAGGGTGCTGGGAGCCAGGTGGTGGGCGGTGCCCTGGGGTGGGACCGGCAGGTGGCCGGAGGAGTTGGGGGTGCCCCCCAGGAAATCAGTAGTTCTCCCCTAGGGGAGTAAGGGGGGCTGATAGCCCCTCAGGAGCTGCCTTGTCCCACCCAGGCCTGGGGAGAGGTTGCCATGGTGCCCATGTAGTTGCCATGGGGGCCCACCACACCCGGGTGCCCCCCGCTGCAGAGAATCCAGCCCCAGCCCTGCTGGGAGACGCAGCCAGCCGTGGTCCCACCAGAGCCTCCTGTCTCCATAGTGAGGGTCGTCAGGGAAACGGTGGGAAACAGTGCCGTCTCCATAGCGACTGTGCATTCTGCTTTCCCTTGCCAAGGGCCAGCTGGAAATAGGAGCTAGGAAATAGGTGGGGGGCGGGGGGGGGGGCACGGGGCTGAAGTGGGCTGGAGGGGGGCAGGCAATTGCTCCAGGCCCCTCGCTGGGCCTGCGGAACCAGCCCCGTTCAAAGGGCCATAGGCCCAAGTCCCTTCTCTCAGCCGGGTACCCCGAGCAAGGAAGCCCAGGGCCTGGGGCGGCTGTGCCAGGGAGCTGCCTGACAGCCCTGCCACAGATCCCACGGGGTGTCCCCCACAGCCAGGCTGGTCCAACCCCCATCAGTGTGGACGGGCCACACCAATGCCCCTCCCTGGGCAGTGCACACTACCTACTAGGCGACACTCCCTCCCCTGCAGTGGCGTAAGCCCCCTTGGGTTACGTGCCTGGCATGTCTCTCTGAGGCACTTCCCCGGCCCCAGGAGCTGGGCACCTCGCCGCCCCCCTCCCCTGAACCCCACAGGCAGCTGACATGGAGAGCCTGAGCCACGAGGGCTTGAGGGGTGTCAGTGGAAGTCTGACACCCATTGAGAGTCGGCCAAAGCGATGGCCAAGGCGCTGGGGGAGAACTGGGAACTGATGCAGGGTCTCCCAGGTGCACCCACTGGGCCACTCGGCCCTACTCCTGTTCCATCACCAGCCTCTGCTTTCTGCCAGGGCCGTGGGGGCTGGGCCTTGCGGGCAGCTTCCCAGGGGAGGAGATGTGGGACTCCAGGGTGGGGAAATCTCAGCATGGCCGAGGGCTCTAAGTGCCTCCTGCTTTGTTATAATCCTCTGGCCTTGTCCAATCACTTTCCTCTGAGGATCTCAAAGTGTCTCCCTCACCTTCATCCACTGAGCCTCTCGAGGTAGGTCAATGCTATCCCCGTGTTAGAGGTGGGGAAACTGAGGCACGGAGCAGGGCCATGCAGTGAATGGAACAGAGCCTGGGTCTCCTGCTCTGAGCAGACCACATAGCGCAGCAAGGTCAGAGTCGGAGGGGTCAAGATCAGAAGGGACCAGTTCACCCAGTCTGACCCCACCAGCACCCACAGACCCACCAACCAAAGCCCGCCGCCCTCAGGAGCCTGGGCTGGCATGTGCCCCAGAACTGAGATGCCCGGTGCCCCGCAGTGGCAGGGATGATGAAGTGAGACACACCCAGACAACCTGGCAAGGGACCCACCCCCCACGCTGCAGAGGAAGGTGACAAGCCCCCAAGGTCTCTGCATCTGATCTGGGGGAAACAGGCCCCCAGCGAGACCTGGGGTGTGAGCCAGACCTGGCAAGCCATGCACCTGAGACAGCGAGAGCTCGGTGCCACCAGAGCCCGGCCCTCCCCACTGGCCATCTCCAGCTGGCACCACCCCGACGCTTCAGAGGCCAGTGACTTAAAAACCCTCCCAGAACACAATGGGGGGGGGGACCCTCCCTGACCCCCACTGACAGGAGGGACCCAGGTTTGATCAAACCACTAGCCCACGCTCCCTCTGCCACCAGCTCACTGGGGAGCCGGTGGCTCCAGCCATCCCTTTGGCTTTCCAGGAAACCCCTCGGAGTCAGCACAGCCAGGAGGCGGCTGCTCCTGCTTCGCACGCCCTGTGAATGGGCTCTTCACCCCACACCACCAAGGCTGAACGCCGGCCGGGGCCCGAACGCGGAGCTAGAGGAGTTTAGACTAAAACTAGGGCGCAAACTTTTGGCTGGGAGGGGAATGAACCCCTGGGACGACTCCCCGGGCCGGTGGGTTCCCCGCCCTGGACGCGGTAAATCAAGGGCTGGTTTCCTAGCAGACCTGCCCAGGAATGACTGGGGGCAGGTCTCTGGCCTGTAACCACACTAGGTACTGGGAACCCCCATGTGCCAGCGCAACTGGCACTAGGCCCGTGCTGTGCATCAGTGCCCTCTAGTGGCTGGTCTGTGAATCTGCCAGCTGGCATTGCACATGAGCCTTTCCCCCACCCGGCGCCCCTGAGTTCAAAGCCGGCTGGCAGCGCGGCGACGGGACGGACACAGTCGTTGCCATGGGGTCCCACCACACCCGGGTGCCCCCCGCTGCGGAGAGCCCTGGCTCTTCAGGGTGACTGTCCCCGGCGGAGGGGGAAGCATGTCCCGTGCTGTGAGTGGAGGGGGGGAGGTGATGCCGCCCCAGAGACGTGACTCCAACCCCCTTTAGGGGTGCCAGGTGTGTTATGGGGCCCCCAGATCACCCTCCCCACCCAAGCCCCAGGGATTTTGAACTGCCGGCGCTGGGACCAGGGAGGGGAGCTGGCCTGTAGCCGGCAGTAAAGCTGGTCACCAAGGCGGCTGGCTGGGGGCGGCCTTTGGCCCTGCTTTAGGAACTGGGGGAAGGGTGCTGTGATGGGGCACGAGCCAGAAGAGACCCCAGCCCTAGCCCTGCGCCACCAGGAGCAAAGGGGCTGGCTCGTGCCCAGCAGCAAAGCCGAGCCGGGAGAAGGATGCAGCTCTGCCCCCAGCCACCTCTCGGAGCTTAACGGCAGCTCCAGGCCAACTCGTGGCCTCTGATCTCCGGGGCCCAGTATGAGCCCCCCAACCACTGAGTCCCTGGGGTACAGCAGCTCCCCGCCCAATGCCACTGCCCCTGCAGAGAGCTCAGCCCAGAGGCAGCAGCCAGAGCCGGGCAGCCCCTCGGCTCCCAGACTGATGCAGCAGAGCCTGGAGGTCAGGGGCTGGGAGGAAGTGAGAATTCTCTGTAATATTTTTATGAAGCCGGTGTGCCTCAGTTTCCCCTAGCTGCTGCACTGTTCCCTAGGGGGGGGGAAGGGCTGTCTGCTCTAGGGGCAGGCTAAGATACAGGTGTGAGTGGCACCCAGGTGTCCTTGGGGGCCTGATCTCCATAGCTGTGGAGACTCCAGACAATGGCAAATCCCACCCCCGGGACATCGAACCTGGCAACCAACCCCACCTCTCAGCATCTCCCCAACTGGCGGACACAGGACACGGGGGTGGGGGGGGGAAGATGGGAGTTCAACGTGGGCTGCGGGAAGCTGTTGGGGCGCTGAGGGCTCACCCTGGAGGAAGAGTGGGACCCGTGAGGGGGCACAGAGCCCAGCCTGACTCCAGCGAGCAGGACAGAGACCCGCCCCCCACCCCATCCCATGCCCAGGGATTAAAAGCTGCCCACCCCTGGGAGAGGGCACCGTGCTGGGGACCCCTGGCCTGGGCCAGGACTGATGCGTGGCCAGTGGGCTCAGTCCCTGAACACAGCCTAGGGCGGCTGCCCCCTCACCCCGCAGGGGCTGCGTTTCCCCTCATTTGGCCAGCAAAGCCCTTTGTACGCTGCTCCCCAGCGCCCCCAGCAGAACAGGCTGGCAGCTGCTCCGCACTGGGCTCTCTGGGCCAGGCGCCTACTGTGGGTTGCTCCAAGCCCCCAGGAAGTCTCCCCCAGACACGGCCTCGCAGGGCTGTGACCCACCTCCAGGGTGCGAAGGGAGCTTAGGCAGGGCAGCCCAGTCACCTGCGGCCCCTCAGCGGGTGTCCGTGGGCTGCTGCAGGGGGCTGTTCCCAGCTCCACCGCCCCGGCTCACGCCTCCATCCAGCTGGGGGAGCAGGGGAGAAATGCCGGGGGGCTCCCCCCGGTGGTAACGGGGCAGCCAATGTAGCGAGCGGTTGTGGCACCTCTCGAGCCGCGGCAAAGGAGCCGAAAAGCACCCGGGAAAGGCGGCAGCCAAAAGCACTGGCACCAGGACGATCCAGGCTCAGGCCTGCACCAGCCGCAGGGCCCGTGGGAGTCAGCTCACGAGCTCGGAG
The DNA here is from genome assembly GCF_002925995.2 of Terrapene triunguis. NCBI lineage: Eukaryota > Metazoa > Chordata > Testudines > Emydidae > Terrapene > Terrapene triunguis. The sequence goes on from NW_020664402.1 coordinate 1,639,539, forward strand.
GGGGCAGCAGGGGCAGGGCCCCAGCCTAGGACGCAGCAGCCCCAGGTTCGATTCCCTGCTCCACCCCAGAGAGCTTGGTACAGGGGCCGGGGGGTGAACACTTCACACCACATGGCAGAGCACCCCCCCCCCGTTCTGGGGACGTGGGGGGCTAGGGACGGATCTGTCCCCGCTCGGGGAGGTGGAGAGAAAACCCCTTCCCGGGCGCAGGAAGAGCCCATGCGGCCTGAGGCAAAGGGGGACGCCAGCCCTGCGGATAACCGGACTGGTGCCAGGTGCCCAGACACTGCGGGGACATCCGCACGCCCCGGGGGACAGCAGCTCACGGCTCTCCCAAGCCAGAGGATACCAAGGGGCCAAGCTCCCAGGGTAGCCCCCTTGCCAACGCTCTCAGCTCCGCACGCCTGCGGGAGACAGGGAGAGGATCAAGTCACACAGCATCAGGGAGCTCCCGCGGGTGGGAAGGGAGACCCCCCCCCCCGCTCCCCAGAATGACGCCCAGACACACCCTGCGCCGTTCAAACAAGGTTTGTATTTCCAGTGGCTATTTATAAAGGGGCCAGGGCCAGGAGACCCTTCCGCGGGGGGGCCCAGGGCAGGGCTCTGCCCCCCGGCTGTGACTGCAGGGCACGGCCCCACGGGCCAAGGAGCTGCGGGCAGGGGCCAGGCTCCAGGCCTAGCTGAGGTTGCCCTCGGTGCTGCTGTCCTCGTCCGGGGGCGCGGGGCCCGGCTCCAGGTAGTCGAGGATGCGCCGGTTGGCCTGGAGCAGGTACTGCTGCTGTCTGAAGTAGACTTTGAGCACCCCCTTGATGGCCACAAAGGTGATGCCGCCCTGCGGAGGAGGGGAGGAGATGACGCCAGCTGCTGTGCCAGTCCCATGGCTCTGGGCATCCCCTAGCACCACAGCCCCCCAGCCAGCTCCCTCCCCCCACTGAGCACCAGGGACGGGGGCTCCCCGCTGGAGCTCTGCTGGTGCCCTGATCCACACCCCCTGCTAGCCCAGCCCTGGGCTCCCCACTCAGCTCTGCCGGTGCTCCCCACTCCTGACCCGCAGCCCTGGGTTCCCCACCCCCAGCTCTGCCGGTGCCCCTCACTCCCGACCCGCAGCACCGGTGCTCCCACAAGACAGTACGGGCGGCAGTGCCAGGCTGACCTGCCGTTTCCATGGCAGAGAGCAGATCACAGACCGCCAAGGTTTCTGAGCTCAGACTCCCTGGGTCCGGGGCTCTCGGGCTGGCAGGCTCCAGCTGCCACAGGGCGTGAGCCGCAGCTGCTGGAGACTCAGCCCAGGCGCCTTGGGCAGTGCCCCGCATGGGCACCCCGCAGTGGCTGGCACAGCCCGGCCCCGGACTCACCAGGATGGTGCGCTGCAGGCTGGAGTCCACCCGCCGGAAGAGGAGCCTGCCCACCAGGCTGGCAACGGTGGGGAACACCAGGGCCCCGCACAGCGTTCGTGAGAGGGACGGGTGGTCGCTCTGGGGGCGGGACTCAGCCAGGGGCCCCGGGGGCACCGGGCGCCCAATCCCTGGGGAAATGGGAAGGGAGGGGAAACTGAGGCAGTGATCAGTTACCGCCACCCGGCCAGGGGGCTCAGACCTGAACCGCTCCCCACACCACCCGCCTCAGCCCCAGTGTCTGCCCCCTGCCAGCACTCTGCCCCTTGTCACTGTCTCTCCTCTCCCTGCCAGGCCACCAGCTGACAGTGCTGCTGCCAAGCTTCCCCTCGCCCCACGGCTCTGCTCCCTCAAATCCCTTCGCTGCCAGCCTGCCCCTGCCTCGGCTGAGTGGCAGCCATGCCCACGCCCTCACCAACCTGCCCACCCACCGGCACCAGCAGGGCAGCCCCAGAGCCCCCATCCCCCCCACCGGCGACGCCCCGCACCTGGCACCAGGGCCTGCAGGGCCTGCAGCTTGCTGGAGTACTTCCGCCAGACACGCAGCACATAGTCCTCCCAGCGGATCAGCCTGCCCAGCACCAGCATGACGGGGATGGTGGGCAGCCCCATGAGCAGGAAGAGGGGGTCTGCCCGCTCCATCACATCCAGCCCCTTCTTATGGCCGACCACCTGCAACCGGGGGAGGAGGCGGCTCAGAGCCCACGCCGAGAGCTGGGCTCCCCGCGCTGGCCGGGCCAGTCACACCCCCACAGCACGGGCACCACGTTGCCTTCTCAGGCCAATTCCCAGAAGCACCCTGCCCACGCCAGCTGCATGGCCCCAGCCGTGCCCCCGCACAGCCAGCCTGGCACCCAACAGCACCCACGGGTGCAGTCGCTCCAGTGCTCTTGCCTCTGTTCCGGAGCTTGGCGGAAGAACCAGCCCCAGCCCAGCTCGGGCCCCCATTGGTGAACCCCCAACACGTTACCTGCATCACCGTGACGGCCCCATAGGTGACAGCCGACCAGTACACCGTCCCCACCACGATGCCGGCCATGGCGAAGGGGCTGGCTCTGGACAGGATCTGGTCCACCTGGTGGAGGAAATACACCAGGGGCCCTGCAGGGAGATCAGAAACTCAGGCCACGCCATGTGCACACACACCCCTGTATTCCCTGGGCCAGCTGCCCGCCGGGGAGACTCCAGACAATCCCCAGGGACGAGGGCTGCCCCCACCCACTCAGGGGCAGGATCCCAGGGCTTTCAGCCCTTCCCCGCCAGGCCAGAGCCAGGAATTTCACAAGCCACACAGGCTAGTGGGTGGAGCACAAGGTCCAGAGCCAGGGCATTGCGCCAACCTCTGTGCTCCAGGCAAAGCCTCCCCAGACACCCTCCACTCTGCCCCTCATTAACCCCTTCACACCCACTGGCCCCATCAACCCGGTCTCCTGGTGCCCCGGGTCGCGGTCCCAGGCAAACCAAGCCCCGGCCAGGTCCCAGAGGGGCTGGCTGGGGACCCAGGCCCCCTGCTGCGCTCACCCAGCTTGGGGAAGATGATGCGGTATTCAGTGCCGCACTGCGGGCAGCTCACGCTGCCCGTGCTGTTGCCCTTCTGCTTCTCGTCCAGCCAGCGCTGCAGGCAGGCCTGGTGGATCCATTTGGTGGAGCCTTTGCAGCGGCAGGGGCAGACCCACTCGGCAGCCCGGTCCTCACGCTCCGTGGCGAAGCAGACCCAGCAGTGCCTGGAGAACAGAGAGCGCGTCAGGGAGCCAGGCGCCCCCAGGAACCCACGCAGACCGGGAGGGCAGGGCCAAACTCTGGGCCACCCCACCCCAGAGCAGGGGGATCCCTAGGGGACCCAGCGACCCTTAACTGCCAGGTTCCCCCCCAGCATCGTTCTCCAGTCCCACCCCCATCCGGATCCTGCCCCCATCCCCTGCCCAGGCTCAGCGCAGGGCAGCCAAGACCCAGCCCCGTCCCACGTCCCAAGGGCCCCCAGAGCCAGGCCAAAGAGGGAGGCTGGCTGGGGTGGCGGCAGGAGGGGAACGTTCCTCAGGGAGATCAGGCCAGGCCAGTGCCGGGTTTACAATGGCACCAGTGGCTCCGTGGAGCTGGGCCCATGCTCAGAAGGGGCCCCGGCCTGCTCTGCTCGCACTGCGTCCTGAGACCCTGCTAGCCACTTGTTCCTCTCGGCCTGCTCACCCACCGGCCGAGGGCTCCTCTCTGCCCCCTGGCCCCACCCGCCAGCTCCCCTCTGCCCCCAGGCCGGACCCCAGGGCACCTCCAGCTCCGGGCCTCTCTGCTTCCCACCACCTGTGGGGCCCCACCTGTCTCCCCGAAGCTGAGCTGCCTGGGACTGCTGCAGAAGCCTGGCAGGTCTTAGCTGGGCCCCTCCAGGCAAGTGGGTCCTGAGGGAGCCCGGCCGGGACAGGCCCTGGCCTGGCTGATCACACCGCTCCAGAGGGGCCGGAGCGATTCCCTGCCCCGGGACCAGCCCTGGCTGCGCTGGCGGCTCAGCCCAGCAGACACAGTCACTCCCCAGCCTGCTGGTGAGTGCGGCCAGGAAACAGGGGGTGGGGGAGTGGGTCTCTGGGGGTCGCTGGGCTGTGAGGGCGGGAAGATCTCTGTGTGTTGGGGCACTAGGGAGTGGGGGTTCGGGGGGGGGGCTGGGCAGGGGTAGTGTTGTGCAGGGCGCTGGGCATTTGTGGCGGGGGGGGGG
>NW_020664402.1:1643733-1686147 GCF_002925995.2 Terrapene triunguis
GGGGGGGGGGGGGGGGGGGGGGGGGGGGGGGCTGTGTGGCATGGCCTAGGTCCGCCCCCCCAGGGAAGGGACACGCTGGCAGCACAGGACCGGGCAGGCCACTGGCCATCTGGCAACTGCCGGTTTGTAACTAGTGCCCTGGGCTGGGTGGGGCCGCCCCCCCATTGCCCCTGGCTGGCCCCTCGCTCCGGGGACCGACACCTCCCACCCCCACGGGGGCCCACAAATCTGTTTGGTGCGGGGCCCACAAAAGGTTAATCCGGCCCTAGGCCGGCTCCAGCCCTTGGGGGGGAGATTCGAGCCGGGGGCGGGACTCGGGGGCCGGGGCTGGGCTCGGGAGGGGTGGGGGTTCGGGCTCGTCTGGGCTCGGTTCCGGCCGGGGGCGGGGTTCGGGCTCGGCTGGGCTCGGTTCCTGCCCGGGCCGGGGACCCCCTAGTGCTCACCTCTCCTCGGCCGGCTCGGCCATGGCGGGCGGGCCGCTCACACCCCCGGGCAGCCCCGGGGCCCGGCCATCGCCGGCCCCCGGCCCGAGCGAGCGCGCAGCCAGCCGCGATCCGCGGGGCGCTGCCCCTGCGCCGGATCGCTGTTCTCCCCCGGCCGCTCCGCTGCGCCTCGTCCCGCTCCCGGCTCTGGCGCAGCTTAGCCCGGCCCCGGGGCGGCCCCGCAGCCTTGAGCCCGCCCCGCAGGCCCCGGAGAGCGGCGCGGCCTGGTTCTGAACAGGCCCAAGAAGTGCGGAGCCCGGGCCCGGGTCTGGCTCGGGACAGGGGCAGGGCGCGCACAGTCCCGCCCGTCTAAGGCCATGGGTAGGAGGGTTAATCCCACCTGGCTCTTCTGTGGGTGCCACCTGTACAGCTCTACCCCGTCAGTAGCTTTATGCCCGTTTTGCAGATGGGGAAACTGAGGCACGACGAGGGGTACCACGGTCACCCAGCAGGCAAGGTGGCAGAGCGTGGACCTGAAGCCTGTGCTCCCCAGGCCCAGCTCAGTGCACTATCCATTAGGCCACACGGCCCCTACAGTGCCAGGCTTGTGCCCTGGCTGGAATGGCACCTGGTGCAGACATCGCCTGTTTGTATCACCAGTCGAAAGCGATGGCAAAACTGCCATGGACTTCACTTGGAGCCCAGTCTGATGAGTATGGCACCCAGTCCAGGCCTTTCGCACCCAAGCCTGCATCACACTGCGATCCCACCGTCGGTGCTCGATTTCCGGGCCTGCTATGAACAGCCACCCACGGCTTGAATTGTTTCCCACGACGTCCCTCGCAAACGGTCCCGGAAGACACCGTCACGGCCCCCGTTGGTGCGGGACGTCCTGTGGGTCTGCAAAACGAGAAGTGAGCGTGCAGTGTTTGCGCGGTTCACGAGGCCGGCAAAGTGTTCTGTGGGTGTCATGCTGCTGGCTGAGATGGCGGACGGCGAGACGTGCCACGCGGGTTTGCGGGATTTCAGAAAGTGCAAAAATTATAAACTGTGGATGGCATTATGGGATGGAGAAAGGTGTGCTGGGAACTTGATCACTAGCTCCCAGAGTTCCCTGTCGTTTCTATCCCATGACACTTTGAAAACTTTCCCAGGTTAGGCCCCGATCCTGAGAACTGTTCTGCACAAAGGTGAGCTCACTTGGAGAAGGTTGCAGGACCAAGGCCTTCCTGTGAAACTACCATGGACTTCCCAGGCCAGCAGCGCTGCAGCCTCTGGCGGGCACCCAGTGATCTCTTGCTCTGGGAAGGAGGACATGCAAGTCTGGGATGAGGAATCAGAGAAGGAGCGATAGAAAAGACACATGGGGTCCCATCCCCCCAGCCAGGACCAGTGCAGGAAAGTTCTCTGCTGTCTGTGCCCCAGGAAATACACACTATGATTAATTCTCACCTGTGGACCCGCCTAGAAAATAAACAGAGATCCGGCTGGTGTTTCCAGTCTTTGCCCTTTGGCCGAAGGTATTAGAACAGTAGCTTATATTTCTATATTGTGTTCCACCCTTAAGCGCATTGCAACCTATATACTGAAATGCAGCCACCTCTGGAGTGGAACACAACATACGTTTAACAGAGCACAGTAGCACCACATAATTGTTGGGGACAGGCAGTGAAGAGGTGTAGAGCCTTGCTTTGCTCAGACAGTAGTTATAACTGATTTGTATTGCTGTGGTGCCTAGCCATGGCCGGGTACAGGCATGGAGCAGGACCCCATCATGCCAGGGGCTATACAAATACAGAACAGAAAGGCAGACTCTGCTCCCTGATGTGCATGGAGGTGGGGTGGCCTTAGGCTCATAGCCTTTTAGGCCAGAAGGGACCACCATGGTCACCTAGTTGGACCCCCTGCCCCTGGCAGGCCACAGCCCCTCCCCCACCTCCTGCCATGGGGATCCGGCCATTAGCCCGTGCACTCCGCTAGCCTGGCACCGTCTACGCTGAATGAGATCCCAGCACAGACCCTGGGCCTGCCAGGAGGGTCCGGCCAGTACCTGATACCCACAATGCAAGGGGACAGTGGCTCCTGCCCCGCCAGGGGAAGAGGTGGAGGAGGGGGTGGGTCGCACATGCGCACACGCCTCCCCCTTCCCCACCCTCCAAGCCATGGGGCGGGGCGGGAACAGAGCTATGACATCACCCTCCCTAAGCCGGGCAACCAGGCTTGATGCGGAAGACCCGCCTCCGATACCGCGCCCCATTGGTTGGCTGTCAAACCTGTCGCCCCGCCTCTCCCGCGGCCCCCTCCGGCTTCCGCCTGTCACTCGGGCCCAAGAGAGGTGCCGATTGGTTGCATGGGGCCCCGCCCCTTGCGCGGCTCCCGAGGGCCGGTTTGGTTGCGCAGGGTGGGTGGTTGCGGGGCCGCAGCGTCGAGTGTGACTGAGCCGGAGCAGCGTCCCCCGCCCGGCGGCCCCGCCCCGCCCGGCCATGGAGTCCTACGACATCATCGCCAACCAGCCCGTGGTCATCGACAACGTGAGCCCGGCGCGGGGGGGCTCGGCCCGGGGGGGCAGCGCGGGGGGCTGAGGTGCCTGCGAGTGACCCGGGGTCCCGTGGGGCAGGAGGGGGCTGTGGGGGGGAGGCTCGTAGCGTGTTTGAACGGCCCGTCCGGCCCCCGCGCCGCGGGACTCGCGGGCGCCCGGGGCTGCGGGAGGCGGCTGCGCTGGAAGGGGCTGGGGCTGGGGGGGGATTTTCACCAGCGCCGGCTGCAGCCTGAAGCCCCCGGTGTTAATGACTCTCCTGTTGCTGTGACGTTTCCGCCACTCTCCGGCCTGCTCCGCAGCACTTTGGTGCCCGGCCGCCGGGGATCCCCTCTCGCGTACAGCGCCTTGCACCGAAAGGCCTCGCTGTGTCAGCCCCAGATCCCAGAGCAAAACGCTACTCCGGCCCTACAGGCTTGCCAAGGCCTCGGTGCCGAGGACCACTTCGCAGGAGGCCCCATGGCCTCCCCCAGGCCGCGCCCCCGCTTGCCTCTCAAAATACCCCATTGCACTGCTCTCTAGGAGACCCACAACCGGGGCGCCAGGACTTTCTGCCCATGCTGCTCCCCCTGGCACCCCTAAGCATCCAGCCGCTGGTGTGGGGAGGTCCCTTGCTCTGTGGCAGTGTAACACCCTTCTCCCTATGCTGTCAGGCCTCGAGGCATTTCTTCTTGCTGCTGAAGAGTAGATTAAACTGAGCTAACTTTTCCGTCCAGTTCTCTTGCTTCTGTGTGGCTGGTCCCTTGGCTTAGAACCATCCTCGCTTTTTGAACGGGCTCTGCCCTCCTGTTGCTAGCAGCTCTTTGCTATGTGTGGCTCCGCACGTGACCTCTTCCAGAGCTGCCCCGGGTGAGAGTCGTGGAATTTGGCTAGAAAAATCCGGCCAGACTTTCGAAGCAGCAATCGCTGATGTGTCCCTGCTTCTGAGTCTGGGGCCCAGTGGATCTGCAGCTCTGGAGACCCAGCTGCACACTGCTTTAGAGAAGCTTTCATTCGATCTTCTCCCTCTGTGGATCCAAAGGCTCTGGGTTACAATGCATCGGGTGTTTAGATCCAGCCAAGCCTTATTCTAAAGCGTCTAATCCTTATGGCCTTCTATTACGCCTGGGGGCTACAAAACAGGGTGGCAAACTTATCTGTGTCAAGCAAAGTCCCCGGACGTCTGGATGTCAACTGGGTGGGGTGAAGATCTCCTTGCCTGTAGCGTACTACACGCCTGCTTTCTCCTTTGCATGTGACAGCAGGGACACAGAGCAGGCTAATTCTGGCTGTTTTGCTTTGGAAGTGTGGTTGTCCGTGTGTTCCTGTGCACAGAAGGTGTCAGACAGCTGGATTTGCACTGTGCCTGTGTAAGGGTGTGGCTGGGGAAGAGTTCTTGCTTGCTCATGCTGTGAATCGTTTGTAATGGGGCAAGGAGAAGCTGGCGAGCCAGAGATGGATTTTGGAGCCGTTCCTGGGAGGTTGGCAGGAGAAAAGTGGCCTCTGGTGACCGTGCCCCTCCCTGGTGGCTGCTGCCTGCTGGGTTTACAGTGGGGTTTTGCAGCGGCTGCTGCTGAGGAGAGGCAACATTCAGCTTAACCTCCTCATTCAAAGGGAGTTTCAGTGCAGGCTTGGCTTGAGTGCTGTGGGGTTTGTCTTCCTCCGGTGGGTGCAGCCAGCCCCGGGTCTGCAGCTGCAGAAAACCTCTGTCTTTAGCCAGCTCCACTGGTGGGACCCCCTCAGCGGGGCAAGGATGGTCTTTGCTTGTTTACTCCTTCACGTAACACAAGAACTAGGGGTCACCAGTGAAATTAACAGGCAGCAGGTTTAAAACAAACAAAAGGAAGCATTTCACACAGCGCACAGTCAACTTGTGGAACTCCCTGTCAGAGGATGTTGTGAAGGCCAAGACTATAACTGGGTTCAGGAAAGAGCTAGATAAGTTCATGGGTGACAGGCCCATCAATGTCTATTAGCAGGATGGGCAGGGGCACAACCCCAGGCTCTGGGTGTTCCTAGGCTTCTGGCTACTAGAAGCTGGGAATGGGCGACGGGATGGATCACTTGCTGATTACCTGTTCTGTTCATTCCCTCTGCAGCATCTGGCACCGGCCACTTTCGGCAGAGGGATACTGGGCTAGATGGACCAGGGGTCTGACCCAGTCTGGCCGGTCTTATGTTCTTGTGACTTGGAGGGTTCTACTCCTGGCTCCGCCACTGATTCCACGTGACCTTGGGTGTGTCGTTTCCTCTCTCAGTGCCTCAGTTTCCCCATTTGGGAAGTGAGAATAGTGACTGACCCGCTTGCTGGGAAAGCACGTTGCTGGAGTGGCTGGCACTGCAGAGGGGAAGGAATGCTGCCAGGCCCGTGAGTGGGGCTGTGGCCCATCGGGACTTATGGCTCTTCTTGTGGAAATTTCCACTACATGCGTCTGAGGAAGTGGGTATTCACCCACGAAAGCTTATGCTCCAATACGTCTGTTAGTCTATAAGGTGCCACAGGACTCTGTCGCTTTTTACAGATCCAGACTAACACGGCTACCCCTCTGATACTTGGCTCTTCTTGTGGTCGCTGACAATGTGAACCAGGCCCAGGCTAGGGACAGATGAGTTGGGGGGGTGGCCCAGCCCGGGGACAGAATGGGGGAAGGGAACGGCTCGGCCCGGGGACAGACTTGGGACGACTGACCCCGAGAGTATCTGTTTAGCTTGTAGGTTTTAAACAAGTGTTTGGATCAGCTGGAGGGCTGGGTCTCATGGGCCATATCTGCCTCCTCCTCCCAGTCCTGGCTGGGGGTCTCTGCTTGGTCCCCTTCACTCGTTCCCGTGACAGCAGGGCTGCCAGTGGCACCTGTATCCTGTAGGCACAAGGTGTGGGGCAGAACGAGACCCCCACCAAGACTACAGCCTGCACTGCACCTTGTGCCTGCAAGGACAGGTGTCACCAGCCCTGCAGCAGCGCAGGGAGCCAGCCCTGCTATCACAGGCCCAATCACTCACTCTTGTGACTGGGGCTGCCCAGCAGCAGGGGGGCCTCCCCCACGGCCAGGGGCTCATCCTCCCCCTCCTCCCAGTCCTGGCTGGGGGTCTGCTCGATTATGTGAACCCCTTTCTTGTGAGAGCTACCCAGGGCAGGGATTCGGCTAATGCCGAGCTGTGGCGCACGGGGTTTCGGGTGGATGGACGGTGTGGGCTGGAGGTTACCGGTGAAGGAAAACACATAATGCAGCTCTAGTTTCTAGCCACTTACACTGGCTTCTCTGGGACTCTCTAGCCTCAGTTTGGTTTTCCCAGAGACTCGGCGAAGTGTCCCGTGCAAAGTGGGTGTTGGACTGGGTCCCCCCAGTGCTGGGGGCCCAGCTTCCAGGGAGGCAGCAGCTTGCTGTGCAGTGCGGTGCCAGGGGACAAGGTATGGGGTATCCTCGGGGGAGTTTCCCCTGGTCACAGACAGGCTCCCTCCCGCTGTGAGCAGGGGGTAGCGAGGCACCTCGGGGAGCCCCGAGAAGTGTCACAAGGGGTGACCCAGGTGCTGCGGGATCCTGCTGTGGTCCCTGAGCCATGGAAGTGAAACTGACTAGGAGCAGTAAAGAAACTGAGGAGTCGCCTTTCCTCATCTCAGCTGAGTGAAGTGCCCAAAGCAGACTGCCTGGCTGGAGAAACATCGTTAGCTTCAGCTTTAACGAGCGAGCGGAGGGGCTGCTGGGCCCCTCAGAGCTCTGGTGTGTTCATCCTCTCACGCCTGGGGCAGTGCCGGGCTGTTCTCCAGCTGAGACCCAGGGAGAATAAAGGATTTGCTCAGGGACATGCAGGGAGCCTGACCCCTGGGCCAGCTGTACTCTGGGGGTCCCCGTTCAGTGTCTTGGGACCCATGTTGGCTGAGCTGGGTGCATGGACAGGGGTTGATTAACAGCTGTTTGTGCTTTCCCCAGGGTTCCGGGGTTGTCAAGGCTGGCTTTGCTGGTGACCAGATCCCGAAATACTGCTTCCCAAACTAGTGAGTATCTCCACCCGGACGGGGGTTTTGCTGTCAGCGTCTGGTCATTATCCCAGTGCCAGGCGAGTGATCCGCAGCGGGGTGACCCCACAGACTCCAGCCAAGTCAGCGGGAGCAGCATCGGGCCCTAAAACGTGGTGGGTGGGGCGTCCTAGCCCCTCTGTCGAGAGCTGAGTGGGGATCTCCGAGGGTGGCCGTGTCTGCAGAGCCATGGCCGTGCCCGCAGCTGGGCTCTCAGCGCTTCCCCCGACGCCTTTGCCTCTCTGCCGCCCAGCGCAGGGCTGTGTCAGAAAGAGCTGGTGTGTTACAGCGTGGCGCCTCCACCAGGCTCCTGAGCTGGGCCTGCTGGGATCCAGGACCAGGCTGGGTCAGATCGAGGCCCCTGTGAACGGAGCCACCTGCTGCCCTGCCCTCAGCTGCCTGGCCCAGAACTCCGTGTGCCACGCCCTGCCAGCTGGGGGGCTGTGCCCAGACCCGGGGTGTGGCGCGGGAGGGGCGTGCAGTGCCCCCAGGCTGTGTCTGTGGGGGCGGTGCTGGAGCAGAGGCAGTACGTGTTAGGCTCTCATTGTCCATGGGCGATGGACCCCAGGACCCTGGCGCTGAAGGCTTGGCAGCATCCTCTGAAGCTGCCCTGCGGTTGTCCAGCCCCTCCTCACCTCCGGGAGCCTGACACATCTCACTCACCAAGCCTGAGTCCGCCCCCCACACCCCATTGCAGCTAAATGCTGAAAACCTCCCTTGCCAGGCTCTGCTCCCATGGAGGGGGCTAACTGCCCTGGGGCCGAGGGATGTGGCAGTCTCTGCACAGCTCTGGCCTTGTTCTGCCCCCCAGGGCCCGGCTGGGACTGGTGGGATCCCTCACCCCAGGCAGGGTTACAGCTCCCCCAGAAGGGGCAGCTCACGAGGGCTGGGCTGGCCCCAAGGGTGCCTGTGAGCCGCTGTCATCCCTGGGATGCTGATCCTGCTCTGTGCCCCCTCCCCGTCTGACACTGGCGAGTGATTAACGCCAGCCCCTCCTAGGCCAGGGCTTGTCTGTTTCACCCCCTCCCCTGCCCCCCGAGTTGGGGGTGGGGTCTGTCAGCTCCTTGCGAGGCCCATCTCCTCCCCTTGGGGTGGGTGAGCTGCAGCCCCACTAACTGGTTCTCTCTCTCTCTCGCCAGTGTGGGGCGCCCAAAGCACGTCCGGGTCATGGCAGGGGCGCTGGAGGGGGATCTCTTCATCGGCCCCAAAGCAGAGGTAATGGTGCAGCCCAGCCCGCTCCGGCCGCTTGGGGGTCTCAGCCTCCCCTTTCCCCCCCCCCCCCCCCACCCCGCTTCAGGCACAGGTTGAACAGGCAGGGGCAGATCTCCAGCTATAGGGCAGGAGTTGGCAGCTGCTGGGGTCAAAGGTTCCCAGTTCCCCAAGCACATGCAGCAGTCTACAGTGGCCAGGTGCATTGTGGGAGCTGTGCAGAAAGTGTCCCCCATTGGGCTCCCCCTGGCCAGCCTGCCTTCCCCCGCAGCCTGCGCCCAGGGGTGCTGCCAGGCCTGGAGAGTGGCTCTAGTGGGTTTGCCTCCCAGGACACCCACACCCTGCCTCGCCACGGGAGTGGGTGGTGGCTCAGCATCAGTGTTGGCCTCAGGTCAGCACTAGGGGGTGCTGTGCTGCTAGGAGTGGGTGAGGGGTTCAGTGGGGCGCTCTCCCCTCAGTCAGGGCTGGCCTTGACACCCCAGGGCAGCACTAGGGGGCGCTGTGCTGCTGGGGGGTAGGCGGGGGGCTCAGTGGGGTGCTCTCCCCTCAGTCAGGGCTGGCCCCGACACCCCAGGATGGCACTAGGGGGCACTGTGCTGCTGGGGGGCAGGCAAGGGGCTCAGTGGGGCGCTCTCCCCTCAGTCAGGGCTGGCCCCGACACCCCAGGGTGGCACTAGGGGGCGCTGTGCTGCCGGGGAGGCCTCTCTGCCTTGGCATCCCGCTCCAGGTGTGTCGTGACCCGGGTCCGCTCGCTCCCTCTGCCGGCAGGAGCACCGGGGCCTGCTGTCCATCCGCTACCCCATGGAGCACGGCATCGTCCGGGACTGGAACGACATGGAGCGGATCTGGCAGTACGTGTACTCCAAAGACCAGCTGCAGACCTTCTCCGAAGAGGTAACGGGCTGTGGGGCGGGGTGGCCGGATCCCCGGGGGGGTCTCCCCCATCACGTGTCTTGCTGCCAGCCCAGGGCTGAGTCTCTGGGACGGACACAGCTGATGCAGCTGTGTCTGGGCTGAGGCTAGACATGAGACCTGGGGACTATCCCCAGGACCTGAGTGGAACACTGGTGCGGACGTGGGGCCATCTGCTGCCTGCACAATCCCCTTAGCGTGGGCCTGGGGCTGGACTCCCCGCCCCGGAGCGAGCACGGCCCCGTTGGCACCAGCCCAGCTCCCCTGCTGTGTTCAGTCTCTCTCCTGATCTGTCCTTTGCCCGTCAATGGCCAGGGGCTACCTAGTGCAATGGGGGCGTGGCGACTTGGATACCTGGGCTGAGACCCCCCGGCTCGTGTCACCCAGGCCCTGAGTGACTGTGGGGAGGTGAATTCAGTCCCCCTGTCTTGGCTGCGTTTGAGCTGGCAACTTGCAGGAGAGAGGCTCCGGCCCCCCAGCTGGCCTGGGCTCAGCTCTGCCAGGCGGGTCCCCAGCTGCACCTGGTCCCAGGCTCTGGGCCACTGGCACCTCTTGCCCAGGCCTGTCCACGAGGCGCTTCCCTGGGCAGCAGCCTTCAGCCCACGAGCCGGGGGTGGAGGTGGCTGTGGACCAAGCCACCGGCCTGGGGGGTGGCTCCCCTCCCATGCCACTGGAGCCCCCATCTCTGCTAATTGGGTGTCCTGCCCTCCCAGCACCCGGTTCTCCTGACGGAAGCCCCCCTAAACCCCTGCAAGAACCGTGAGAAGGCGGCCGAGGTTTTCTTCGAGACCTTCAACGTTCCAGCGCTTTTCATCTCCATGCAGGCCGTCCTCAGCCTGTGAGTACCGGGCACCGCCCCCTGCAGCGCTGGGGGAGCCCTTGGGAACACCTGGGCGCTCTCCCCTCACAGGCAGCGTGGTAATGGGGGGCGCTGGGTGGCAGGGAGCAGGGCGTGTGCCCTGTTGGGTGGTTTGGAATCAGCCCCGGATTGCTTGTGATCGACCCAGAACCCGCAGCGTCTTTCGCCCCAGTGTCCTGGGACTGACCCTCTGCCACGGCTCCTGAAGGTACTGCCTGGAACGCGTTGCTGGGTGCTGTTCAGTACTTGCTCCGTCACCCCCCAGAGGTGGCTGCCTCTAGGTGGGGGGATGAAGCCTTTTCCCACCAGGCATGTGCTGTCTTGGCGCGCTCGGGCCGGAAGGGCCGATCTGCCGTAATCACCGTGCCGGGCGCTTTCCAATGCGCCGGCGGGGCCGAGCTCACGGGCTCCTGGTGTCTCCCTCTGCTCCAGCTATGCCACGGGCCGCACGACGGGGGTGGTGCTGGACGCGGGGGATGGCGTCACGCACGCGGTGCCCATCTACGAGGGCTTCGCTATGCCGCACTCCATCATGCGGGTGGACGTGGCCGGGCGGGACGTCTCGCGCTATCTCCGCCTGCTGCTGCGCAAGGAGGGCTACGACTTCCACACCTCGGCCGAGTTCGAGGTGGTCAAGATGATAAAGGAGGTATGGGGGGGAGCTGCCCTGGGGCTGGGGGCTCGCTGCAGGATCCCCCGGGCTCAGGGCTGGGGATGCGCCGCTGTTCAGCACTGGAGCCCTGCTCTGCCCTGCCCTGCTGGGGGACCTGGGGCAAGACCCTGCCAGTCTGTGCCCCAGCCGTGACATGGAGGCTGGGGTTCCTGCCGGCTCAGGCCCTGAGCCTCATGGCTGAGGCGGAGGGTGGGGCAGGGGTAAGTCCTGGCCTGGCCGCTCACCTGCTCTCCCCCGGCACAGCGGGCCTGCTACCTGTCCATTAACCCCCAGAAGGATGAGGCGCTGGAGACGGAGAAGGTGCTCTACAGCCTGCCGGACGGGAGCACACTGGAGGTAAGTGTCGTGGTGCGGGCAGATCTCTGCCCTGGTGGCTCTGGGCGCTGGCTGGCCGGGAGCTCCCCGTGCCCGGGGCTGGGTTTGGTGGATTGTGCGCGGGGGCTGCGGGAGCTGGGCCTGGCTAGGCGGCGCGGTCTCCCAGGCACATGGTGCTCCGTGTCTCAGGAACCAGAGCTCCCTGGGGGCTGGCTCCGTGTGACGCTGCACCTAGGATCCTGGGGCAGCTTGGGGGGGGGGAGGAGGGTGCTGCTTCCCCCAAGGCAGAGACATAGGAGCCGGTGAGCCCCCTGGAGTTGCAGCCACGTCCCCTTGGGGCCCCGTTACCCTGCGGTGCAGGGCTAATGTTGCTCTCTGGCAGGTGGGCCCGGCCCGCTTCCGAGCCCCTGAGCTGCTCTTCCAGCCAGACCTGGTGGGGGACGAGAGTGAAGGGATCCATGAAGTCCTGGCCTTTGCCATCCAGAAATCCGACATGGACCTGCGGCGGACGCTCTTCGCCAACATCGTGCTGTCCGGCGGCTCCACGCTCTTCAAAGGTGCGGCCCCGAGCGAAGGACTTCAGCGCCCACCCCCTCTGGTGGGGCCCGGCCCAGGCAGCACAGCGCCCAGGGGCTGGTTACAGCCCCGTGGCCTGGCCAGCCTGGTGCCTTGGCAAGGGGGAATTCCTTCCTGACCCTCTGTCCTGATGCCTGTGGCTGAGCCTGGAGCACTGCGCCCGTCGTGCATGGTCTGGCCGGGAAGTTCCCCTGCTGCAGGATTGGGGGGCGCTGGGGATCCTCTGCCCCCACACGAGGAATTTTGATGGGGTGGGGCGGGGGGGGGCCTCCCAGAGTGTCCAGCAGGGCTGACCCTTTGGCTAGGGACAGTGCAGCCAGGAGGGTGGGTCTCCTGGGGGGGTCACTGATGAGCTCACAAGCTCTGCCCCATGGAGGCAGGATGTCATCAGGGCCCCCTGGGAAGTGTTTCCCTCCCCCCGTGAGCTCAGGTAGCATGGTGGGAGGGTCCTGACACCCCCTGCCTTTCCCAACAGAGATGATCCCTCAGTCCCCAGGGGAGGCAGGGAACCCCTCAGCATCCAGGGGGGGAAACTGAGTCGCATGCTCCCCAGATCAGGACCTAGCTCTGCCCACTAGAGGGTGCTCTCACCTCAGCCTGGGACTCCCTGAGCTTGTGCCCGAGACTGGCTATGCAATGGTCTGGCCACGCCCCTCCTCCCGTAGTGCCTGGCGCTCCCGGGTGGAATCAGGGCCCCTTACCCCGCCCAGGGGCTCTGCACATCGGGGTGGGAGCTGGGCTGTCATGAAGTGCTGGGCAGTCGGTGCGGAAAGCGGGTGGCCCGGCTGGCTCCTCGGGGCGGCCTAGTGGTGACCGCTGAGCAGAGCGCCCGATGCCCCTTGCAGGCGGGCACACAGCTCAGCCCATGGGGGAGGGGAGCCCCCTCCTGCCCCCAGACCTGGCCTGTGTTCCCAGCCGGGAGCCGCAGCCCTGGGGCAAGGCTGAGAACGGGGTAATTCCCTGTGGGAGGCAGCAGGGGGTGTAACACTCCCCCCCCCCCCCCCCCCCCCGCAGCTGCCCTGGGAGGCCAGGTTGGTGCCTGAAGCCATGGGCTGCCAAGTCGCGCCCCCAGGGTGGCGCCCTAGCGCCCGGCTTTCCAGCTGGTGCATGGGGACCCCTGTGGGGTGGGGGCAGGTCAGGGGCTCTCTGGTTAACGCCCGTGTTCCCCCTTCAGGGTTTGGGGACCGGCTGCTTAGCGAGGTGAAGAAACTCGCCCCAAAGGATGTCAAGATTAAGGTGAGGATTGGCGATGCCCGCAGCACCCTTCCCCTGCTGCTCAGCCCGGCCTGGCTCTGGGATCCCCTCGCCCCCGCCCAGCCCCTCCTGCTGTGATTCCCCTGGCACCGCTGCCTCCCCCGGGGCACGAAGCTACGGTGTGTGCAGGTCCAACCCCCTGCCTGCTCCACAGCCTGGCACCCTCCTGCCCCCAGGGCACAGCTCCCTGCATGGCCCCGAGCGACTGCAGCCTCCTGGGCCATGCTTGGATCAGTCCACCCCCTCCCCCTGCAGACCTGGGGGCAGCACGGCCGCCTGGGGCTCCAGGGAATCGCCCCGTGAACAGGGTGGGTCCAAGGATGGGGTGCCCTGGTGGGGCTGTGTGATGGGGGGTGCACAGCAGGGCAGTCCCATCAGCCGGGTGCTGAGCCCCATTCCAGGGGGGACGGGAGGGGCTGTTACCGGCCGGGCTCCAGGCTGACCCTCTGCTTCCTTCCAGATCTCTGCCCCGCAGGAGCGACTGTACTCCACGTGGATCGGGTGAGTGCCCACCCCAGGGCCTGGGTGTCTGCTCTGGGACCCGCCCTGCCTGCCAGGCCTGCCTTCCCTGTGCCTCTAGATCTGCTGCGGGGGGGTGACCTCTGCGTGGCCCAGGGACCAGGAGGAGCCCTGACTCGGGGGGAGGGAGCCGTGCTGGGCCAGGACAGACTTGCTTTGTTCAAAGGGAGGGAGGGGGGCAGGCCTTGTCCCCGCAGGGCTGTGTGCGGTGGCAGGTGCCTCCAGCCCCTGGTGACTCTGGCTCTCCCTTGCAGCGGCTCCATCCTGGCCTCACTGGACACCTTCAAGAAGATGTGGGTGTCGAAGAAGGAGTACGAGGAGGACGGGGCGCGGGCCATCCACCGCAAGACGTTCTAGGTGTGGGGCCAGCGGGCGCAGCTGGTGGTTGGGGGAGCTCGGCTAGGGCGTGCCCTTACGTTACCCCTTTCCAATCCAGGGCTGCTAGCACCAGCCCTCCCCCGGGGCCTCGCCCTCCCCGCATCAGCTTCCGGCATCCCTGGAGGGGCAGGGCAGCCCCCTCGCTCCCACCGTCAGCTGGACCCCTCCGAGCCACTCGTCCCTGCTGCCCCGGCCGCGCCCTGCACCGGTGGGGATGGGCAGGGCCACTCAGCTCTCTGCGCAGGCAGTCTCAGCCCTCGACCCCCTGCTGCCCTCAGAGCCCCGGGGGCCTTGGCCCGCCCCTCCCTGCGCAGTCCCCCAGCCTGAGGGGCCAGAGTGCCCCAGCCTGCTTAGCGATCCTTGGAAGCCTGGCAAGGGGATCTGGGGGCAGCGACTCCATGGGAGCTGGGCTTCGGCCTGAGGGTAGATGGGGCTCCAAGGGGCTTCTAGTCCCAGGCTAGATCCTGGGTCCTGCCCTAGGAGAGCCTGCCTGGGGCGCATGGATCCAGCGCCCACTGGCAGGCCCCAATGGCTTCCCTCAGCCCTTGCTGCTCAGGAGGGGTGGGAGCCCCCAGAGGCCTGGAGCAAAGCCCTGGTGGCACCAGGCTCCCCCCTGTTCAGGGCCGTGCTGGGGCCAAGCTCCTTCCAACGGGGGGACCCTGAGCAGCTGGCTCTGCCCTTGCTCCATGGGCGCCTGGCGCAGACTCGCTGCGGAGGTGAGCTGGGGTCCGGCTGGCTCTGGCCCAGGCAGGGGTGTGGCTGCCCCCCCAGCCCCAGGGGGGCGTCCCAGTCACAGCCCCTAGCTCGCCGCCCAGAGAGCAGCCGCCTCGTGGTGCTACACTAACCCCCTGCATTGACCACACCACAGCCTCCTGTAGCCATGGCCCCTGGCCCTGTGCCTGGAGGGGGTCCCTGGAGCCCCAGGGGCAGGGCAGTGGTGTGTCTGGCCCTATGGGGCTAGTACCTGGGTGCTCAGAGGCCTGTGGGCAGGGCTGTACCAACCCTGGATTGGAAAGGGGTGAACCCCTGAACTTTTTTTTAAAGGGCAGCAACTCAATCATCTGCCCCAGAGCGAGGCGAGGGGCCCGGGCGCCTGGAGTGGCAGAGCTTAGCTCTCTAGCCCCGGGCTAGCGGCCTGTGTCTGTATCTCGGCTTCTCCCCTTACCCCCCCCGCCGGAGCCCTGGACCCCCAGTGGCCCCCGCCCAAGCCTGGCTGCAATGTACAAAACTGAACACAGTTGCCTGTATTTTTTTTTGTAAATTCATTATAGTAATAATTATAAATTAACCCCTTGTGTCCCGTGTGTCTGTCCTGGAGCCCCTCCCCCACCTGAGCTCAGCATGGGACCCTGGGGGGGGAAGTAACACTAGTTGGTTTGGCTGGAGATGGGCCTTGCTCATAGGCTCAAGGGGAGCCCTGGGGGGGTCTGTGGTTCTGGGGCCCAGCTGTGCCTGGCCCAGAGCAGAGCCTTACACCCAGCCCCTCTGCAGGCTGGCCAGGGCCTTAACCCCCCCCTCGCCCCCCTTTGCCTTGGCAGCAGGTAAAACTATGGGCTGGGGCTGTGCCCAAGCAGCAGAGGGGGAGGGGGAATCTCTGTGCCTGACTGACCGGGGGAGGGAGGTGCACAAAATGTCCCCATTGACACTCCCCCTGGGATGCACAGAGTTGCCACAGGAGGGGAACCTTCTCTTGGGTTGCTGAGCCAAGCTCCGGGGGGGATGAAGGTCTCTGGGGTCCCAAGCAGCTGCTGCCCACATGGGTCCCCCAAAGCTCTGTGGTGAGTGGCTGCTGCTTGCATGGCTCTGTGCTCAGCTGGGTGGGGGCAGTAGTTGCAGTCTCCCCCTCCCCCCCGCACTCCACTGAACCTAAATGACCTTGCCCCAGTCTCCCCCCTGGCCTTTGCTGGCTGCAGCTGGCACACCTAGCAGCCTGTCATGGGCAGTGCCATCCAGGGGGCCAGTGCTGCTGCCTATGGAACCAGCTTCTCTCAGGGCCTAGCCCCCCCCCCCCCCCCCCCCCACCAGTAGAAGTTACAGCCCCAGCCTGGGCTCTGGAGCTGGGCCCAGCCAGCACCCTCCCCCCCCGAGCTGCCTGGGCCAAAGCCCAGAATCCTGGTGACAGCACAGCCGGGCCCTGTCCTCCTGCAGCGCTCCACAGCTGCTGGGCTGTGTGGAGGGGGGGCAGAAGTTGCTGGCTGCCCTGTTGTACCAGCCCTGCGGAGTGGCCCAGGACAGGCAGCTCGTGCTGCCCTAGCCAAACAGCCGCATACCTGGCCAGAGCCAGCGGAGCCTGCTCTGTGCCCACAAACATGCCACTGGGGATAGCAACGCAGCTGGCTGTGGGGAGTGCAGTGCCCCCATGGGGAGAAGGGCTGCATATGCCCTGCCCCCCCAGGCCATGCTCTAGGGAGCCCCTGAGGGAAACACCCCAGGTTCCTCTCACTTAACTAGCCAAAACTCAGGTGCACAAGGGGGAGCTGGGGCTTTGTGCGCTCAGGACCCCAGCCCCACCTGTGCCCCACTAGCTCTGCAGCAGGAGGCACATGGCCTTTAATGGCCCCAGCACAGCTCTTGTGGCCACCTCCCTCTGCATGGGTGCTGCTTGGCCCTTCCCATCCCCCTCAGAAGCAGCTAAACAATCTGTGGGGGCCTGGGAGATACAATAAAGTCATTGTGGAGAAACTAAATGAATTCTTTGCTTCAGTCTTCATGGCTGAGGATGTTAGGGAGATTCCCAAACCTGAGCCGGCTTTTGTAGGTGACAAATCTGAGGAATTGTCACAGATTGAAGTGTCACTAGAGGTGGTTTTGGAATTAATTGATAAACTTAACAGTAACAAGTCACTGGGACCAGCTGGCATTCACCCAAGAGTTCCAAAAGAACTCAAATGTGAAATTGCAGAACTATTAACTATGGTTTGTAACCTGTCCTTTAAATCAGCTTCTATACCCAATGCCTGGAAGATAGGTAATGTAACACCAATATTTAAAAAGGGCTCTAGAGGTGATCCTGGCAATTACAGACCCGTAAGTCTAATGTCGGTACTGAGTAAATTAGTTAAAACAATAGTAAATAATAAAATTATCAGACAAATAGAAGAACAAATTGTTGGGCAAAAGTCAACGTGGTTTCTGTAAAGGGAAATCTAAGCTATTAGAGTTCTTTGAAGGGGTCAATAAACATGTGGACAAGGGGGATCCAGTGGACATAGTGTACTTAGATTTCAAGAAAGCCTTTGACAAGGTCCCTCACCAAAGGCTCTTACATAAATTAAGTTGTCATGGGATAAGAGAGAAGATCCTTTCATGGATTGAGAACTGGTTAAAAGACAGGGAACAAAGGGTAGGAATAAATGGTAAATTTTCAGAATGAAGAGGGGTAACTAGTGGTGTGCCCCAAGGGTCAGTCCTAGGACCAATCCTATTCAGCTTATTCATAAATGATCTGGAGAAAGGCATAAACAGTGAGGTGGCAGAGTTTGCAGATGATACTAAACTGCTCAAGGTAGTTAAGACCAAAGCAGACTGTGAAGAACTTCAAAAAGATCTCACAAAACTAAGTGATTGGGCAACAAAATGGCAAATGAAATTTAATGTGGATAAATGTAAAGTAATGACATTGGAAAAAATAACCCCAACTATACATACAATACAATGGGGGCTAATTTAGCTACAACTAATCAGGAAAGAGATCTTAGAGTCCTTGTGGATAGTTCTCTGAAGACGTCCACGCAGTGTGCAGCGGCAGTCAAAAAAGCAAATAGGATGTTAGGAATCATTAAAAGGGGGATAGTCTCCATCTTATTCTCTTATTGCCCTTATATAAATCCATGGTAGGCCCACATCTTGAATACTGCATACAGATGTGGTCTCCTCATCACAAAAAAGATATACTGGCATTAGAAAAGGTTCCAAGAAGGGCAACTGAAATGATTAGGGGTTTGGAACAGGTCCCATACGAGGACAGATTAAAGAGACTGGGATTTTCAGCTTGAAAAAGAGGAGACTAAGGGGGGATATGATAGGGGTCTATAAAATCATGAGTGATGTGGAGAAAGTGAATAAGGAAAAGTTATTTACTTGTTCCCATAATACAAGAACTAGGGGCCACTAAATGAAATTAATGGGCAGCAGGTCTAAAACAAATAAAAGGAAGTTGTTCTTCACACAGCACACAGTCAACCTGTAGAACTCCTTGCCTGAGGACATTGTGAAGGCTAGGACTATAACAGGGTTTAAAAGAGAACTAGATAAATTCATGGAGGTTAAGTCCATTAATGGCTATTAGCCAGGATGGGTAAGGAATGGTGTCCCTAGCCTCTGTTTGTCAGAGGGTGGAGATGGATGGCAGGAGAGAGATCACTTGATCATTACCTGTTAGGTTCACTCCCTCTGGGGCACCTGGCATTTGTCATTGTCAGCAGACAGGATACTGGGCTAGATGGACCTTTGGTCTGAGGCAGTATGGCTGGTCTTATGTTCAGCCATAAAGCTCCCCACAGTCACCCTACACAGGCACCACCCTGGGTGGTTCACTTCCTCTCCCCCTCCCTGTCCCACCCACCGCAGTCCACGCATCGCCCAGCTGACTGCTGGGGCAGGGGGTGCAGAGCTGAGCAAGGGGCTGCTCCCCCAGGCCCGGGGCAGGGACACGAACCAGCTTCCAGGCCTGTCTCCACTCAGGCACTACCCCTGGCTTACACGCTGCATCGGCCCTGGGCCCCACAGTGGATAGCTACACCAAGCCCTGCCTGGCCGCACTGCTCCCAGGAAGCTGCAGGAGGCAGTGGATGAGGGCCCAGAGAGCTGTGGGGGGCCTAAGGTGGGGCAGAGCTGTACCACCCTCAGTGGAGCTGGGCAGGCTGGGCACAGTGGCTGTACCCTGCCGTAAGCAGAGCCGGCCGGGGAGTGGGGCGCACAGCTTACCGGGCCATTGGCTGCTCTTAGAGCAGTGGCTCTGCTGGAGGCTGCACACAAGGTGTCAGGCCAAAGGGGGGCTGGGGTCTCCCGCCAGGCCAAGCTCCCTGCCCCGGGGAGCCAGTCTCCAGGGGGCAGAAAGGGGTGTAGTCGGTTGGGTACAAACTCTGGCTGGGGGCTGTGTGAACACTAGGCCCTGGGACATGCCTGAGCCTTCAGCCTGCCCGGGCAAGGGACCTGTGCCTGGGGACGACAGCAGCAACATGCCCTCGGCAAAGGAAGCCACCCAGCTCCTGCTGCAGGGCCTGGGACAGCTCAGCTCACCCTGGCAGGGATTGGCAGCCTGGCATCTCCCCTATGATTCTCTCCAGCCTGAGGCAGGCCAGCCCCTCCCTCCAGCTGGGGCCACCTGCAGGATCCAAGGAGACAGGCCCCACCCAGAGCCAGCCCTTCACCCTGCTGAGCACCACCACCCAGGGCTCCCAGCAAGAGCCTCACATTCCCCCTAGCAGAGCCATCAGTGAATGCAGCTGGGGGTGGGGGGAATGTGCCCCACTGCAGGTCAGAGGGAGGTTGCTGGAGAGAGCAGGGCCAGGGCCCCCTCCAGCCAGTGCCCACAGTAGCAGCAGGCTGGCCTGGACACTGGGGCAAAGGAAGCAGGCCAGACAGGGGTAAAGGCAACGCCTTTAAACACACTGACTCTTTATTGGCTCCCAAGAAGCAACACGACACTGGAAAGCAGCAGGCAGCTCGGCCTGGGGTCCCCCGGGGGGGTCAGGGCACCTCTCAGTGCGGCAGATGATGGGGGACCAGCTTGTAATGGGCACCGCAGGAGGGGCAGCGCTGGGGCTCCCCCTTGTGCAGCCAGAACCAGATCACGCAGCTGTTGTCCTCTTCACCTGGGCGGGGAAAAGGGAGATTAGGCGGGCTGAGGTCACTGGGGGGAGTGCGGGGCCATTAACCAGCAGGGCAGACAGGGGCTGACAGCGGAGCCCGTCTCGGGGGATGCCAATCAGGGAGAGGGGCGGCTCCAAGATGGCAGCTGCCCCACAGCAGGGCTCTGCCCTCCTGGCACACTCCGCATCAGGCCTGCAGTACAGGCCCAGAGCAGGGCTGCCACGCTCAGGTGTCTGGAACAGGACCCAGGCATCCTGGCTTGTACTCCTCCCCTCAGGAGGCCAGGGAATGACCCCAGCTGGCCCAGCTTCCACAGCTCTGGGGCCAGGCAGGAAGCCAGAGCAAAGCCTTGTCTGAGCCCAGCAGCCAGCTCCCGCCAGGCCCTCCTGCCACATGGGGTGCCCTGAAGAAGGGAGTTCGCCGGTCAGCCCAGAGCCTCTGCCTCTCACCCCCCCTCCCCCTTGCACGACGTGTCACTCACAGATGCAGCCCACGATCCTCTTGCTGGAGA
This sequence comes from Terrapene triunguis, assembly GCF_002925995.2. Classification (NCBI taxonomy): domain Eukaryota; kingdom Metazoa; phylum Chordata; order Testudines; family Emydidae; genus Terrapene; species Terrapene triunguis. The sequence goes on from NW_020664402.1 coordinate 1,663,706, forward strand.
TGGAGGGGACCAGGTTGGGATCCTCCTTGGTCCCAGCGTAGCGCTTTGGTTGGAGGATGTTGTAGGGATCCTGCAGGGAGTGCAGGAGGCAGAGTTTGCTGTTGCACCCGCCTCTGCCCCAGATCCCAGAGCTCTGACTGGGCCGCCAGCCCTCATCCCCAGCACTGTGCCCTGGTTCGACCCAGAGCCTGCAGCACCAGCTGGCTCTGCTCCATGCCCAGGAGTGGCGCCACCAGCCAGTCCCATGCCACGTGGCACCGAGCAGCGCAAACCCGGGGACACGGGTGGCACTGGAGCTCCAGCTTAGCTCAGCTTGTGTCATTCTAAAACCAGGATCCCCCCCCCACACACACACCCCATCAACCAGTGGGGGTCTCCCCATGACCTAACCGCAGCCCTGCACCCCCAAACTCCACCTAACGCTGTCAGTGATTTACCCTGCCTGTCGCACAGTGAGACTGGCCGCCCGCCCGGAGGCAGGGAGCACTAGACTATCAGTGGGGAGAGGGGAGGGTGGGAATTAGGGGACCCATTTCAGGGTAGCTCTGCTCACCTGTCCCTTTTCCATGGCCTTCATGACTTTCCTCTCCAGCCCTGTCGCTTGCTCTTCGTCGCTGGGGATACCTGGGCATGGGAGAGAAAGACAACAGGAGGGCGTGAAGATCCCCTTGTCACGGGCAGGATCCCTCCCACCCCACAAGCAGTTCTCCACGCACACCTCCGTGCTGCTTGGGAGGAGTCATCCCAGGGCAGGAGACTATCAGGCGGGAGCAGAGGGAAACCATCCCATAGTTGGACCCTCCTTCCAGGTGTGTCACGGTCTCCCTCTCGCACTGAGGAGATCCCGAGTTATTAGGAAGAGACGATTCGCTCATTAGAAATCTAGCTAGCTGGGTTGTGATGACCGGGAGAACCGCAGGATGAATTGCTTGCCGGGTGCAAAGGTTGCGGCTCTCTCAAGACATCCAGACAGGCTTATGTGTAGTGCTGGGGAGGAGCCGGCGGTCGTGGTACATGTAGGTACCAGTGACATAGGAGAAGGTAGAGGTCTACTTCAAGATAGTTAAGTCCCAGGCAGACTGCAAAGAGCTACAAAAGGACCTCACAAAACTGGGTGACTGGGCAACAAAATGGCAGATGAAATTCACTGCTGATAAATGCAAAGTAATGCACATTGGAAAACATAATCCCAACTATACACATAAAATGACGGGGTCTAAATTAGCTGTTACCACCCAAGAGAGGGATCTTGGGAGTCATTGTGGATAGTTCTCTGAAAACATCCACTCAATGTACAGCGGCAGTCAAAAAAGCAAACAATGTTGGGACTCAATAAGAAAGGGATAGATAATAAAACAGAAAATATCATGTTGCCTCTATATAAATCCATGGTACGCCCACATCTGGAATACTGCGTGCAGAGGTGGTCACCCCATCTCAAAAAAAAGATATACTGGAATTGGAAAAGGTTCAGAAAAGGGCAACAAAAATTATTAGGGCATGGAACGGCTTCCATAGGAGGAGATATTAAAGAGACTGGGACTTTTCAGCTTGGAAAAGAGATGACTACGGGTGGGGAATACGATAGAGGTCTATACAGTGACGACGGGTGTGGAGAAAGTAAATAAGGAAGTGTTATTTATTCCCTCTCATAATACAAGAACTTGGGGTCACCAAATGAAATTAATAGGCAGCAGATTTAACGCACACAAAAGGAAGTATTTCTTCACACAACACACAGTCAACCTGTGGAACTCCTTGCCAGAGGATGTTGTGAAGGCCAAGACTATAACAGGGTTCAAAAAAGAACTAGATAAGTTCATGGAGGATAGGTCCATCAATGGCTATTAGCCAGGATGGGCAGGGATGGTGTCCCTAGTCTGTTTGCCAGAAGCAGAGAATGGGCAACAGGGGATGGATCACTTGATGATTCCCTGCTCTGTTCATTCCCTCTGGGGCACCTGGCATTGGCCACTGTTGGAAGACAGGATACTGGGCTAGATGGACCTTTGGTCTGACCCAGTATGGCCGTTCTTATGGTCCTGGAGGCCAAATGTAGGCTGATAGGTAAGAGATTGAAGTCCAGGACCTCTATGGTAACATTCTCTGAAATGCTTCTGATTCCATGTGCAGGGCCAGTTGGACAGGCAGAACTGCTAGTCCTGGAGCCCATAAGAGGAGAGGCAATTCTTGAATTAGTCCTAAGCGTCCCAAGAGTTGAATATAGCTGAACTGCTCGGTAATAGCAACCATAATTTACTTAAATTTAAAATCTTTGTGAGGGGGGAAACACCAAAGAAACCCACTACAATAGTTTAACTTCAAAAAGGGGAACCACACAAAAAAAGAGGAAAGCTAGTTAAATGGAAATTAGAAGGAACAATCACAAAAGTGAAATGTCTGCAAGCTGCAGGGAAACTAGTTAAAAACACCACGACAGAGGCTCAAACTAAAGGTAAAGACCAAATAAAAAAAAAAAGACAAACAGTATGAGGACCAAAAAAATGCCACCACGGCTAAACAGCAAAGTAAGAGAGGCAGAGGCAAAACGGCATCCATTAAAAACTGGAAATCAAATCCCGAGGAAAACAGAAAGGAACAAACTCTGGCAAGTCACATGTAAAAGTGCAATTCAGCAAGCCAAGAAAAGAATTTGAAGAGCAACTAGCAAGAGACCAAAACAAATTTTTAAAAAAATTGCTGTAAGTGTTTATAATTTCATCAGAAGCAGGAAGCCTGCCAAGCAATCACTGGGGCCACTGGACAATCGAGATGCTAAAGGAGCACTCAAGGAAGAGAAACCTGCTGTGGAGAAACTAAGTAAATTCTTTGCATCGGTCTTCACAGAAGAGGATGTCAGGGAGATTCCCACACCTGAGCCATTCTTTTTAGGTGACAAATCTGAGGAACTGTCCCAGATTGAGGTGTCAGAGGAGGTTTTGGAACAAATTGATAAACTAAACAGTAGTAAGTCACCAGCAGGTATTCACCCAAGAGTTCTGAAGAACATACACATGAAATTGCAGAACTACTAACTGGTATGTAACCTATCAGACTCAGACTTTAAGGTCAGAAGGGACCATTATGATTTTCTAGTCTGACCTCCTGTACAACGCAGGCCACAGAATCTCACCCACCCACTCCTGTAATAAATCCCTGACCTATGTCTGAGCTACTGAAGTCCTCATCTTGTGGTTTAAAGACTTCAAGGTGCAGAGAATCCTCCAGCAAGTGACCCGTGCCCCACGCTGCAAAGGAAGGCGAAAACCCCCCAGGGCCTCTGCCAATCTACTCTGGAGGAAAATTCCTTCCCAACCCCAAATATGGCAATCAGCTAAACCCTGAGCATGTGGGCAAGACTCACCAGACAGACACCCAGGAAAGAATTCTCTGTAGTAACTCAGATCCCACCCCATCTAACATACCATTACAGGCCATTGGGCATATTTACCACTAATATTCAAAGATCAATTAATTGCCAAAATTAGGCTGTCCCATCATACCATCCCTTCCATAAACTTATCAAGCTTAGTCTTGAAGCCAGATATGTCTTTTGCCCCCACTACTCCCCTTGGAAGGCTGTTCCAGAACTTCACTCCTCGGATGGTTAGAAACCTTCGTCTAATTTCAAGTCTAAACTTCCTGATGGCCAGTTTATATCCATTTGTTCGTGTGTCCACATTGGTATTGAGCTTAAATAATTCCTCTCCCTCCCTGGTATTTATTCCTCTGATATATTTATAGAGAGCAATCATATCTCCCCTCAGCCTTCTTTTGGTTAGGCTGAACAAGCCAAGCTCTTTGAGTCTCCTTTCATAAGACAGGTTTTCCATTCCTCGGATCATCCTAGTAGCCCTTCTCTGTACCTATTCCAGTTTGAATTCATCCTTCTTAAACATGGGAGACCAGAACTGCACACACTATTCCAGATGAGGTCTCACCAGTGCCTTGTATAACAGTACTAACACCTCCTTATCTCTACTGGAAATACCTCGCCTGATGCATCCCAAGACCACATTAGCTTTTTTCACGGCCAAATCACATTGGCGGCTCATAGTCATCCTGTGATCAACCAAAACTCCAAGGTCCTTCTCCTCCTCTGTTACTTCCAAGTGATGCTGTCACAGAGTCCCCGGGCGATGCTTTGGAACTGCTCCCCACAAAGCCAGTCAGGACTTTGGGGAGCCTCCTCTCCCATGGAGCAGACTGTTTTCAGGGCAAGAAGCTCACACGGCTTCACCTCCTGGGTCTGCCCTTGGAGCATTTAGCATTTGCCCCTCCATGCGCTTCCCACAGCGAGTCCACCCAGGCGGGGTCCTGGGGAAGCCAGAGGGTCCTGCACGCACCCCCACTTCGCAGTCAGACGTGACTCTCATCCAGCCAGTAAAACAGAGGTTTATTAGACGACAGGAACACAGTCTAAAACAGAGCTTGTAGGTCCAGAGAACCGGATCCCTCAGCCGGGTCCATTCTGGGGCCCAGCAAGGCAGATACCTCCATCTGCCCTCACTCCTAATCCCCAGCCACCTCCAAACTGAAACCTCCTCCAGCCCCTCCTTCTCTGCTGAGTTCCTTTCCCGGGCCAGGAGGTCACCTGACCTCTTTGTTCTCCCACCCCTTTAGCATCCCCTTGCAGGGGGGAAGGACCTGGCCATTAGTTGCTGGGCGACAGAGTGTCGGTCAGAAACTGAGGCACCCACACAGTATTCAGAGGAAACAATAAGAACAGTCCCACTTCATCACAGATGCGTCCCCAGTTTATAACAAAAATTCTTGTTAATCCCTAAATGCATGACCTTGCACTTTTCACTATTAAATTTCATCCTATTACTATTACTCCAGTTTACAAGGTCATCCAGATCTTCCTGTAGGATATCCCAGTCCCTCTCTGTATTAGCAATACCTCTCAGCTTTGTGTCATCCGCAAACTTTATTAGCACATTCCCACTTTTTGTGCCAAGGTCAGTAATAAAAAGATTAAAAAAGATCGGTTTTGGGACCAATCCCCGAGGAACTCCACAAGTAACCTCCCTCCAGCCTGACAGTTCACCTTTCAGTATGACCCGTTGTAGTCTCCCCTTTAACCAGTTCCTTATCCATATGGATCCCCATCTTTTCCAATTTAGCTAATAATTCCCCATGTGGAACCGTATCAAATGCCTTACTGAAATCGAGGTAAATTAGATCCACTGCGTTTCCTTTGTCAATCAGCTTCTGCACCAGATGACTGGAGGATAGCTAATGTGACGCCAATTTTAAAAAGGGCTCCAGAGGCGATCTTGGCAATTACAGGCCAGTAAGCCCAACTTCAGTACCAGGCTAATGGGTTCAAACTATAGTAAAGAACAGAATGATGTGACATAGAGATGAACACAGTATGTTGGGGAAGAGTCAACATGGGTTTTGTAGAGGGAAAATCATGCCTCACCAATCTACTAGAATTCTTTGAGGGAATCAACAAGTATGTGGACAAGGGGGATCCAGTGGATATCGTGTACTTAGATTTTCAGAAGCCTTTGACAAGGTCCCTCTCAAAGGCTCTTAAGCAAAGTAACCTGTAATGGGGTAAGAGGGAAGGTCCTCTCATGAATTGGTAACTGATTAAAAAAACAGGAAACAAAGGATAGGAATAAACGGTCATTTGTCACAATGGAGAGAGGTAAATAGCAGTGTCTCCTAGGGTTCTGTCCTGGGACCAGTACTGTTTAACATAATCAAATGATCTGGAAAACGTGGTAAACAACAAGGTGGCAAAATCTGCCGATTATACAAAACTATTCAAGATACCAGTCAGCTCTGGTCTTCACTAAGAGTTCCAAAGGGATCTCACAAAATTGGGTGACTGGACAACAAAATGGCAGACGAAATTCAATGTTGATAAATGCAAAGTAATGCACATTGGAAAACATAATCCCAGCTATACATACAAAATGATGGGGTCTAAATTAACTGTTACCCCTTAAGAAAGTTTTTGGAGTCCCCATGGATAGTTCTCTGAAAACATCCACTCAATGTGCAGCAGCAGCAGCCAAAAAAGCAAAGTGTTAGGAACCAGTAAGAAGGAATAGGTAAGACGACAAAATATAATGCCACTATATAAACCCATGGTACCCCCACTCTTTGAACACTGCGTGCAGATCTGCTTGCCGCATCTCAAAAAAGATACATTGGAATTGGAAAAGGTACAGAGAATGACAACAAAAATTAGGGGTATTGAACAGCTTCCATCTGAGGAAGAGATTAAAAAGACTGGAACTGTTCAGCTTGGAGAAGAGGGGATTGGGCAGGGGATATAATAGAGATCTATATCAAATCCTGACTGATGAGGAGAAAGTGACTTGGGAAGTGTCATTTCCCCCTTCACGTAATACAAGAACCAGGTGTCACCCAGGCTATGGGTGCACTACAGAGCTTACAGCAATGCAGCTATGCCACTGTAGCTGCTAGTACAGACACTCTAAGATGACGGGCTCCCATTGATTGAATTACTCCAGCCCCCGGGAGCAGCAGGAGCTGTGTCCGTTGGAGAAACTCTCCTGCCAACACAGCGCTGTGCACACCCACCGGTGCTCAGGTCAGTGTAATTTAGCAACATCATTTCTACCAACCTAAGCTGTAGTGCAGACAAAGCCTCAGTTAAATTAAGAGGCAGCAGATTTAAAACAAACAAAAAGGAAGCACTTCTTCACACAATGCAGTCAAGCTGTGGAACTCCTTGCCTGGGGATGTTGTAAAGGCAAAAAGTATAACTGGATTAAAAAAAGAGTTAAGTAAATTCCTGGAGAACAGGTCCATCAATGGCTATTAGCCAGGATGGGCAGTGATGGTACCCCATGTCCTGGGCCTCCCTAAACCTCAGAGCCAGAAGCTCTGAGATGACAAGGGATCAAAAGTTGCCCTGTTCATTCCCTCTGAAGCTCCTGGCAGTGGCCACTGTCGGGAGACAGGACCCTGGGCTAGATGGACCTTTGGGCTGACCAGCCTGGCCAGTCTCACGTTCTTACACCAGGATCCTTGTCCGAACCCCCCTTCCCCAGCCACCCCGGAAGAGCCTCAGTCATCAGCCAGTCCGAGCATTAGACACATTGGGGGAGGTGGGGGGTTGGTAGAGACCCGCACTAACAGGGGCGTTTCCAGCCCATCCTCATTCCCACAGCTGCTGCTCCCGAGTCAGCGCGGACCGGGCCGCGCCCGCTGATCTAAACCGAGCTCGGTCCAGACCCTGCGGCCGCCGCACGCGGTCCGGCTGCCCGAGCCCCGGGGGAGTTCCGGGGCCGGCGGTAACGGGTCTAACACCCGCTCAGCGCAGCCCGTGCGCGGGGCTCTGGTCCGGGGGCCGCTGGAGACTCAAACCCCCCGGGTAAGAGGGGGCAGGACCCGCCCACCAGTGACAGACGCGACCCAGGGTCACTCCGGGGGGGTCACGGCAGCCCCCCCCAGCCCAGCCCTCAGCGGGACCCCCCCGCCGCGCTCACCTCCAGCCGCCAAGGCGCGGGCGGGGCCGGGCGGGCGGAGCGGCGCGGCCGGGGGGCGGCGCAGGGCCCGCAGGGCGCCGCACGCTCGCAGTAACCTTGACGCCATGGCGCGAGCGGACTGACTGAGCCGGGAGCCCGCGGATGGCGGCTTCCTTCCGGGAGATGGCCGGAAACAGGGCGGGACTTCCGGGACACGTGAGCGGGTACCGCTTCCCTGGGTGCCTCACGTGACCGATCGGCGCCGCTCCCTCGCTCACGTGACTAGGAAGCGAGGCTAGGCAGGGCGGGCGGCTCCCTCCCACGTGATGGAGGACGGGCGGAGCTGGCCCCGCCCCCCCGCTGGGGTGACCCTGCCCCCGGCAGGTCCAACACTCACTCGCACCGAGGGGGAGCACAGAGGCCCAGATGCGAGGAGGGCCCAGCTGGGGGGGAGGAGATGGGCCTTTCTGCTGCCTCCCCCGCCGGGCGCCCCCCCCGCCTGTCGCACCCACCTCCTGGCCCCATCTGTGTGCAGCGCCCTGCACGCGGGGCTGCCCCCCGAGGTGCTACTGCAACACAATGGTGGGGGGTGCTCGGTTCAGTCGAGCTGGGAGACCGAGCGTGATGCCAGCCAGAGGGAGAGCGAGGCTCAGCCTGCGAAGAGAACTGGCCTGGGGCTAAGGGGCTCAGTCAGGCTCAAGGCATCAAAAATTGGGGGCCCAGAAACGGAGACATTTAGAATTACAGGCCACTGCTGCACAGGTGGGGCTGTATCGTAAGTGACACAGCCAAGGTCAGCTAGGCCCCACCTCCCGGAGCTCCCTCCCGGGGCCCTGTAGCACCAACAGCCGTGCGAGAGGCAGTGCTCGCCAAATCTCACACTATTTAGTGTGTTTCTCCAAGCCCCAGCTCCTGGAGTCACCTGATCACACAGAGAGTCCTCTGGCACCTTTAAGACTAACAGATGTATTGGAGCATCCGACGAAGTGGGCATTCACCCATGAAAGCTTATGCTCCAGTACATCTGTTAGTCTTAAAGGTGCCACAGGACTCTCTGTTGCTTTTTACAGATCCAGACTAACACGGCTACCCCTCTGATACTGATCACACAGGAGTCTCTTGCTTTCATTTCTTCTAAAAAGGACATTGCCCGTGGTTGACGAAAAAAGCTTTGAACTGCAACCCTGGATGGCTCCAACACCAGAAGGAACCTGACTGATGAGATCTGAATGCAAAGCGTGGGCAATATTGACTCAGTCTTGGCCAACACAGGACCAGTGTGGCTGTTTCCTGAGAGAGGTGGCTTTGTGCCTTAATAAAGTTCGGTTAAATGGACTTGTGCATGGGAGGAATTTGCTCAACTCTTCTCATTCTCCTGTTCCTTTTAGCACTAGTGGTTGATGGTCACATTAATTCACAGCTTTTCAGGGCATCCTTTACCTTGTTAATAAGCAAATGGCCCAGCAACAGACCCTGCAACAAGCCCTTGGCCTGGGGAGCTGTCTCCAAGCAGTGCTGGGTTCTGCGGGCTTTGGCTAATAGTCTCAGGTGGTTCTTGGTAATAGTTTCCTAGATTGTAAGGCCAGAAGGGACCATTGGGATCATCTCTGCCCTCCCGTCGGACGTAGCACTTCCCTGACTTCATTCCTCATTGAACCAGAGCAGATCTTTTGGCAGTTCAGGGCTTGTGTAACACTTGAAATGCTCTGGCACAGGGCTTCATCATAGATCTGACCTGCTGTAATTATTCCACCTCCCCGAGAGGCGGTACCTAGCGCCGTCTCCACTGGCGATAAGTCAGCTTAATTTTCTAGTGTGGACCAGGCTTTCGTCTCCTCGTTAGCCTCAAGCCAGTCTACAGTGAGAAGTTAGGTGAACCCAGCTAAGTCACTTGGGGTATGAAAAATCCACCCCCCTGAGCAACAGAGTTAAGCCAGCCTAGCCCCCCCGTATAAACAGTGCTAGCTACCGCCTCTCCGGGAGATAGATCACCTATGCCGACGGGCGAACCCCTCCAGCGCTGCAGTGAGTGGCTACAGTGGTGCCGTTTCTAGTGTGATGTTCTTACCTGGACTGTGAGGCCAACCAGGTGAGCTGGGCTGGGCTGAACACCCAGGGCTGGGTTCGCCTCTGGGCTGCTCCCGTTTGTTTCACGCTGGAGGGCCTCCATGGAGGTCGCTGGGAAGCTGTGGGAATGGCACGGTGAAGCCAGGCCTTGGCTTTCCCACTTGTGCTAGCCACAGACAGGCAGTCCCAGTTACCCCAGCCCAGGGACAGTGCTGCTGACTGAGCTGTCATGAGGCTTTGTGTTCACAGCTGGCTCTTCGGGGAGAAACAAAAACTGCTTCTCTCATCCCCAGCCCCCGGCTGATCCGAGAGGGGGCAACACTCCCAAGCTCCCACTGCAATCCACAGGCGCTGAGGATCGGACAAGGAGCTTGGATGAGCTGAATTCTTTCCTGTTGGTAAACGGCTAGGAGCGTCACATACTGCGCCCAGCATCGCTATCCATGGACACAAGCAATGGCACGAAGGGAAGGGATCCGAATGGAGGTCATCCTGTTCCCAAAGCCGTGTGAGTCACAGGGCATGCGGGCGTTACAAGTCCCGGCAAGCAGAGTCAGAAACAGCTAGTGACAATCAACGTGAAAATGCCGACAGCCGAGACAAACCCGGGATGAGACTGAGTGTCCGCGGGTCCGACTCTGAATAGTGCTGTCAGACCGCAGTGGTGCATTAGCCACTGGTCCATCAAGGCCCCAGGGGCTACAGGCTGGGGACCTACTGGTGAAGCGGCGGTTCTGCAGAAAAGGACCTGGGGATTACAATGGATGAGAAGCTGGATATGAGTCAGCAGGGTGCCCTTGTTGCCAAGAAGGCTAACGGCATATTGGGCTGCATTAGTGGGAGTGTTGCCAGCAGATTAAGTGACGTGATCATCCCCCTCTATTCGGCACTGGTGAGGCCACACCTGGAGTACTGTGTCCAGTTTTGGGCCCCCACTACAGAAAGGATGTGGACAAATTGGAGAGAGTCCAGCAGAAGGCAACGAAAATGATCAGGGGGCTGGAGCACATTGTGAAAGTTACTAGTGACCCTCCTTAACAGTTAGCAGCCTTTATGTCAACCAGTGGCCAGATACCTCACTACACAGTAGCCTGAACTTTTCAACTGTCTTCCCTTTCAAGGCCTTGAGGTAGTTGGAGCTGGTCCCAAGCCGGTTTTCACTGACCAGATAGCAAAAGCACAGGTCTGACAACTACCAATCAAGTGTTAACACGGCAAGGGCCTTTGTCTGAATGTGTATAAAGGATCTGTAAAATGTGTGTAAGACAGAGTCTTTGTACCAAGGTGCAAAGCTCTCCTTTCTTCTGCAGAATAAAGCAACTTTTCCTTATCCCTGTCTGGCTGTTATTGGCTCTCAGCTAGGTGGACCCGATATTTCGGTGACAACATGACTTACGAGGAGAGGCTGAGGGAACTGGGCTTATGTAGTCTGCAGAAGAGAAGAGTGAGGGGGGATTTGATAGCAGCCTTCAACTACCTGAAGGGGGGTTCCAAAGAGGATGGATCTAGACTGTTCTCGGTGGTGGCAGATGACAGAACAAGGAGTAATGGTCTCAAGTTGCAGTGGGGGAGGTCTTGGTTGGATATTAGGAAACACTATTTCACTAGGAGGATAGTGAAGCACTTGAATGGGAGGTGGTGGAATCTCCTTCCTTAGAGGTTTTTAAGGCCTGGCTTGAAAAAGCCCTGGCTGGGATAATTTAGTTGGGGATTGGTCCTGCTTTGAGCAGGGGTTGGACTAGATGACCTCCTGAGGTCCCTTCCAACCCTGATCTTCTATGATTCTATGATTCTATTAATAAGCAAAAGTGATTTTATTAAGCTTAAAAAGTAGGATTTAAGTGGTTCCAAATAATAACAGACAGAACAAAGCAAGTTACCAAGCAAAATAAAACAAAACATACAAGTCTAAGCCTAATACATTAAGAAACTGATTACAGGTAAATCTCACCCTTAGAGATGTTCCAATAAGCTTCTTTCACAGACTGGGAGTGGCTGGGTCATTACACATATTGAATCTATTTCCCCATGTTAAGTATCCTCACACCTTCTTGTCAACTGTCTAAAATGGGCCATCTTGATTATCGCTACAAAAGTTTTTTTTCACCTGCTGATAATAGCTCATCTTAATTAATTAGCCTCTTACAGTTGGTATGGCTACTTCCACCTTTTCATGTTCTCTGTACGTATAAATGTCTTCTTACTGTATGTTCCATTCTATGCATCTGATGATCTTAGTCTCTAAGGTGCCACAAGGACTCCTGTTCTTTTTGCGGATACAGACTAACGCGGCTGCTACTCTGAAACCTTTCACAGACTAGACGCCTTCCTAGTCTGGGCCCAATCCTTTCCCCGGTACAGTACAGTCCTTGTTAGTTCCAGCTGTAGTAAGAAGAGGCCCGGTATGAGCCCTAAAGCCTGTACTAAAGTAATGGTCAAGACTTTGTTAACATAAAGCAAAGTTAAGCTGTGAGCCAGAGGCAGGCCCTGCTCACAGAAGCTGGCAAGGAAAGGGCTGATGCTGCAAAAAGATCCATACCTAAAAGGTACTGGACCCTAGATATCAGAAAATTCGCATACTTGCACATTCCACACAGATAACGAGGAACAGGCTGACCCATCCTAAAGACAGGGGCAAAAGGGGAATATGATGGACAGAGTTGTTTTGTTCGAACCAACATGTACAAGGTGAAAGGCGGCACCTTATTGTGTAGGAGGGTTGTACATTACTACGTAGGGGGGTTGCACTTCAGTACGTCAGGAGTGATGTGTAACTTGTTTGTACCTGTGTATAAGAATACATCCCTGGGGCAGTGGCTTTGTCTGGCCTAGGGGGCAGTGGAAAGTCCCGCCACTGACTGAGCCGGTCCATTGCCAGGGAGCACATATGTACTAGCAGAACCGAAGATATCTAATCCGGGGAGCTAGAGACTGTGTTTCTCTTTAATAATAAACCTGGCCGGGTGCCTTCGTACCTTACTAGAGTCTGTGGTCATTGGGGGTTCTCTCGGGGTCTGCTGAGCCAGCGATCTGCAGAGCCGGGGCAGCAAACAGAGGGAACACGCATGCAGCCAATGGTTATCAACATTGGACAGAGCAGAGCACCACACCGGTAGCGTCTGACGACACCAGCAGGCATCTGAAGTGAAAAGCAGGGGGTTTTTCACGACTGGGACCCCACTTGGTTCTGTTCCACCCCCTTTTATATCTTTGGCGCAAGGCAGGAAGCTTTTGTCTCTCTGGGTTGCCACTCCTCCTTCTAAATGGAAAAACACCAGGTTTAAGATGGATTCCAGTATCAGGTGACATGTTCACATGTCCTGTGAGACCCCCTCCATTCTTCCAGGGCTGGCCCACACACACACAGGAAGGCTTGCAGGTAAATAAACCATTTACAACCAATTGTCCTGGTTGATGGGAGCCATCAAGATTATAAACCACCATTAATGGCCCACACTTGGCATAATTACAATAGGCCCTCAGAGTTACATTTCATATTTCTAGTTTCAGATACAAGAGTGATACATTCATACAAATAGGATGACCACACTCAGTAGATTATAAGCTTTGTAATGATTCCTTACAAGAGACCTTTTGCATAAAGCATATTCCAGGTACATCATATTCACATTTATAAACATATTTTTATAAAGCGTATGGAGTGCAACGTCACACCATAATCCACCTCTCAAGACCTAGACATATTCTAGCTTGGCTTGGACTGGTTTCTCTCTAACCTGGTGACACTGGTTTCCCACCCCAGCAGGGCGTGGGCCGAAGTTACCGGGAGTCTCTCCATGGGTTTCGAGGGGCTGTCCATCGGCTGGGGTGATCCAGAGGAAAAAGGAACATTTCAGAAACCTGTTATTTCCATCCAGCGCACGGAGACCAGGAGGTGGCAGCACCGCACAGAGCCACGCTGGGACTCCCAATGGCCTGGCGCCGGGATCTGCCCTGAGCCCTGGTTCCACCTGATGGCTGGTCGCTGACCGGGGGTGTCACTCTTGCTGGCAGCCTCAGCAGACAAGACAAGGGACGGATCAGCCGCCAGGATCAAACAGCCCCGAATCTTGGCCCAGCGTCCCCAGTGGTTCCCACGAGGTGTTTCCTAGCCCAGCCACGCTCCGGGTGCTGTTTCTGCGGCAGCATTTCCTTGCATTGCAACAAGTCTGTGCTGCCAGGTCTTCCCTGGGGTTTGTCGCTGGGCTAGTGTGAGTCAAGCTAGGGCACCAAGCTGCACCCACCCCTGAGCCTGCCTGGTAACCACCCCCCAGCAGCCGGGGGAGGGCAGTCATTGCCCACCAGGGCTCGGCCGTTGCCTTGACTCCATCGATTAGTTTGCGGGGATCGCCCAGCCCCAGGGGCAGTGCTGAGCAGCAGGAGATGCTCAGTGGCTTTGCACACTGGATGGCGACAGCCCCCACGGGAGAGGTTCCAACTCCAAACCAATGGCGCACAGAGCAGTAGCTAGGGCTACCATATGTCCGGATTTCCCCGGACATGTCCGGCTTTTCGGTCTATAAATAGCCGTCCGGGGGGGATTTTTAAAAATCTAAAAATGTCCGGGATTTCCCCGGTCGGCTATTTATAGATAGAAAAGCGGAGGCCAAGCGCCGCTGGGCACCCAAAGCCCCTTCCCGGCTCCCCCCATCCCCTGCAGCCTTACCACGCTGTCTGGCCCCACCGCTGTCTTCCCCCTCCTCCCCTCCCCTGAACGCTCCGCCCCCCTGCTCCTCCCCCTCCCCTGCTTCCCGCGAATCAGATCTTCGCGGGAAGTCTGAAAAGAAGCAGCGGCAAGCGGGAGGCAGCAGCAGGTAAGCTGGGGCGGGGGGGCGCGAGGAGGAGAGCTCCGGGGAGGCGCGGCCCTGGCCGAGCGGCTCACTCCGGCCCGGGCCGAGCGGCGCCCGGCGGCCACAGCGGCTCCGGCCCAGCTCGGGCCCCAGCGGCTCCGGCCCTGGTTCCGGCCCGAGGGCGGCGACCCCAGTTCCGGCCAAGCACCCCCGGCCCGGCCAGCTCGGGCCCCAGCAGCACCGGCCCGGGCCCGGCCTGGCTCAGGCCCCAGCAGCGCCGGCCCCGGCTCCGGCGGCTCGGGCCCCAGCAGCGCCGGCCCTGGTTCCGGCCGAGCGCGCCGGCCCAGCTCCGGCCGAGCACCTCCAGCCCGGCCCCAAGCCCCGCAACCCTGGCCGGAGTGCAGCCCAATTCCTGGGCTCTTTAAAGCCGGCCCTGGTCAGGGGACAGGGAGGGGGGGTTGGATGGGTCGGGAGTTTGGGGAGGGAGCTGTCAGGGGGGCAGGGGTGTGGAGAGGGGTTGGGACAGTCAGGGACAGGGAACGGGGGGGTTAGATGGGTCTGGGGTTCTGGGGGGGCTATCGGGGGCAGGGGTGTGGAGAGGGGTCGAGGGGGTTGGATGGGTCAGGAGTTCTAGGGGTCCTGTCAGGGGGCAGGGAGCAGTTGGATAGGGCATGGGAGTCCCCGGGGGTCTGTCTGGGGGCGGGGGTGTGGATAAGGGTCAGGGCAGTCAGGGGACAGGTAGGGTCGTAGGGGGTTCTCAGGAGGGGGCAGTCAGGGGACAAGAAGCAGGGCGGCTTAGATAGGGGGTGGGGTCCCAGGAGGGGGCAGTCAGGGGACAAGGAGCGGGGGGGGTTGGGGGTTCTGAGGGGGGCAATCAGGGGGTGGGAAGTGGGAGGGAGTGGATGGGGGCGGGGCTAGAGCTGGGCTCCTCCCCGCCCCAGTGTCCTCTTTTTTTGCTTGTAGAAATATGTTAACCCTAGCAGTAGCAATCTGGGGTGCACGCCCCGAGAGTGATCCATCGCCCAGCTTCTCCCCTGCCAGAGCCTGGGGCCTCTGCGCTGCAGAGCTGGGGCAAGTTCGGCCCCTGGCTGCAAGGACGCAGCCGGCTGCATCCCCAGGCTCTGGAGCCACTGCTGCTCGTCCCAGGTTTGCAGCATGATGGGATCAGTGGGGTCCCAGACCTGCTGGTGTGAATTCCTGCAGCCGGTGGGCCAGAGCACTCGCTGTCTCCATCGGCCCCGCAGCCTCTGGGATTCCGCAAA
Source organism: Terrapene triunguis (assembly GCF_002925995.2). Lineage (NCBI taxonomy): Eukaryota > Metazoa > Chordata > Testudines > Emydidae > Terrapene > Terrapene triunguis. The sequence continues at coordinate 1,679,279 of NW_020664402.1, forward strand.
CACAGATGACTCCCTCGCCGGAGATCCCCACCGGTCCACGCAGGAGCCCCGTGCCTGGTGGCCAGAAGGCCGTAGGTTATGGGACGGAGCAGAGGGATTTGTGGCCATTTGACCCACCCAATTCCCTGAAAGGGCTGGTGCTGTCCCACAATACACTGCAACACCGGCCCACAAGGCTGCACTGGGGACACCTACCCACAATGCTTTTGCCGATCCAGCTTCATGCTGGCAGGACGCGCTGCAGGGGGCCGAGGCAAACGTGCGCACGCTGTCCCGAGTTCTCCGGTGCGGGCAAGGAGTGAGCTGAGGTGCTGTTTGCATGGCCTGGCAACGCAGCTCCAGGGCTAGCCCTGTCAGGAAAGGGGCCCAACCCCTCCTGGCGGTGACTGTGCCCCTCACTCAAGCATCCACCAGGTGCCACCCAGCTGCCGGGCCAATAGCCAGACACCCTAATTCTGGGATCCCCCGGCACGGTGACCTCGCCGGACACAGAGCTCCCTGTTCATCCCATGGGCCAGCACTGAGATCCCAGGGCCAGGACCCCCCCAGGTAGATCAGGAGACCCCGGGTGCGACACTGCTCTCAGCTCTCGGAGCCCGCCCTGGGCAACCTCCTCTCCCCCCCCACCCTGTGACCCGCCACGGCCCCAGCCGGTCAGTGCTGAACATAGGGACAGCTCATTAACCCGCTTTCGCCCTCCGAGGGCAGCTGCGAGTGCAGCCGCCTCTGGTGTGGAGCATGGAGGGTGCCGGCCTGCTGCCCCTGGGCTCGGGGGACTCTGCTGGGGCTGCAAGGAGGTGGGAAGGGGGATGGGAGGGTCCCTGCCTGTTCCTGGCTCTCCTGGGAATCCTCGGATGCTCTGGCTTTTGTCCCGTCTGAAAGACACTGCCTTCAGCAGCCCAGCGCCCCCTAGCGCCACACTGGGGCCAGCGCTCTCTGAGAGGGGAGCGCGCCCCCTGCTGAGCCCCCCGTTCCCTGCAGCCTAGCACCCCCTAGCGCCGTTCCTCCTGTCACTCCTTTGGCTTCCCCGGGCCCCTGGCACCAGCTTAGCGGGAGGGAGGGGCTATGGGAGGCATGTTCCTGTGTGGGCCTGTCTGAGTGGGCACCTGTGTGACTGTGTGTGCACTTCTGGGGGCTCCCGGGAGCTATAGGTGTGTGTAGGAGCGTCTGTGTTCATGTGTGACGGGGTGTGTAGATGTGTGCGGGGCGAGTGTGGACATGCATGTAGATGCGTGCAGGGTGTGTGTAGGTACATGCGGGGTGCGTGTAGATGCGTGCGGAGTGTGTGTGGGATGCATGTGGGGTGCATGCGGGGTGCGTGTAGATGTGTGCCAGGTGCATGTAGATGCATGCCGGATGCATGTAGATGCGTGCCGGGTGCATGTAGATGCGTGCAGAGTGTGTGCAGGATGCATGCGGGGTGCATGTAGATGCATGCTGGGTGCGTGTAGGTGCGTGCCGGATGCATGTAGATGCGTGCCGGGTGCGTGTAGATGCGTGCAGGGTACGTGTAGGTGCGTGCGGAGGGTGTGCGGGATGTGTGCGGGTTGCATGTAGATGCGTGCCAGGTGTGTGTAGATGCGTTCGGGGTGCATGTAGAAGTGTGTAAATGCATGCGGGTGCGTGTGGAAGTGTGCGGCTGTGTGCACACACTCAGCACTACTCCAGCAGGGGGTGAGGCGAGTTACCAGCTCTGTGCAGCCTGTGCTGGGTGGGGCCGGGGCACGGGGCCTGGTCCTGTATCCCCGAGGAGCCGCTCGCTGGCTGGGCTCGGCCATGGGGAGCAGGAGGCTGGGCTGGGCTGGGCTGGGCTGGGGCAGCCACCTGCCGGCGCCTCCTGGATACTCAGCCCCGCTCGGCGCTGCTAACTTAGGGTTACCATATTGGAGCCCCTGAAAAAGAGGACACTCCAAGGGGCCCCGGCCCCACCCCAACTCCGCCCCTTTCCCACCCCTGGCCCTGGCCCAACTCCGCCCCTTCCCCAAAGTCCCTGCCCCCTCCCCTGAACGCTCCGCCCCCTGCTCCTCCCCCTCCCCTGCTTCCCGCAAATCAAATGTTCGCGGGAAGCCTGAAACAGGCAGGCAGCAGGTAAGCTGGGGCTGGGGCTGGGGTGGGGCGCGAGGAGACATGGCCCAGTCCAGCCCCCCCGGCTGAGCGGCTCCCCCCGGCGGCCGGCCAAGAGGCTCTGGCCCCGGCAGCTCCGGCCCAGCTCGGGCCCTGGGGTGCCGACTGAGCACCCCCAGCCCCGGTTACTCCGGCTCGGCTCGGGCCCCGGTTCCAGCTGCCTCCCAGCGGCCGAGCACCCCCGGCCCTGGCCGAGTGGCGCTGGCTGAGCAGCGCCGGCCGGCGGCCGAGCACCCCCAGCCCCAGTCGCTCCGGCCCAGCTCGGCTCGGGCCCCGGTTCCGGCCACTGGCCGAGCACCCCGGCCCCACCGGCCCCGGCCGAGCAGCTCCGGCCCGGCCCTGGCCCTGGCCGAGCGGTGCTGGCCGAGCACCCCCAGCCCTGGTCGCTCCGGCCCCACCGGCCCGGCCGAGCACCCCCGGCCCCACCGGCCCAGGCCGAGCGGCGCCAGCCGGCGGCATCCCAGCTCGCAGCCGCCTCCTCCCGGGCTCTGGCTGCTGCTGCGCTGGGGAGAGCGGCGGGAGCCGGGAAAGTTGAACCCCAGGGAGGAGGCGGTCCCCTTTCCATGCCTGCCTATTTTCCCGGACATGTTCGGCTTTTTGGAAATTCCTCCCGGATGGGGATTTGAGGACCAAAAAGCTGGACATGTCCGGGAAAATCCGGACGTATGGTAACCCTATGCTAACTGATGGAGCTGCTGGGCCCAGCCCTGCCCTCAATGTGCAGCGGTTGCTGCGTATCAGAGCCCAGATCTGGGCCCTTGGGGGGCCAATGCCCCCCCAGCCCGTCCTGCAGCTGGGGGCCACCTCCCAGCCAGGCAAGTCGGCAGTGCCCAGCTGAGGGCAGGGGAAGGACACCTGGCTACCCCAGCTGGGGAGCTGGCTGTGGAGCGGGAGGGACCCAAGCTGTTCGCTGGCCACTAGGCTCGCTCATGATGGTGGCACCTCACCCACAGCGCCAGCTCCTGCCTGAAAAGCTCACACACTAAATGGATCCAGAGAGGGGAAACTGAGGCTTGTCTGGCCCCAGCCCAGCGTATCTGAACAGCTCCCTCCTTACCGCATGGGGCCTCCCCCCACTAGGGGCAGGGCCGGGCAGGGACCCAACCCAGGGACAGGGGCTGAGGCCCAGATCCCGGGGCCTTGCACCTTCCCTTGAAATCAACGGGCCCCGGGCCCCCCAGTGAGTCGGGCAGAAGGGGGCCCTTCTGAGCTAGGGGTTCCCCAACCCCCAGGATTGGCCTGGGAGTCTCTAGGAATCATGTCATGTGATGAAACCTCCAAGAATCTGTCCAGCCAAAATTGGCAACCCTCCCTAAACTGAGCGCAGGCCTCCAAATGCCAGGCTGGTGCCCTGCCCACAGGGGCATCCTTCCTCTGGGTCAAAGCTGCCCCCAAGCCCAACCCTGAGATGCGGGAGGGATCCGGGCCCCGCGAGCTGGCACTGCCCAGACACAAAGAACCAGGGTCCCTGCTCCGGGCTCTCGGGGCGTCTGTGCAGCGTCTTGGCCCCCACGTCGATGGGCCAGTGGGGCTCACGCTCCGGCGCCCCCAGCAGCTGTGTGGCCCTGGCGCCTGAGGCTGGGGCTCTGAAGGCCAGAGTGGGGAGCCTGGGCTCTGGGACTCGCTGCCGCTCGCTGGGCAGATCCACCCAGAGAGTCCAAGCAACTCTTCCTTCTCCAGGCCCTGACATCCCCAGATCTCCGTGGAGCCTCCAGACGCTGGGGCAGGGAGCAGCAGCAGCCCAGCCTGTGGCCTGTTGGTGTGTACAGCGCTTGGCACAGCGAGCTGGACTAGGCCCCACAGCAGTGTAAATGGTTAATAGCAACGTACATATGGGGAAACTGAGGCACGGAGAGGTGCCGGGACTTGCCAAGGTCGCATTGAGCCGTGACTAGGACCCAGAAGTCCTGATGCCTTGTCCCTTACCCACAAGCCCTGTGATGCGCAGGGCTCCTTCCCCTGCCCATCCATCAGCCCCCCACCTCTCTGCGGGGCTGGCGCTGCTGGTGGCCCGTCCTAGGCACTGCCACGTGGCTGCTAGGGCAATGGGGCGCTGAGCTGAGCCGGCCCTTCCCACAGCGCTGAGCGAGCAGTGATTTGGGGCGGGTTAGTCCTGCTCGGCACCTGCCTCCCCCACCGTAAGGATCAGGCCTTTTCCTGAAGCCATATTGTAAGGCCTAAAGCTTAAGGCCTTCGTCTGCAGCCAGATTAAAAGAGCAGCTGCCGTTAGCTGAGAAGCAGGAAGTCACATCCTCCCGTTCCATCTAAAGGACATGAAAACGCTGTAAGATCGGGCTGTTTAGGAGGAGACCCCGTCCTAATGGCCCCCACTAGCACCAGATAAACAAACAGATCTTAAGATGGTTAAAGAAAACGTAGGTTGATAGCATCTGTCTTTCACGAAATCAATTCTCAATGGCTGTGGTTGTGAAATCCTCATTTCTGTATTGTTTTGTCATCATGGTCCCTACTTCCCTATTGTTTATCTGTCTGGTCTCTGGTTCTTTAATTGTTTCTGTCTGTTACCTAATTAATTTTGCTAGGTTTAAATTAATGAAGGGGGTGGGGTAGGATTGGTTAGAGAATTTTGTTACACTATGTTAGGATTGGTTAGTAACATTTCAGTATAATGACTGGTTAAGGTACAGCTAAAAAGGACTCAAGTTTCACTATATAAACTGGGGTCCAAGAGGAAGTTCTTTGGGAACCAGTTCCGGGACACAGCCCCAAAGATCAGAGCTGCCAGACCTCACCACTCTGCCAATGACACCGCGTAGAAACTGGAGTCCATCAGATGGACCCGACCCTGACTGGCCAGCAAGAAAAGCTCGTCTGTCTTATTGGGAGTGGTGAGCATTGTGTGTGTAGCGTGTGCAGTCTGGTCTGGGTGATTGTTAATAAATAGAGGCGATGTAGGATATTACGGTGTAAGGCTCTTTCACTGGGAAAAGGTCCCGCACACCTGCAGAAGTCGTATACACCCGGAGCCCTACGCATTGGGTAAGGGTGTGGGTACTTACACTGACCAGGCTAGTTACACCCGGAGCCCCACAGGTGCATTTCGCCTGGAGCCCTACGGACTGGGAAAAGGTGGGGTGCCCTAATGTCTGCAGGTAACACCCCAGCTGCTGTCACGGCCACAGGAGCATCAGAACCGCAACTCCAGCCCATGCCTGGGCCTGGCATCGCCTGCGCAGAGCCCGTGGGCATGAGCGGGGTGACCGGCACTGCCCAGGAATCGGGTCACTGCTAGAAACGCAGCAGCTGCCCCTGCCCCACAGCCGCTAATGTCTGCCAGTCCCGCCCCCCAGCCCCTTCGGCTCCAGCCCCAGGCCCTCCCTGCTCTGCCATGCGCTTCCCCTGGGCTGAGGCTGTCAGCTGGGCAGGAGCACGTGGGTTTAAGGGAGAGGGGCTGAACCCAGCACCCGTAACTCCCTTGTGACTTGGTCGGGATTTAACCCACTTGGCCAGCCCCAGGGCTTCTCCAGCAGAGGACAAAGGCGCCCTTGATTCCCAGTGGCAGGGGTCAGACCCCCCCTTCCTGTGCCTCCCCCATTGCTCGGGAGAGATCTGGCCCCATCCCCCCAGCTGGACAGGCAGCTCTTTGGGGAGCAGTGCTACCCCTCCCTCCCCAGCCGCGGGCGCTGTCGGGCCGGCAGGAACCGAGCACGTCAATCGGCCCGTTGAGAGCCCAGGCAGGATACAGGAGCAGGCCCAGCAGAGCCCCCCTGTCCTCCGCCCTGGCCCAGCAGCCCCTGCAGCAGCCTGGCTGCCTCTCCGCGTGCGGGGCCTTTCTGGGACCTGTGTCTTGTGCATAGCAGGTGTGTGCATGGGATTTGCACGGCTTGTCTGTCTTGTGCATAGTTGTGGGGGGAGGGGCTGTGTATGTGCATATGTGATGTGTGTGTGACACGCATGTGCACGCACACGTGTGTGTCAGTTGCATGTGGCACGTGCAGGCATGAGCGAGGGAGCTCGGGGCACACACAGAAGAAGCTGTTCCTAGCGAGGGGAACAAAGAGTCTTTTCTTCTGCAAATGGCCAGCACTCCCCGGTGGGAGTAACTGCCGCAGCTCGCGGGGACCAGGCGGGATGGGATGCGAGCAGCCTGCCCGGGGGCCACTGCCTCGCTCTGTTGGGAGCTGCTGAGCCTAGTTTGCCCTAGAAAAGCAGGTGGAAACGCGCGAGCGGCTGCTCCCAGGGTTTTGATTGTTCTCTTAATGCACCAGCACAAACCCGCCTTGCTGTGGTTTCTGCTCACGCGGCTCCCAGAGAACCAAACGGGCTGGAAAAGCTGCTGCTCCGGGCACGTTCTCCCTGCGGCCCTGATCCATGGATCCTGTCGGCTGTGGGGCCAGGGCCAGTGTCTCAGGGGGGCTGCGGCTGGGGATGCCCCCTGCAGCCCCTGGAGGCCACAGGAAAGTGTGTCCAAAGCCGTCACGTCCCCAGGCAGGGAGGCCCGGGCTCGGTGCTGTGGACCCACGTCCTGTGGTCCCTTGCCATTCTCCTCTCTCCTCTGCGGCTGGCAGCCCTAGAGCTCGGGGCTGCCCTGGGCAGGAGCAGCTGGGGCCAGGGCTGAGCGCGGAGCCCTCGCTGAGGGGGCCTCCACTCCAGAGTTCACTCCAGGATCACTCCAGGTGCCAGCCTGTCACGGAGCTCTGTGCCGGAGGGGGGTGCGTAGCTGGCACTGGGGGCTCTGTGCCGGAGGGGGGTGCATAGCTGGCACTGGGGGCTCTGTGCCGGAG
>NW_020664402.1:1686157-1689400 GCF_002925995.2 Terrapene triunguis
GTGCCGGAGGGGGGTGCATAGCTGGCACTGGGGGCTCTGTGCCGGAGCGGGGTGCGTAGCTGGCACTGGGGGCTGGGGGCTCTGTGCTGGAAGGGGGTGGGTAGCTGATGCTGGGGGCTGGGCTCTGTGCTGGAGGGGGGTAGTGATGTTCCGCTGGTGTAATCTGGACTGGTGATCTGCTAGGTCACCCCAATCGTTGACTCTGGGAGCCAGCCTTACCCAGCTCTGCTGTGAGAAACCCACTCCTGGGCTGGTCACACACAGCCTCTGGCATGTAAGCTGCTCCCAGCTACTTGCAACCGAATGACACTAGCCAGTATCTCCAGTCCCAGACACAACCCTAGGAACCTCCGTCTTGCAGTGCCCAGTTATGCCCGCTGGACGCTGCAAGCTTATATGAGTTCGTCAATTTAACAAAGAAATTGATCTGTACCAGGCTTGTTATCCCAAGGTGAGCCTCTGACACACTTCAAACCAAACGCACTGCTTCAGGTAGAACAAACAAACAGATTTATTAACTACAGAGATAGATTTTAAGTGATTACAAGTCAGAACATAACAAGTCAGATTTGGTCAAATGAAATAAAAACAAAACTCATTCTAAGCTGATCTTAACACTTTCAATGTCCTCACAAACTTAGACGCTTCTCACCACAAGCTGTCTGGTTGCTCTTCAGCCAGGATCTCCCCTTTGATCAGCGCTTTAGTCGCTTGGTGGTGGTGTCTGTAGATGGAGGTGGAAGAGAGAGAACATGACAAAGGTCTCTCCCTTTTATCATGTCCTTTCTTCCCTCATGGCATTGCCCCTCCCCCCTCAGAGTCAGGTGAGCATCACCTCATCGCAGTCCCAGACTGACCAAAGGAAGGTGGGGGGGTGACTCACTCGAGAGTCCAACAGATCCTTTGTTGCTGCCTAGGTCAGTGTCCTTTGTTCCTGTGAGGCTGGGCTGGGTTTGTCCCATACGTGCCCTGATAAGGTGTGAACTGCCCCCCTGTTCCTGGAGAGTTTTGCCTGGGCTGGTTTTAAGCCATGAAGACACATTTTCAACCTCATAACTGTATACATGAAATGATAACCTACAACATCACTGTAACAACACTGCTCAGTGCATCATGAGCCTTCCGAAGACACCCGACATGACAAACTTTGCATTGATATCATACAATCATTTTACAAGGATGAACATGGAGGTGCAGGATGTTCCCCCGAGGTACAGAGCATCACACCTCCCCTCTTAGTTTACTGCAAGAGGGTTAGTCACTGACTAGCTCAAAGGCAGTTTGTTGTTATAGTTCTCTTGGCACCCAGCCATTAAGGCCATGAGGCAGTGTGCCTCGGTTTCCCCATTCACACACAGCAAACTAGGTGTTTTATGGTTTCTCTGCTGTGATAAGCTTTAAACCTGTTTACAGGTGTTTATTGAAAAGAAGCATTATCATAAGGTTTAGCATCCATGCCAAAATTCTTATCCCCAAAGCGTAACATTAATACCAAAAATGTTTATCACAGATGTGCATTTACAAGTATCTTTATGATACCACACCCTCTGTTCAGATAGTCTAGTTTGATGTTAGTTTATTCATTACCCAGGGTGTCCTTTGACTCTCTCCCATGTAATCAGTCACTGGCTTTTCCTTCCCTCCAGAGTTCCCCTCTGTGTGGGCTCTTAATTTAATCATGTTTCTGGCATTTTGATATCTCAGGGTCTGGCAAGATGGGTGTTTAGGGGGATCCTGCACATTGACTGACCCTTTGGGGAGCGGTCTCCCAACCCCAGGACTGTACATATACAGAAAATCCAGCTCCTTTTTTGGGGTCACGCTGTGTTTCCCCTCCCAGCACTGAGTCCTTCCCTGCCCCCTAGAGGGCTGTGATCTGTGCTCTCTGGACTAGGTGTGTTTACCCTTTGATCAGATTCACCTTTTCCCAGAAGCTTTCCCATAATTGCTTTCTGTTTCTCACCAGCCTGGGGGAAGACATCCCCCTCCCCCCATAAATTGGGCCATTTGTATTCTCACAAACTACCACCTGGCAACTTCCTGGTCTCAACTCCTCTGTTATCACAGGTGTTGGAGCTGCATCAGTTAATTTCGCAATCCGGGTAGGAACTCTCATATCATCAGGGATTTCATGTATTACTCACAGGCTTTTGACGGTAGTCAGATATTCAGCAATATCATCTGTCTCCTTGTACGCAGGACATAAGTGTTCCCACTTGTGGATTTTTGGAGTGATGAGAGTCGTTGGTGTCGGGGGGGGGGCGGGGTTCTAGTTCTGCTTCTCTAGGAGGTCCAGTTGGTGTTTGCGCTCTCTCTCTCTCTCTTTCTTCCACTCTTTTTCTTCCATGGTCCTTCTGTGTGCAGCCTCCTCCCTGGCTGCCACTGCCTCCGTAGTTTCCCTGGCCGCAGCTGCTTCTTTGAGCCTCATTTCTGCCTGCCACATCTGAAACTCATGGTCCTTTGCCTTCTCTGCCGCTTCCAGTCTGGCCAGCTCTAGTTTTGTAGCTGCCTCACTGCTAGTCATTTTCCTGCTTTCTTGTGCTTATTTCCCTCACTCGAAATAAACAAACAGAAAATAACAAACCTATGACCTCCTCCGGACTGTTCTTAGTCGCTGCACTTAAGACTCATTTAAAATCACAAATATCAGTGCTTAAAGTGTGAACTTCACTTGGAGTAACAAGCCGCGCATACACCCTGCTCGCTGCGCCACTGTGACGTTCCCCTGGTGTTGTCTGGACCAGTGATCTGCTAGGTCACCCCAATCTTGCAGTGCCAGTTATGCCCGCTGGACGCTGCAAGCTTATATGAGTTCGTCAATTTAACAAAGAAATTGATCTGTACCAGGCTTGTTATCCCAAGGGGAGTCTCTGACATGCTTCAAACCAAACGCACTGCTTCAGGTAGAACAAACAAACAGATTTATTAACTAGAAAGATAAATTTTAAGTGATTATAAGTCAGAGCATCACAAGTCAGATTTGATCAAATTAAATAAAAGCAAAACACATTCTAAGCTGATCTTAACACTTTCAATGTTCTTACAAACTTAGCTGCTTCTCACCACAGCCTGGCTGGTTACTTTTCAGTCAGGCTCTCCCCTTTGATCAGCGCTTCAGTCGCTTGGTGGTGATGTCTGTAGATGCAGGTGGAAGAGAGCGGAAGAGCATGGCAAACGTCTCTCTCTTTTATCATGTCCTTTCTTCCCTCTTGGCTTCCCCCCCCCCCCCCCCCCCCCCCCCCC
>NW_020664402.1:1689500-1756940 GCF_002925995.2 Terrapene triunguis
GCTTCCCCCCCCCCCCCCCGACGCTGAGAGTCATAGATTCATAGATTCTAGGACTAGAAGGGACCTCGAGAGGTCATCGAGTCCAGTCCCCTGCCCGCATGGCAGGACCAAATACTGTCTAGACCATCCCTGATAGACATTTATCTAACCTACTCTTAAATATCTCCAGAGATGGAGATTCCACAACCTCCCTAGGCAATTTATTCCAGTGTTTAACCACCCCGACAGTTAGGAACTTTTTCCTAATGTCCAACCTAGACCTCCCTTGCTGCAGTTTAAGCCCATTGCTTCTTGTTCTATCCTTAGAGGCTAAGGTGAACAAGTTTTCTCCCTCCTCCTTATGACACCCTTTTAGATACCTGAAAACTGCTATCATCTCCCCTCTCAGTCTTCTCTTTTCCAAACTAAACAAACCCAATTCTTTCAGCCTTCCTTCATAGGTCATGTTCTCAAGACCTTTAATCATTCTTGTTGCTCTTCTCTGGACCCTCTCCAATTTCTCCACATCTTTCTTGAAATGCGGTGCCCAGAACTGGACACAATACTCCAGCTGAGGCCTAACCAGAGCAGAGTAGAGCGGAAGAATGACTTCTCGTGTCTTGCTCACAACACACCTGTTAATGCATCCCAGAATCACGTTTGCTTTTTTTGCAACAGCATCACACTGTTGACTCATATTTAGCTTGTGGTCCACTATAACCCCTAGATCCCTTTCTGCCTTACTCCTTCCTAGACAGTCTCTTCCCATTCTGTATGTGTGAAACTGATTTTTTCTTCCTAAGTGGAGCACTTTGCATTTGACTTTGTTAAACTTCATCCTGTTTAACTCAGACCATTTCTCCAATTTGTCCAGATCATTTTGAATTATGACCCTGTCCTCCAAAGCAGTTGCAATCCCTCCCAGTTTGGTATCATCCGCAAATGTAATAAGCATACTTTCTATGCCAATATCTAAGTCGTTAATGAAGATATTGAACAGAGACGGTCCCAAAACAGACCCCTGCGGAACCCCACTCGTTATGCCTTTCCAGCAGGATTGGGAACCATTAATAACAACTCTCTGAGTACGGTTATCCAGCCAGTTATGCACCCACCTTATAGTAGCCCCATCTAAATTGTATTTGCCTAGTTTATTGATAAGAATATCATGCGAGACCGTATCAAATGCCTTACTAAAGTCTAGATATACCACATCCCCAGCTTCTCCCTTATCCACAAGACTCGTTATCGTATCAAAGAAAGCTATCAGATTGGTTTGACATGCTTTGTTCTTTACAAATCCATGCTGGCTGTTCCCTATCACCTTACCACCTTCCAAGTGTTTGCAGATGATTTCCTTAATTACTTGCTCCATTATCTTTCCTGGCACAGAAGTTAAACTAACTGGTCTGTAGTTTCCTGGGTTGTTTTTATTTCCCTTTTTATAGATGGGCACTATATTTGCCCTTTTCCAGTCTTCTGGAATCTCTCCCGTCTCCCATGATTTTCCAAAGATAATAGCTAGAGGCTCAGATACCTCCTCTATTAGCTCCTTGAGTATTCTAGGATGCATTTCATCAGGCCTGGTGACTTGCAGGCATCTAACTTTTCTAAGTGATTTTTAACTTGTTCTTTTTTTATTTTATCTGCTAAACCTACCCCCTTCCCATTAGCATTCACTATGTTAGGCATTCCTTCAGACTTCTCGGTGAAGACCGAAACAAAGAAGTCATTAAGCATCTCTGCCATTTCCAAGTTTCCTGTTACTGTTTCTCCCTCTTCACTAAGCAGTGGGCCTACCCTGTCTTTGGTCTTCCTCTTGCTTCTAATGTATTGATAAAAAGTCTTCTTGTTTTCCTTTATTCCCGTAGCTAGTTTGAGCTCATTTTGTGCCTTTGCCTTTCTAATCTTGCCCCTGCATTCCTGTGTTGTTTGCCTATATTCATCCTTTGTAATCTGTCCTAGTTTCCATTTTTTATATGACTCCTTTTTATTTTTTAGATCATGCAAGATCTCGTGGTTAAGCCAAAGTGGTCTTTTGCCACATTTTCTATCTTTCCTACCCAGCGGAATAGCTTGCTTTTGGGCCCTTAATAGTGTCCCTTTGAAAAACTGCCAACTCTCCTCAGTTGTTTTTCCCCTCAGTCTTGATTCCCATGGGACCTTACCTATCGGCTCTCTGAGCTTACCAAAATCTGGCTTCCTGAAATCCATTGTCTCTATTTTGCTGTTCTCCCTTCTACTCTTCCTTAGAATTGCAAACTCTATGATTTCATGATCACTTTCACCCAAGCTGCCTTCTACTTTCAAATTCTCAACGAGTTCCTCCCTATTTGTTAAAATCTAGAACAGCTTCCCCCCAGTAGCTTTTTCAACCTTCTGAAATAAAAAGTTGTCTGCAATGCAGTCCAAGAATTTGTTGGATAGTGTGTGCCCCGCTGTGTTATTTTCCCAACATATATCCGGATAGTTGAAGTCCCCCATCACCACCAAATCTTGGGCTTTGGATGATTTTGTTAGTTGTTTAAAAAAAGCCTCATCCACCTCTTCCACCTGGTTAGATGGCCTGTAGTAGACTCCTAGCATGACATCACCCTTGTTTTTTACCCCTTTTAGCCTAACCCAGAGACTCTCAACACTTCCGTCTCCTATGTCCATCTCTACCTCAGTCCAAGTGTGTACATTTTTAATATATAAGGCAACACCTCCTCCCTTTTCCCCCTGTCTATCCTTCCTGAGCAAGCTGTATCCATCCACACCAACATTCCAATCATGTGTATTATCCCACCAAGTTTCAGTGATGCCAACAATGTCATAGTTGTATTTATTTATTAGCACTTCCAGTTCTTCCTGCTTATTACTCATACTTCTCGCATTTGTATATAGGCATCTAAGATACTGGTTTGATCTTTCCTCCCAGTTTTGTCCTGACCCTCCTTTCTCTCTACCAATATAGCCCACACTCCCTCTCGTTTCCGACCCATCTCCCAGGTCTCCATGTTCCCCACTTACCTGTGGGCTTTGCTCACCTGTCCCCGTCGAACCTAGTTTAAAGCCCTCCTCACTAGGTTAGCCAGTCTGAGTCCAAATAGGGTCTTTCCCCTCCTCGAAAGGTGAGCATTACCTCATCGCAGTCCCAAACTGACCAAAGGAAGGGGGGTGCGGAAGGAAGTGCGGTGTGTGGGAGCGGGGTGTGGTGTGCAGGAATTGCCTCAGAGCTAGGGGTGGAGGCTCAGGAGGGGGTGCAGAGTGCGGGAGGGGCTCAGGGCAGGGGGTTGGGGTGTGGGAGGGTGCGTGGTGCAGGAGGGGGCTCAGGGCAAGGGGTTGGGGTGCAGAGTGCGGGAGGGGGCTCAGGGCAGGGGGTTGAGGTGCAGGAGGGGTGTAGGAGGGGGTTGGGGTGTGGCAGGGGGATCAGGGCAGGGGGGGGAGGTGCGGGGGGGGTACGGCGGGGGTTAAGGTGCGGGGTGCAGGAGCAGTTAGGGATGCAGGCTCCGGCCTGGTGCTACTTACCGGGAGCGGCTCCAGGGTGGCTGCGGGGCGCAGCGGGGCTAAGGCAGGCTCCCTGCTTGCCCTGGCCTTGCACTGCTCCCGGAAGCGGCTGGCACCACGTCCCTGCGGCCCCTGGGGGAGGGGCAGAGGGGCGTGCTGCCCTTGCCTGTGGGTACCTCTCCCAAAGCTCCCATTGGCCGTGGTTCCCCATTCCCGGCCAATGGCAGCTGCGGGGGGTGGTGCCTGGAGGTGAGGGCACCACACGGAGCCCTCTGCCCCCCCTCCCCCAGGGGCCGCAGGGATGTGGTGCCAGCCGCTTCCAGGAGTGGCGCGGGGCACACAGCGCCACGGGAGTGGCAATCCCGTGGCCCAGATCCAAAGCCCTGACGGGTCGGATCCGGCCCGCAGGCCGTAGTTTGTCCACCCCTGCACTAGAGAGTCCAACAGATCCTTTTTTTGCTGCCTAGGCCAGTGTCCTTTGTTCGTGTGAGGCTGGGCTGGGTTTGTCCCATCCCTGATGAGGTGTGAACTACCTCTCTGCTCTTGGAGATTTTTTGCCTGGCCTTATTTTAAGCTATGAGGAAACATTTTCAGCCTCATAACTATATACATGAAATGATAACCTATAACATTACTGTAACAATTACTGTAACATCACTATAACAACACTGCTCAGTGCATCATGAGCCTTCCGAAGACACTCGACATGACAAACTTTGCTTTGGATACCACACAATCATTTTATAAAGATGAACATGGGGGTGTAGGGTGTTCCCCCGAGGTACAGAGTGTCACACCTCCCCTCTTAGTTTACTGCAAGAGGACTAGTCACTGACCAGCTCAAAGGCAGTTTGTGTTATAGTTCCCATGAGGCAGCGTGCCTCAGTTTCCCCATTCACACAGCAAACCAGGTTTTTTATGGTTTCTCTGCTGTGTTAAGCTTTAAACCTGTTTACAGGTATTCATTGAAAAGAAGCATTATCATAAGGTTTAACATCCATGTCAAAATTCTTATCCCCAAAGCGTAACATTAATACCAAAAATGTTTATCACAGATGTGCATTTACAAGTATCTTTATGATACCACACCCTCTGTTCAGATAGTCTAGTTTGATGTTAGTTTATTCATTACCCAGGTGTCCTTTGACTCTCTCCCATGTAATCAGTCACTGGCTTTTCCTTCCCTCCAGGGTTCCCCTCTGTGTGGGCTCTTAATTTAATCATGTTTCTGGCATTTTGATATCTCAGGGTCTGGCAAGATGGGTGTTCAGGGAGATCCTGCACATTGGCTGGCCCTTTGGGGAGTGGTCTCCCAACCCCAGGACTGTACATGTGCAGAAAATCCACCTCCCTTTTTGGGGTTACCTGCTGTTTCCCCTTCCCAGCACTGAGTCCTTCCCTGCCCCCTAGCGGGCTGTGATCTGTGCTCTCTGGACTAGGTGTGTTTACCCTTTGATCAAATGCACCTTTTCCCAGAAGCTCTCCCATAATTGCTTTCTGTTTCTCACCAGCATGGGGGAAAACATACCCTTCTCTGTCAATTGGGCCTTTTGTATTCTCACAAACTACCACCTGGCAACTTCCTGGTCTCAACTCCTCTGTTATCACAGGTGTTGGAGCTGCATCAGTTAATTTTGCAATCAGGGTAGGAACTCTCTTATCATCAGGGATTTCATGTATTACTCACAGGCTTTTGATGGTAGTCAGATATTCAGCAATATCATCTGTCTCCTTGTACGCAGGACATAAATGTTCCCACTTGCGGATTTTTGGAATGATGGGAGTCGTTGGGGTCGGGGGGTTCTGGTTCTGCTTCTCTAGGAGGTCCAGTTGGTGTTTGCGCTCTCTCTCTCTCTCTTTCTTCCGCTCTTTTTCTTCCATGGCCCTTCTGTGTGCAACCTCCTCCCTGGCTGCCTCTGCCTCCATAAAAAGCAACAAAGAATCCTGTGGCACCTTATAGACTAACAGACCTATTGGAGCATACGTTTCATGGGTGAATACCCACTTCGTCTGCCTCCATAGTTTCCCTGGCCGCAGCTGCTTCTTTGAGCCTCATTTCTGCCTGCCACATTTGAAACGCTCGGTCCTTTGCCTTCTCTGCCGCTTCCAGTCTGGCCAGCTCTAGTTTTGTAGCTGCCTCACTGCTAGTCATTTTCCTGCTTTCTTGTGCTTATTTCCTCACCCAAAATAAACAAACAGAAAATAACAAAACTGTGACCAAACAGATTTATTAACTACAGAGATAGATTTTAAGTGATTATAAGTCAAAGCATAACAAGTCAGATTTGGTCAAATGAAATAAAAGCCAAACGCATTCTAAGCTGATCTTAACACTTTCAATGTCCTTACAAACTTAGTGCTTCTCACCACAGACTGGCTGGTTCCGCAAAAAGAAAGCTTACAAGAAGTGGAAACTTGGACAGATGACTAGGGAGGAGTATATATTGCTTGAGCATGTAGGGGTGTAATCAGGAAGGCCAAAACACAACTGGAGTTGCAGCTAGCTAGGGATGTGAAGGGTAACAAGAAGGGTTTTTACAGGTATGTTAGCAACAAGAAGAAGATCAGGGAAAGTGTGGGCCCCTTACTGAATGGGGGAGGCAAGTGACACATGATATGGAAAAAGCTGAAGTACTCAATGCTTGTTTTGCCTCAGTCTTCACAGACAAGGTCAGCTCCCAGACTGCTGCACTGGGCAACACAGTATGGGGAGGAGGTAAGCAGCCCTCGGTGGTGAAAGAACAGGTTAAGGACTATTTAGAAAAGCTGGACATGCATAAGTCCATGGGGCCAGATCTAATGCATCCGAGGGTGCTGAGGGAGTTGGCGGATGTGATTGCAGAGACATTGGCTCTTTGAAAACTCGTGGCGATCGGGGAAGATCCCAGATGATTGGAAAAAGGCAAATATAGTGCCCATCTTTAAAAAAGGGAAGAAAGAGAACCCAGGGAACTACAGACCGGTCAGCCTCTCCTCTGTCCCCAGCAAAATCATGGAGAAGGTCCTCGAGGAATCCATTTTGAAGCACTTGGAGAGGAAGGTGATCAGGAACAGTCAGCATGGATTCACCAAGGGCAAGTCATGCCTGACCAACCTGATTGCCTTCTTTGATGAGATAACTGACTCTATGGATATGGGGAAATTGGTGGATGTGTTATTCCTTGACTTTAGCAAAGCTTTTGATACGGTCTCCCACAGTATTCTTGCCAGCAAGTTAAAAAAGTATGGGCTGGATGAATGGACTATAAGGTGGATAGAAAGCTGGCTAGATTGTCGGGCTCAATGGGTAGTGATCAACAGGGACGCCCAGAGGGGGGGCAAATGGGGCAATTTGCCCCAGGTCCCGGGCCCCGCAGGGGCCCCCGGCCCCACCTCCACTTTCCCCCATCCCCCGGCACCTCAGCGCGCCGCGTCAGGAGCGGCCCTGGACAGCGCTGCAGCGGCGTAGTTCCGGCAGGGCCTGAGCTCCTCCCAGTGAGTCAGAGCCGCGTGGTAAGGGGGAGGGGCTGCGAGCTCCAGTCCCGCCGGAGCCACGCCACTGCAGCACTGTTCAGGGGCCAGGGCAGCTCCTGGACGTGGCGCGCTGAGGCTCCGAGAGAGGGGAGAGGCGGCGGTAACCCAGGAGCGGCCCTGGACAGCGCTGCTGGGGGCGGGCGGTGGTCAGGGGATGGGGAACGGGGGTTGGATCGTGGGCATTCTGGGGGTCTGTCAGGACTTGGCGGGGGGCTGGATAGGGGTCGGGGCAGTCAGGGGACAGGGGAGGTTGGTAGGGGGTGGGGTCCTGGGGTGGTGGTTGGGGGGGCGGTGAGGGGACAAGGAGCAGGATGGGTCGGGGATTCTGAGGGGGGCAGGAAGTGGGTGAGGGTCAGATAGGGGGCAGGGCCAGGCTGTTTGGGAAGGCACAGCCTTCCCTACCCTAAAGCTCATCAGCAGTTTGAGGCTTGCAGACAGCTATTTAGCACAAAGAGCCAAGCTGTTATCTTTTCCCTTAGGGCTACCATCCCTTTCACTTCTCAAATGCCAAATTATAGTCTACATTTAATTTCAGTGCCATAGGGAGATTCATGTCAGGGGAGGGCAGCTTCATTTAAAATTAACCACTTTAGATTAACAGTGATCGAGCCAAGAGAGCCATGGGGGAGGGATCACATGAGAAGAGCAATATCCTACACCACCTACCTCCTTCCCAACCCTACCAAGGGAGACCCCCTCCCCTGCATTCCCCGAGGCTCCAGAGGGGTGAATTGAGTGGTTCTCAAACTTTTGTACTGGTGACCCCTTTCACATAGCAAACCTCTGAGTGTGACCCCCCCTTATAAATTAAAAACACTTTTTAATATATTTAACACTATTATAAATGCTGGAAGCAAAGCGGGGTTTGAGGTGGAGGCTGACAGCTCGTGACCCCCAGTAATAACCTCGTGACCCCCTGAGGGGTCCCAACCCCCAGTTTGAGAAACCCTGGGTTAATTTAATTTTAGCACCCTGTGTCCATTCATGTGCTATTTTGAGCATTTCAGTTTTCACAACATAGGCTCATCCCAAATTCTGGAACAAGCTCAAATGCTCAGTTCGTGGAGTATGTACATAAGCTATACTAAAGACAAACCCACAGTAACCGTCTCCAGTTTGTGAGGGACCCCATGGAGCCAGTCTCTAGGAAACAGATACATTCATGGAGGTTAAATCCATTAATGGCTATTAGCCAGGATGGGTAAGGAATGGTGTCCCTGGCCTCTGTTTGTCAGAGGGTGGAGATGGATGGCAGGAGAGAGATCACTTGCTCATTACCTGTTAGGTTCACTCCCTGTGGGGCACCTGGCATTGGCCACTGTCGGTAGACAGGATACTGGGCTGGATGGACCTTTGGTCTGACCCAGTCTGGCCATTCTTATGTTATTATGTTCTAACCTAAATGAACCCAAAGTTATGGAGACAGATATGAGTCAAGGAAGCCAGCAGAGTATCAGAAACCTGGAAAAATCTCTGACTGGATGGGCTCAGGTGTTTGGTCACAAGCTGAGGTGATCAAAAGTTTTGGATTTTTTTTAAGCAGAATTTTTTTATTGTTTCTTTAAACAATCAAACACAGCAAGCAGCAAATATTTGGCCACACACTTCTGAAACCCCAAACCATGTTCAGGTTTTGGCAGACTAATTTCAGCTTTTCAATTAAAAAAAAACCACAACAAATTTTGAAGGAACGCAGACATTGTCCGTGATTTTTTCTGCTTTTTAAAAACCCCTAGTTTTCGATCCAAAAAAAGTTTTGACAGAAAATATTTGTCCAACCCTTTTAATGAGCTTTAGTGCCTTTTAGCACTAGCTGATGCTGAGAACCAGTGATACCTTGTAAAGGTGACTTGAAAAGAAGTTTTCTCAAAACTGGGTTTGTGCCGAGATGCGGAAGGTTTTTAAATGTTTATTTTTCCCAGGGCCGCCCGGGGGGGGGGGGGGAAGTGGGGCAATTTGCCCCGGGGCCGCAGGGGCCCCCACAAGAATATAGTATTCTATAGTATTGGAACTTTTTTTTATGGAAGGGGCCCCCAAAATTGCTTTGCCCCAGGCCCCCTGAATCCTCTGGGCGGCCCTGGTGATCAACGGCTCAATGTCTAGTTGGCAGACGGTATCAAGTGGAGTGCCCCGGGGTCAGTCCTGGGGCCAGTTTTGTTCAACATCTTTATTAATGATCTGGATGATGGGATGGATTGCACCCTCAGCAAGTTTCACCCTCACCCTGACACTAAGCTAGGAGGAGAGGTAGATAAGCTGGAGGATAGGGATAGGGTCCAGGGTGATCTAGACAAATTAGAGGATTGGGCCAAAAGAAATCTGATGAGGTTCAACAAGGACAAGTGCAAAGTCCTGCACTTAGGACGGAAGACTCCCATGGACTGCTACAGACTAGGGACCAACTGGCTAAGTGGCAGTTCTGCAGAAAAGGACCTGGGGATTACAGTGGACGAGAAGCTGGATATGAGTCAGCAGTGTGCCCTTGTTGCCAAGAAGGCTAACAGCATATTGGGCTGCATTAGTAGGAGCATTGCCAGCAGATCGAGGGACGTGATCATTCCCCTCTATTCGGCACTGGTGAGGCCACATCTGGAGTATTGCGTGCAGTTTTGGGCCCCTCACTACAGAAAGGATGTGGACAAATTGGAGAGAGTCCAGTGGAGGGCAATGAAAATGATCAGGGGGCTGGGGCACATGATTTACGAGGAGAGGCTGAGGGAACTGGGATTATTTAGTCTGCAGAAGAGAAGAGTGAGGGGGGGGATTTGATAGCTGCTTTCAACTACCTGAAGGGGGGTTCCAAAGAGGATGGAGCTCAGCTATTCTCAGTGGTGGTAGATGACAGAACAAGGAGTAATGGTCTCAAGTTGCAGTGGGGGAGGTCTACGTTGGATATTAGGAAAAACTTTTTCACTAGGAGGGTGGTGAAGCACTGGAATGGGTTACCTAGGGAGGTGGTGGAATCTCCATCCTTAGAGGTTTTTAAGGCCCATCTTGACAAAGCCCTGGCTGGGGTGATTAGTTGGGGTTGGTCCTGCTTTGAGCAGGGTGTTGGACTAGATGACCGCCTGAGGTCCCTTCCAACCCTGATATTCTATGATTCTATGGTTGCTCTTCAGCAGGCTCTCCTCTCTGATTCAGTCTGGTGGTGTCTGTAGATGTAGGTGGAAGAGAGAGGAAGAGCATGGCAAACGTCCCTCCCTTTTATCATGTCCTTTCTTCCCTCTTGGCTTCGTGCCCCCCCCTTCAGAGCAGGAGCGATGCCAGGGTTTTTGCCGCCCTAGGCGGCAGCGCTTCTGCTCTGAGCATTCGGTGGCAGGGGTCCTTCTGTGCCGCGTCTTTGGGGCACTTCGGCAGCGGGTCCCAGAGTGAGTGAAGGACCCGCCGCCGAATTTCCGCCGAAGACCCGGAGCAGAAGGACCCCCTGCCGCCGAATTTCCACCTAGTGGATGTGCCGGCCCTGCTTCAGAGTCAAGTGAGCATCACCTCATCGTAGTCCAAAACTGACCAAGGGAAGGGGAAGAGGGGTGACTCACTGGAGAGTCCAACAGAGCCTTTTGTTGCTGCCTAGGCCAGTGAACTTTGTTCCTGCCAGGCTGGGCTGAGTTTGTCCCATACATGCCCTGATGAGGTGTGAACTGCCCCTCTGCTCCTGGAGAGTTTTTGCCCAGGCTTATTTTAAGCCATGAGGACACATTTTCAGCCTCATAACTAGATACATGAAATTACAACCTATAACATCACTGTAACAACACTGCTCAGTGCATCATGAGCCTTCCGAAGACACCCAACATGACAAACTTTGCATTGGATACCGCACAATCATTTTACAACGATGAACACGGGGATGTAGGGTGTTCCCCCGAGGTACCGAATGTCACAGGGGTGTGTAGCTGGTGCTGACGGCTGGGGGCTCTGGCCGGAGGGGTGTGCGTAACTGGCCTGGGGGCTGGGCTCTGTGCTGGAGGGGCGTGGGGAGCTGGAACTGGCTCTGTGCCCAGCAGGTCTGTCTGACTAGGGGGTAGTTTCTGGGCAGGGAGCTGGGAGGGTGGCTGGAGGCTTTGCAGGAAGGACTCCGAGGGCTCGCTGGGCATGTCGCGGAGCTAACCTGCTTCTGACATGTGCGCTCACTCCAGATCTGCCCAGCTGTGCCTAGGCCCCCTGGTCGTGCCAGCCCACTGGGTTATCCCCCCCGTGCCCCATGTGGATGTGGGGCGGTCTCAGGGCTGGGGGGCAGAGTGGTGAAGCCAGTGGGGAAGACAGTGTGCTGAGGAGCAGAGTCAGACGGCCAGGCAGGGGGCAGGAGCGCTGGGGAGTCACTTCTGGCTCCGTGTGGATGGGCCCCAAGGGTTCTTGGGAGACTCTCAAGAGGATCTCGCGTCCGGCCCTCGGTGCATTTTCCCTGGGCTCCGAATCCCACAGAGAATGTCACCAGCCTGCTGTTGTTGACCCTGCCCCCCAGGATGGCCCTAGGGGGCGTTGTGCTGCAGGCAACCGGGGCTCACTAGGGGGCGCTCTCCCCTCGCCGTCAGTGCTGGCCCCGAAGCCCCAGCGCGGTGCCCGGGCCCTGCAGCAGGAGCGAGCTAAGCCCCATGGCTGGTGCATTGTTGCCGTTAGAGACATCAGGGCATCCTGCGGCCCTGGCCAAGGCTGCTGTAGTCCCGCTCTGCCTCGAGTGCCCCCTGCAGAGCCCGCTGAAATCCGGAGTCACTGCCTCCGACCTGCCGGCAGAGCCCCACCCCAGAGGTGGCTGCAACACCCCCCTTGGGGCTGCTTTGCCATTGAAATCCTGGAGTCAGCAGCGTAAACACCAGGGTCCTGTCTTCCCCCGGTCACTGTAGCCTGCTGTGTCCCTTGCTCCAGTCCAGCGGGGGAGCCCCCGGCCCCACACACACTGCGGGGAGCAGCACAGGACCCTACAGCTGTGGGGCTGGAGGCCCCCTCGTCAGCCTGTCATGTCCAGTCCCCCCTCCCCCGCAGCAGAGGGGGCTCCTGTGTGGTGTCTGGGGGCGGTTGGTCGGGGTGGGGGATGGGAATCGCGGGGTGTCTGGGGGCGGTTGATCAGGGTGGGGGGTGGGAATCGCGGGGTGTCTGGGGGCGGTTGGTCGGGGCTGCGGGGTGGGAATCGTGGGGTGTCTGGGGGCGGTTGGTTGGGGCTGTGGGGTGGGAATCGCGGGGTGTCTGGGGGCGGTTGGTCAGGGCTGCGGGGTGGGAATCGCGGGGTGTCTGGGGAGGGATAGCTCAGTGGTTTGAGCATTGGCCTGCTAAACCCAGGGTTGTGAGTTCAATCCTTGAGGGGGCCATTTAGGGTTCTGGGGCAAAATCTGCCTGGGGATTGGTCCTGCTTTGAGCAGGGGTTGGACTAGATGACCTCCTGAGGTCCCTTCCAACCCTGATATTCTATTCTATGTGGCTGGTTTAGCTCTCAGTGCCATGGTCCCTGACGTGCGTCTCCCCCAGCTCCCAGAGTGCCCGGCAGCAGCCTTGCTCTGGGCCCTGCTGTCCCGCTGGGTGCCCCCCCCGTGCTGGCTCTGCCAGGCCACCGCTGGAGCGACCGCCACTAGGTGGCAACAGTGCACAAGGCCCCAGGCCAGGCATCCGCAGCCCCTGGCTGCGGCAGGGCTGGGGGGGGGGGTCTGAGGCATTGGGGCCATGAGGAACGGGACACGCAGGGGAACCAGGGCTCTGCGACCCGGACACCTCGTGTCCTGCCCCAGTGACGCTCGCAGAGGCGGGAAGATTACAGCATGTTTCCGGACCTGGGGGATTCTGGCACCAGTTCCCTGCCCAGGCTGCTGGCCTCGCCCTGCCCCACTGTGCCTCCCGCTGGCTGCGGGGTCGGCGTGTGGCTCCTGCTGGGTTGTTATTATAGGGTACTTTCGTTCTGGGTGACTCCCGACTGGGGACACGCCGGCTGGTTACTACTGCAGGGCTGTTTGGGTACTTCACTGCTGGGCGTGGGCACACTGTTTTTGTAGGGTTGCCTGGGGGCCAGTTTGTTATTGTAGGGTCTCATGCAGAGGTTCATTGCTCTAGGGCACGATGCTGTCTATACGTAATGGGGGGGGCTGAGTTTGTGTGTTTGTTACAGTGTTACCAGGGGTGCAGTGGGTGGATCATGCGGCTGCTGCCACACACCCTGGGGGAGGCCTCTGTGTCTGCTCCATAGCCTCGGCCAGCGCCTGGCGGGCACCGCTCTGACACCACTGAGGGCAGCACCTGGCATCACCCCTGGAGCACTGGCTCTGCCCGTGGGACCAGGACGCCGGGTGACTTAGTGCTGAGGGTCTGCCGAGGGGACCCCCCTAAACACATCCACTGACCTCTGACTTTCCCTCCCAAGCTGCTGTCCCTGTGCCCGGCTCCTCTTGCCAGGCCCTGGGGGATGTCACTGCAGCCAGGCTGTGTGGGGCAGCACTGGGGGGTGTCTGAGACTTAGGCTCCCAGGTCTCTCATGGGGGGCGGGGGCAGGTGGTCCCCGGGTCTCTGACAGGAGAGTTGTCACAGGCACTGGGAGACAGTGGGGTCCAATTGTTACAGGCTGTGGGGATACTGGCCAAGCTGTGAGGGGGTGGGGAGGAGCCCAGGGCTGGGCTAGCAGGGGCTGCGGGTTGGGAGTGAGGGGCACCGGCAGGGCTGGGGGGAGCCCAGGGCTCAGGTCTTCTGGCAGCTCAGAGCCAGGCTAGAACCCAGGCGTCCTGAGTGCCCAGCCCAGTTCCCCCCGCTGCCGGACGCCCACGCCCCAGGTGTTCTTAGTAGCCATTGTAGTGCCTAACGGGCAGCTCCCCGGAGCCGGGCACACGGGGCAGGGCAGGCCTGACCGGGGGTGGAGACGCAGGGGCAATGCCAGAGTCACCAAGATGAAACCAGCCCAAGGACCTGATCCCCAGCATGCGAGGCAGCTAGTCCCACTGAGCGCCAGCTCTGGACCTTCCCCCTGGCTCGAGCCCTGGGCCCATTTGGGCTTCCACCCCTTTGTCCTGTCCTGCAGCCCCGTCCTCCCTCAGCTCCCTCCCTGCTGGCTGCCTCAGTTTCCCTCGGCCCTTGCAGATCTCCCCTGGCACTAGGAGCTGAGTGCGTACGTGGGCCCATCGCCGGGGTAGACGGGCCAGGATTTACCCCGGTGTAGGGCCCTGCGCTTGTCCCCGCTGTACACGGGGGGCCAGCGTCATGCAGGGAGCCTGGGCAAAGCAGGAATCGAACTCGCATCTCCCGAGGGCTAGGCCAGCACCCGACCCACTGCTCCAACCTGGGTTCTCCAGAGCAGCAGCACCGGAGCCAGTGGGTCTGGGGCGGGGGTGGGCCTGGCCCCCTGCCAGCCGGATTCCTGGAGTGTGTGGGGGCCAGTCTCTCCCCTGGGCCATCGCGGGGGAGGGAGGAGGGTTCCCAACTTTCTACCGAACACCCTTGCCCCGCCCCTCTTCCCAGGCTCTGCCCACGCCCCACCCCTTATCCAAGGCCCCGCCCCCACTCACTCCATCCCCCCTCCTTCTGTCACTCACTCTCCCCACCCTCACTCACACGCTCATTTTCACTAATGTGTGCCGTGTGCCCCCCAGCGCCCCCGTTTGTCTGATTTCCCCCCATCGATGCCTAGGACGTGGCATTCAACAGTTATCACCCAATCGACAGAGAAATGCCACCAGTGCTGTGGGGGAGCCCAGGGCTGGGCTAACAGGGGCTGCGGGTCGGGCGTGAGGGGCACCGGGGCAGATGCTTGCACAGCTCCTGGCCCTCGCTGGCTCTGATCAGCCCTGCCCGTGTGGGTGCTGTCGGCTCCCCCAGGTTTCTGGTGCTGAATGCCAGGACGAGCTGGGATGTGAATCTCCCACTGTTAACTCCACTTCCAGCTCCGAGCCTGGCAGGGAAACCAGAGAGCCCAGCCCTGGTGCTGCCCGGCCCAGCCCAGCCCAGCCCCCTCGCTGTGCCTGGGGGCCAGGAACCTAGCGGGGAGCAGAGCTGCGCGTCAGTCCCGGGGGAGCGATGGGGGGATGTTGACACGGCCGAGCCCTGGGGTCCCTGCTGGTCACGTGGCCGCCTCGTCGCTGGACATGGACGCTCCTGTGCCCAGAGCTCGGGGGCCTTGTCCCCCAGGTCCCCCATAATGGGGCGTCGTCCCTGGGCTGTGGCCAGTTGGGCCCTTCCAGTCTCAGGCCTGCCCAGGAGTCTGGGCTGGGAATGACGGGGTGGGGCCGGAGCCCTGCAGGGCCCCACATGGAGGGACTGGAGCAAAGGGAGGAAAGGGAATGTTAGCCCCTAGCCACTCTCTGGGGCCTGCTGCCCGGGCCCCGGGATCCCACATGGAGCCCGGCCCCCGGGATCCCTCGTGGTGCCCGGCCCCCGGGATCCCAGGCTCTCTCCTTGCTGATGCCAGGCGCGGGATTAGCCAGGTGCAGCTCCGCGTCCCACGCAGGGATTAGGTGCGGGCGTGTTCCATTCACACTCCATTGTTGGAGTCCCGGAAGGCTCCTGCCCCCCTGCACAGTGCAGATCCCCTGCCACCCCCATGCCCCGGAACAGGACCAGACCCGCCTGCTTTCATTCACCAGCAGTGCCTGGAACTTCTCACCCAGCCCTCGGAGCTGCAGCAGCCTGCACCGGTCCTGGCCCAGGGCTCAGCCCATGGAGAGCGGGACCCGAGGCGAGGCCCCTGCAGGCCGGGGCACGGTGGGCGGGCGGCCGTGGGGAGCCGGCCCTGGCTTGTGGAGAAGCTGTGGCCAACCCATCGACTGAGCAGAACAGGTGCCAGCTGTTCAGAGTGCACCCCAGTGCCCACGCCCGGGCAGAGCCTCCCGAGACGTGTCGGGCCCGGGACAGAGCCACGGCGCAATGTTCGGGGTCACTTGGCCGAGTGGGCCGGGAGATGCCACCTCCCCAGATGGCCAGCTGGCAAACGGAGCGGCTTCCTGCCCATCTGCCGCCTGCCAGAGCAGCGCAAACGGGCACAGATGGGTTTCCTGGTGCCGCAGAGCTGGCAGGGGCCTGATCCTGATACTCCGCCGACACCACTGGAGCCCGCATCACCCTGCTGGCCCTGCCAGTGTCACTAGAGCCCCCCCCAGCCCCACTGCCATCTGTCAATCAATCAAGTGGATGAAATTGCACATACAAGAAGCACATACCCAATGTAACCCAGGCCCCCCACCATGTCCCACACAACGGGCCTCACGCTGGCAACCAGATCATAAAACCACACTTCTTCGGCACGGTGCTAGAAGGACCATTCCTCTGGTGCCGTGACTGCCGGGGATCGAGACAGCCCCAAACCCAGCAGTGACACCTGCCGCTCTCTTGTCAATTGGCTGCTTGCGTTGTGAGCAACAGCAAAACCCAACCTCACGGTAACTGAGGGGAGGGGCTCATCTTGCTCTTAGAACGGCGACCCTGGGATGTCCCGCATTTATAGGGACAGTCCCGATTTTTGGGTCTTTTTCTTATATAGGCTCCTATTACCCCCCACACCAGTCCCGATTTTTCACATTTGCTGTCTGGTCACCCTAGACCCTGGGCCTGAGCGTCAGGGCTGCCCAGAGGATTTAGGGGGCCTGGGGCAAAGCAATTTTGGGGGCCCCTTCCATAAAAAAAAGTTGCAATACTATAGAATACTATATTCTCGTGGGGGCCTGTCACGGACTCACAGATCATGACCACTCTTGGCCCCGTGCAGTCCGTGGGGGGGTGCCCCTTTTAGTGCGACAGCCCTTCTCGGGGGTCCACTCTCTCTCGGGGTCAGGCCCCTCCACCTCCTGGAGCCGCACCTCTCTGAGCCTTAGCACGTCTGTCTCTGCCATGGGCCCCCTCAGGGAGTCCACTCACTCTGGACCCCCGGGGCCTCCATCCCCGAAGGGGTTGATGCAACCCTGTTCTCTAGACTGGAGTGACTCTCAGCCAGCATAAAACAGGAGGGTTTATTGAGGGTTGAACACAGCACAGGAAACTCTCAGGGCCTCAGGCCTGGCCTCCCTCAGCCCAGCACATCCCAGTCTCTCTGCATCCAGGTAGGCCCTGCCTGCTCCCCCTCTCCAGCCCAGAGCCCCCCTGCTTCCCAGCTGGGCATCTGAGATCACCGGCCCCAGGCCCCGCCTCTGTCCATTGTCTTCTCTCCAGGTAAACAGGTTCGTAAACTGGGGCCTCCTCTCCTGCTTCTGTCCTCTGGCTGGAACCGGCTGGTTAGGTCACTGGGTCCTCACTCTGCAGCCCATTGTCCACCCACTGGCCAGAACTGGCTGCATCTCTTAAGCTGGGCCTCCGGGTCACCAGGTCGCCAGGTCACCGGTCGCTGGGGTTTCCATCCTCCAGGCCATCGGCTGGGTCCCCAAGTTCCCTCTCCGGTCCTCTGCAAAACAAACTCCCTCTCCCCTCACCTCGTTAAACCAGTAACACCCAGGGGCACTGAGTCCCACCCCCCCCGCATGCAAACCATTGAAAACTCCACAGAAAACAAAAAAACCCCCCCCTCCTCCCCACCCCCCCCCTGGGGCCCGGGGCAAATTTCCCCCCTTTCCCCCCCCCCCCCCCCCCGGGCAGCCCTGCTGAGCGTTACAGTCGGAGGGACAACAGGAGGAGAGCAGCACAGGACGCTTGGCGTTAGTGAGCAAACAACCGCATCTGACAACAGTGGGCTGGAGCTCCGGGATCTGTGGCCGAGAGAAATGATCTTGCCTTAAAACAGCCACCGCATCAGTCGTCTAGAATGAAAAGAGGCGCTGGACAGCCCTGCGTACTCCCTAGCAGCAGGACAACGGCAGTACCTTCTCCACTGACCTCAGCTCGTCCCCTCCCGAAGCTGCCTGGCATAGAGCGACCAGAATACCCCACAGTCTTCCATCAATACCCATCCTGCTTAACCGCACCTGCAGGGAGTCTCAGCTCAGGGAATCAAATGCCGTCATTAGCGTAACCACAGCATCGTTAGAACGCCTAGCGGAGAAAATGAAACACTTCTCAGTGGTGGCTCTCCCGGCCTGCCAGCCAGGCCGCTGGGCACGTGGGCAGGTCGCCGCCAAATCCCACTTCCAAGTGTAGATTGTAAAAACCTAGAATCGTTTTCCCTCCCTGCCACATCGAGCAGAGCAGCAGGTACAGGCGAAGCAGGAATCTTTCCGTCCCCTTACTGAAAAATCGGAAGTGGGATTCTAGACTCCCAGCCAGACGGGATCCATCCCAAGTGATTCACACCAGGAAAAAGTGCAGCCAGGACTGGCCGCCACCACTCAAAACTCTCCAGAAAAACCTCAGCACAGGGGAAACCTTCTGGAGCTTTTCTCCACCGCTGGCCTTCGCTGTCCGTTCCTGGAGGCCCACGTGGTAAATCACAGAGAGGACCTGGCATCGCATCAGCTAGGGGAGAATTAGATAAAGAAACTGGTTGGGGGGATCATTAACAACCTGGCCAAAACGTGCCATCCAGAGTTCACTATGACACCGGGCCCCTCCCCTGGCAGAGCCCCCGGCCACCAGCCCTCCAAACAGGGAAGAATTTTTAGCTGCAGCTGCTGCTTGACAAGCCTTCCACAGGGCTCTAAGATATCCTGGGGGGGTTGATGCCTTTGTAGCATCCTCAGGCAGCTCCTGACATTGCCAGTAAATGAGGAGAGGGGCTGTGTCTGGCCCAGTTTGCTGGCTGCACTCGACCAGAGGTTTCCTTCAAGCCCAGGGTGCTTATCTTGGCGGTAATTAAAACCAAACTCACTTCATTCAGAGACACGAGGCTGCGAGGACCCCAGCCCCTCCTGGATGCCCGCATGTGAGAGGATTTCACCCACTGATAGGGACGTCTTTGAGAGCTCCCAGACAGTCTGTGCCCAGAGGCTGGGGTCCGTGCTCATCCGTCACAGCCAGGTTGTTCCAAGGGGTCACTCAGGCTCTTCCCCCATGGGAATGAAGCTGCTGTCTGAAAAGGGCACCCAACACAGAGCTCGGTGGGCACTATCCGGGCATAGGACCCTGCCCACAGCCCAGTCGCTCTCCTAGCAGCCAGTGAGCACCGCTGGCCCTGACAGCTGCTGAACGGAACGAGTCGTCACAGCGCTACCATTCCCGACATGCCCTGGCGTGGAGCCGCCGCCCCACCTGGACGCCTTTGCCAAGCTGTGGGTCAGTCCTGATGCCCCCTAACTGAACCGCGCCTGGAGACAGAGAAGCGAGGCCCCGACCCCCTTCCACGTTCTCCTCACAGGGGCCTGAGCAGATCAGCCGGGTTCAGCCTCGCCTCTCTGACATGGGGAAGGGCTGGTGTCCTACTTTGGCCTGTGTTGTGGGGAATCCAGACGCTCCAGAAACACTCCAGGCCCCAGCACCGCTAAGGGGGTCTGGGCTGAGCCTGTCCCCCCCCAGTCCAGGACTTTCACTCCCCCTTGTCTACCAGCACCGTGGCGATGAATGGACACTGTGACAGCCCCCTCCAGCGCCCCCTCTGGCTACATGTGGCAGAGAGCCGGGGCGCTCCTGGACTCAGGCACCTCCGACAATTAGATTTAGATTTGTCCAGGTTCACGACTGGAGCATCCCGGAAGTGGTGGAGTCTATTGATGGCTTCCGCCTCTCCTTCAGCCCGGTTACACACCAAACGGCGCCTTTGATGGTTACCAGACTCCAGGGTCACCGGGAGGTTCCACAGTTTGATCCAATCCATGCTGTCATCCTCGGCATTCCCTGGTCGTCACCCACAACCGCGCACCACTGGGGCCGGGCACGGGACACTTTGTGTGGAGACTCTGTCACTAGTTTTGCACCCAAACCCGTGTTCTGGGCCTGAAACCTCCCGTGATCTTCGCCGGCTACCAGAGGATTCCGAGATCAAAGGAGGTTCGCCAAAGGGGACTGCTGCTACCCTGCGATCCACTGGAGAGCTTCCGGAATTCCGTGTTTTCAATACAAAGAGAGGGGATGCCCTGCACCCCGTCCCAGTTACGATTGTCCAACTGACTCTCCACCTGAAGCCAAGATCTATACTCCCACTGGGAACCTGAACTCCAGACACTCTGGGAGTCCCGCTGTGAGGACTTGGAGAAGGGGTTTGTTCACACCTCCACCTCTCTGGTGGGGTCTCCAATCTTCTTTGTGATAGGGGATGCCTTCTTACGCCCCTGTATTGACTACTGAACTCTGACCAAAGTGACTGTCCAAAACCACCTACTAACGAGGGGCTGCTTGGCCAAGATTGTGAGTAATTTGGACCTTTATTGGGCCTACAACCTGGTCCAACTCAGGGAAGGAGACAACTGGAAAACTGCATTTCACACCCAATAAGGACATAGCTAGTTATGCCTTTTGGGTTACATAATGCTCCAGCGACATTCTAGCATTTCGCCAGGGAGAGCTTCTGGGACATATTGGACAGTTTGTGATTATTTAGTTGGACGATATTCTTGTTTTTTCCAAAAACCAGGAGCTGCCCAAGCAACATGTGCGCCATGTTCCCAGCAGACTCCACCGAAACCATCTCTGTGCCAGACTGGCGAAATGAGAGTTTGACAAAGACACAGTCGAGTTCCTCGGTAAATCAACACCTCTGCCGGGCTAGCAATGGACCCACTGGAGGTATCTGCCATCTCCGGAGGAAAAGCCCTGAAGGACGTAAGAGACGTTCAGCAGTTTCTCAGCTTTGCCAATTACTACAGGTGTTTTATCAAAGGATTCTCTCACCTAGTAGCCCCAATACCCTCATCTGGTCGCCAGGGTCCCAGCTCGCGTGTGAGCAGCTAAAGAGATCTTTTACCTCAGCTCCCGTTCTTGTGCACCCGGATCCTGCCATGCCCTGCACCACAGAGGCAGATGCCATCGGAGTCGTTCTGTCGCAAACTACTGGCCCTGTGACCAACTCCATCCCTCTGCCTGTTATTCATGAAAATGCCCCCTTGATAATTACGAGATCTGCGACGGGGAGTTATTTGCGATGGAGACAGCATTTGAAGACTGGAGACACCTTCTAGAAGGAGCTTGGTTCCCGGTCCAGGTCCTTACTGACCACACGTTTCTGGACTATCTCTGAACGGCTTGTATCCTTAACCAGGGACAGATCCGCTGGTCACTTTTCTTGTCCCAATTCGATTTTGTTGCCACCTACCGCCCTGGATCGTGAATGGGACGGCAGATGCTCTGTCCCACAAGGACAAATACACAGAGTCAGACATGGCTCCCTTGGCTACTGTTTTACGCCCATCACATTTTATTTGAGGGACAGCAAACAGGGACCTGAATTCCCTCATGCGGTCCCTGCTGCCTCAAGACCACTCAGATCTGTCAGACCCAGCTGCACCCAAGTCTCTGCCCAACTCAGGTTTCATTTGAAGGATGAGCTGCTTTATCGCAGAAGGCATCTTTGCAGTTCAGACTCAAGGTGTTAATGCTCTGCCAGGATACACCAACTGCCAGCCACTTCAGACGCTTCAAAACCCAAGACTTGGTGTGATGGAGTTTCCGGGGGCCAGGGCTGAGCACTGCCGTTCAGAGGTTGTTAGATCATGTGATCTGTGCCCACGTGCCAACCCGCACAGTCTTCTCCAGCCTTTTCCTACCCCATCTCGACCTTGGTCCTTGGTGTCCTTGGACTTCATCGTAAAGCTGCCCCGTTCCTGGGTTGCACCATCATCCTCGTCACCGTCAATCTCCTCACTCCGATGGCACATTTTATTTCTCTTCGCTCCCCCAGCGCCCAGGAAAGCCTGGGACTTTTCCTAGGTTGTGTTTTTCTGCTGCCAGCCAGAATTGTCACAGATCGAGGTTCCCAATTCACATCCCGTTTTTGGTGTGAACTCTGCAAACTCTGAGGAAGGGAGCTGCTTCCCTCCTGGGCCCATCACCCGCAGGCCAACAGGCAGGCCAGGCCCTCACGTTCCTCTGCTGCTTTCTCATCGTCAGGATGACGGGGCCACCCTCCTGCCATGCAGGGTTTGCTCACAGCAAGTGCCCCCGGGCAGCACCCTGGCAGAGCCCATGCTACTCAGACTGTCGTTCCACCCTCGCCTTCTGGGGCCGCACCCACGGCTCCCCAGGCCCCGCTGCCGCAGGTCTCCTTGCCCAGCTTCACTGGGTCCACAGAGCTAACCGAGTACCTGGGCCTCCAAAGAGACCCACACACGTCACTCTGACCGAAAACACCAAGCCACCGCCCCATCTGCAGGAGATAATGTCTGGCTGCCCTCCAAATGCCTCAGCTCCACCCGACCCTCAGGCAGCCTGGACCAGCAGTACCTCGGCCCAGGTGAGAGCGCGGAACAAATTAATCCTAGAGCATTCAGGCTTCAGCTGCCGGACTCCTTGAGGGGCCAGCCCCTTCCTGACCTCTGACTCCCGGCTCCAACC
The DNA here is from genome assembly GCF_002925995.2 of Terrapene triunguis. NCBI lineage: Eukaryota > Metazoa > Chordata > Testudines > Emydidae > Terrapene > Terrapene triunguis. Next base: position 1,711,788 of record NW_020664402.1, read on the forward strand.
CTCACTGCGGCTGCCGTTCGCCCTTCGGCTTGGGCTTTGGTCTCTGACTCCCGGCTCCAACCCTCGGCGTCGCTGCTTCTGGACGTGCCCCGTCTGGATTCAGCTCTAACTGGCAGGCCGGACGCTTGCTCCAACCATTAGGCCAGACCGTCTACAACTTGGACACTGACGGGGGTGAGAAAGTACAGCAAAAGTATGGGAAAGACTAATTAATTCTAGGGATTATAATATAATCATTAATATCCCCACTAGTCAATGAGCTATAGGTAAAATGTCCTTCTCTAGCCTCTGCATTTCCTCCATTTACAGGTAGCAAATGGAACTTGTCTAATAATGCTTTTAGTTTGCGTCCAGAGATTTTAACCGCCTGGGCTCTAGAGTTTCAAGGGGGAAGTTCAAAAATCTCCTCACTAGGTTCACGGGGGGACCCTCCCACAACAACTCAGAATAAAATGGGAGGATCGGGGTCTGGGGGGGGGGGGGTCATCATTAATACTAACATTTGGAGATCATGAACAATTTTTAAACTACAGCCTGAATGTCCGGACACTTTGATTCCCACGGTAAAAGCTGGGCTTTCGGGAGACAGGAAAGCAGGTTAGCCAGTCCCGCTGATCTATGGCCCCTTTTACACAATGGTCTTCCTCCTTGAGGAGAGGATCCAAACCCAGGCCCAAGTAGGACTGCAGGCTCAGCTAATCATGTTTCTTGTAAAAAAACAAAACAAACTGAAGGTTTCCAACCATAGCAGAGAGCACCAGCCTGGGGAGGGGGCAGGGTAACAGGGGTTGGCCTTGAAGCCCTGGAGGTCAAACCTGGAGGACCTGGTTCGGCTCTCAGCGGAGTGTTTGCGCCCCTGGAGATGAGAATCTCGGCTCCTTAGCTGCTCCCTCAATTTCCAACTCCTGGAACATGTTCACCAATGAGCAAATTCCCCTCCTCCTGGCAGGGCGTGGGATGGGGGACTGGCAGGGTAAGGGGAGGGGAGAACGGGGGGGGCTGGATCATTGGGGGTTGGGTGTGTGCATGGATCAAGAAGAGGGGTGAGGGGAGGGGGGCGGGGGATAAGGGTGGGGGAGGGGAGGATGGGGTGGGAAGGAGGGGTGATGTGGCAGGCTGTGGGATAAGGGCGGGGGGGGTGTGGATGGGGCGTGGGGGGAGGGGAGAGGTGGCGGGGCGGGGGATAAGGATGGGGGAGGGGTGGATGCAGTGTGGGGGGAGGGGAGGAGTGGTGGGGGATAAGGATGGGGGAAGGGTGGATGCGGTGTGGGTGGAGGGGAGAGGTGGCAGGGCATGGGATTTGGGGGGCTGGCAGGGTAAGGGAAGGGCAAAGACTGGGGGGCTGGATTGTTACCCACACAACTTCTCTGTTACACACACACTAGGGCACCAGGCACCCACTCTTTCCCAATTCCCAGGGCTCGGGGGCCACCAGCTCCTAGGGCTCAGGGTGTGATCTGGTTACGTTCCCGCCCATACCCAGATCCTCGGGTTCCGGACACACGCCCCCTTTGCGGGTTTGCAGGACCTTTTCCCACACAGTCATACCCGTCTCCTCTAGTGATGAACAGTCCTGAGCACAGTGCCCGACTCACCAGTGCTGACCACCCAGGTGGACTTTCCCTGGTAGCCCGGCAAGGTCGGTCTTGTCTGGGCTCTGGGTGCTGCACGTCTCGGTCGTGCGGAGGATTCTTAGCGGCTCTGATCTTAGGCTGAGTCTCAGAGGTGAGTTCTTCTTCTTCTTCTTCTTCTTCTTCTTCTTCCAGGCCTTTCCTTCTTATCCTTCTGTTCCTTCTCCCGGTCTCCTTCTTGGACCCCAGTTTATACAGTGAAACTTGAGTCCTGCTTAGCTGTTAGCATTGCCAGGCGTCTGGTTTTTGACTGGAACGCCCGGTTGAAAAGGGACCCTGGTGCTCTGGTCAGTGTCACGGACTCACAGATCGTGCCCACTCTTGGCCCCGTGCGGTCCGTGGGGGGTGCCCCTTTTAGTGAGACAGCCCTTCTCGGGGGTCCACTCTCTCTCGGGGTCCAGCCCCTCCACCTCCTGGAGCCGCACCTCTCTGAGCCTTAGCACGACTGTCTCTGCCGTGGGCCCCCTCAGGGAGTCCACTCGCTCTGGACCCCCGGGGCCTCCACCCCCGAAGGGGTTGATGCAACCCTGTTCTCTAGACCGGAGTGACTCTCAGCCAGCATGAAACAGGAGGGTTTATTGAGAGTTGAACACAGCACAGGAAACTCTCGGACCCTCAGGCCTGGCCTCCCTCAGCCCAGCACATCCCAGTCTCTCTGCATCCAGGTGGGCTCTGTCTGCTTCCCCTCTCCAGCCCAGAGCCCCCCTGCTCGCCGCTGGGCATCCGAGATCCCCGGCCCCAGGCCCCGCCTCTGTCCATTGTCTTGTCTCCAGGTAAACAGGTTCGTAAACCGGGGCCTCCTCTCCTGCTTCTGTCCTCTGGCTGGAACCGGCTGGTTAGGTCACTGGGTCCTCACTCTGCAGCCCATTGTCCTCCTACTGGCCAGAACCGGCTGTGTCTCCTCAGCTGGGCCTCTGGGTCACCGGGTCGCCAGGTCACCGGTCGCTGGGGTATCCATCCTCCCGGCCACCGGCTGGGTCCCCATGTCCTCTCTCCAGTCCTCTGCAAAACACACTCCCTCTCCCCTCACCTCGTTAAACCAGTAACACCCAGGGAAACTGAGTCCCACCCCCTCCGCATGCAAACCATTGAAACTCCACAGAAAACAAGAAAAACCCTCACTTCGTCACAGTCAGCACCGCCAACTGGGCCGTTAGAAGTCCGGTCGGCGGCGCAGGGGGGGCCCATGGCTAAGCCAGGCTCACTGCCTGCTCTAGCTCCATGCGGCTCCCGGAAGCGGCTACCAGGTCCCTGTGGCCCCATGGCACCTAGGTGTCCAGGGAGGCTCCGCGTGCTGCCCCGCCCCACGGGCCGGCTCCGCAGCTCCCATTGGCCAGGAACTGTGACCAGTAAGAGCTGCAGGGGCGAGGCAGCCTGAGGGTGCAAGGGCAGCACTTGGAGCAGGGTTGGCCAACCTGTGGCTCCGGAGCCGTATGCGGCTCTTCAGAAGTTAATATGCGGCTCCTTGTATAGGCACCGACTCCGGGGCTGGAGCTACAGGTGCCAACTTTCCACTGCTCAACCCCAGGCCCCGCCCCCCTCCACCCCTTACCCAAGGCCCTGCCCCTTCCCACTCCCTCCCCTGGGCCTGCTGCACCCTTGCTCCTCCCCCCTCCATCCCAGAGCCTCCTGTACACTGCGAAACAGCTGATTGCGGCGGGCAGGAGGTGCAGGGAGGGAGGGGGAGGCTGCCAGTGGGCAGGAGGTGCTGGGAGCGGGTGGGGGGGAACTGATGGGGGGCTGCTGACGTATTACTGTGGCTCTTTGGCAATGTACATTGGTCAATTCTGGCTCCTTCTCAGGCTCAGGTTGGCCACCCCTGGCTTGGAGCATCTCTGGCCACCCATGTAGGGGTAAGCACTGCCGGGACCCCGCACCCCGAACCCCCTGTCCCAGCCCTGAGTCTCCTCCCACACCCAAACTCACCCTGCACTCCAAACCCCTTATCCCCAGCCCCACCCCAGAACCAGTCCCCCAAATGGAGCCCTCACCTCCCGCCTGCACCCCAACCCCGTGCCCCAGCCTGGTGAAAGTGAGTGAGGGTGGGGGAGAGCGAGCAACAGAAGGTGGGGGATGGAGTGAGTGGGGGCAGGGCCTCGGAGAAGGGGCAGGGCAGTGGCAGGACCTCAGGGAAGGAGCGGGGCAGGCGGCGGGGCAAGGGATGTTCCCTTTTGTGCGATTAGAAAGTTGGCACCCTATTAGCTATCCCTTAACCAATCATTGTACTAAACAATTCTCTAACCAGTCCTGACATAGTGTAAAACAATCCTTTAACCGACCCTACCCCACCACCTTAACTGATTTGCACCTAGCAAAACGAATTATATAACAGACAGAAACAATCAAAAGACCCAAACAGAGACACAATAGAGAAGTGGGGCCCATAAAGACAAAACAATAAGTGGGGATTTCACAACCACAACTGTTGATAAGTGATTTCGTGCTGGACAGATGCTGTCAAACTACGTTTTCTTTAAGCATCTTAAGCTCTGTTTTTGTATCTGGTGCTGGTGGGAGCTCTTTGGACAGGAGCTGCCCGATCTTACAGCGTTTTAATGTCATTAGCTGGATTGGGAGGATGTGACTTCCTGCTTCTCAGCTAATGGCTGCAGACAAAGGCCTCATCCTTACAGGATCAGCGGGGGGAGTGGAGCCAGGCCGGACCATAGTAGGCCAGGTGAACACAACCCATCTGCTCTGGGTGGTGCCCATGTGTCCGTGAGGCCCATATGGCATCTCCGTGTGCCTGTGTATCCACGTGTGTGCGTCAGGGCTTCGGATGTCTGTCGCCACGTGTGTGCAGCGTGTGTGTGTCCCACAGGCCAGTGGGGTGTGGCTGTGTGTTCAGGAGGTGGCAGGGGCATGTCTCTGCGTGCTGGCGGAACTGGGTGAGCCTGTGGGTACGTCTGCGTCTGGGGACATGTGTGTCTGTGTGTCTGCGTGTTTGTGTGTGTCCGTGGGGAACACGTGTCTCCTCGTGTCTGTGTGTGTCCGTGGGGAACACGTGTCTCCTTGTGTCTGTAGGTGTCCGTGTGGGTGTGTCTGTGTGGGTCCATGGGTCCGTGTGTCTGTGGGTGTCCGTGTGGGTGTGTGTCCATGTATCCTTGTGTTTGTGGGTGTCCGTGTGACTGTGTGTCTGTGTGAGTCCATGGGTCGGTGTGTCTGTGCGTGTCCGTGTGGGTGTGTGTCCATGTATCCTTGTGTCTGGGGTGTGTGTGTGGGTGTCCGTGTGGGTTCGTGGGTCTGTGGGTGGCCGTGTGGGTGTGTCTGTGTGGGTCCGTGGGTCCGTGTGTCTGTGGGTGTCCATGTGGGTGTGTCCGTGTGGGTCCATGGGTCGGTGTGTCTATGGGTGTCCGTGTGGGTCCGTGTGAGTGTGGGTGTCCGTGTGGGTGTGTGTCTGTGTGGCTCCGTGGCTCCGTGCGTCTGTGGGTGTCCGTGTGGGTCCGTGGGTCCATATGGCTCTTCACATGGATGCATGAGGCGGTTCCCGTTCCTCCGAGTCAGGTCTCTGCCGTTCACCCTCTGGCTCAGACACGGCCCTTTTCCCCGGCCCCGGCTACGGCTCTGGGTGTGGTGCGAGTGGAGGCACGTCCTGCTTTGCCTGTAGGGACGGGGAATGAGCTCCCCCCTCATACACAACCCCACCCCCAGCCAGTTCTCAGCCCCACGGCGCAGGCGAGGAAGCCGAGAAGCCAAGGAGGGGCAGGGACTGGCCCGGACCCAGCTCCCCAAGCCCGGTTCTACCCACCAGCACCCTGCAAACCGTCTCCTGCGGCTGCTGAATCGCTGCTTTGGGTTTCAGCGGTGCCTTGCGCCCGGCTCGGCTCACAGCCCTGTCCTGCAGCACCCCCTGAGCAGGATGCGCCCGATCCAGCCCCGCATCCTCAGCCCACCCAGCCGGCATGTCCTATAGGGCACCCCCTGCCCAGCCTGCCCTGCCCGACCCCGAGCACCCTTGTTTGCAATGGGGCTCTGGGTATGAGCTGACTGGGGGGTGCTGAATTTGCCCCAGGCCTACAGGAGACAAGGGACCCCAAAAGGCAGCCAGAGGGGGGGAGGACTCAGCCACAGATCTGCAGGTCCTTGGCTGCCTGGGAGTCGTCCGCAGGGCACCCTGGGACTGGCCTGGCCTAGCTCCACCACCTCGAGCCCATGAGCCGCAGGTGCCAGCTGAGCTGCTCATGCCTGCAGGAGGTGCAGCCAGGCCTGTGTGGCTGTTCTGACCCCGAGGCCCCGTCTGGATGTGCAAGATCACGGGACCAGAATTCCCCCGAGGCCTAGCATCTGTGCATGGGGTGGATGGCCTCCTCCCCAGAGCGAGCTGCACCTCCGTGGGGTTGGGCGGGTTTGGAGCCAGCAGGCCCTCAGATGCTCAGTATAATCTGGGGCCCAATGAGCACCAAGTGGGGAGCGAGTCCCCGATTCCCCCATCTCCCTGCAGCACAGTGACCCTCTGGGGCTGGGGGTCCCGTCCCTGCCAGCCAGCTGGGACCCCCAGAGTGGAATCAGGGCCCCTGTGGGCTGCCGAGAGCAGCTGCCATGTGGCCCATCGTCCCGGACGCCCCAGCTGGCTTCCAGGCCCCGGGAGGAAATGTGCGGTTGTGAAAGTCGGATGCATTAAATAAAGCAGCGGAATGGCCCTCTTGCCATGCCAAGTGGGTCAGGCCTGGGGAAGGGACCCCACCCTGTTCCCCGCCCCCCTTCCTGCCGGAGCCGTGTGAGCTGCCACAGGGCCTGCTTGGGTCACTCCTTTCCTTCCTAGTTCCTGACATTGTGTGCGGAGGCCGCCCACGTGGCTGCCCTGACCGCCAGTCCTGCCCCGACCTGCGCGAGGACACGGGCAACGGCCGCCGTCGGCTGACGGAGAAGGAAGGGCCCTGAGGGACATGGCAGCACAGAACAATCCCATGCCCCGGACGCCTGGGTTCCCGCTGGAGATGGGCCTGATCCTCAAGGGTCTGGTCCAGATCTGAGCTTCCCCGCAGGCTGTGGGGTGTCAGAGCCAGGAGCAGGGTCGGCCCGTCTCTGGTTCTAATCCTTGCTGGGTCACCTGTGGGTTGACTTTAGTGCATTAGCCTGGTCCCACGGGACATTGGCTGCAGCCTGCCCAGTCACGCCCAGGCCCCAGGCCTGTAGGGCAGGGTCGCCGTACACGTGCCAGGCCGCTGAAGGTGCCAGCTGCCCCTTCGTGAACAGCTCATTTCAGGTCATCAACCCGGAGGATCCCCGCGCCACAGGGGTTAAAACCCCTTAGCAGTTCCCCCCCATCTCCTCTTGGAGCCCCCGCTTCTCACAACACCCCGGTCCCCCACCCCAGGTTTGAGCCATGCAGGCAGTGTCCAGCCCCCCACCTCACTGCCCCCCGGGGACAGGGCGTGCTCCCTGTACCGCCCCCCATCTCCGCCCTGAGTCCTAGCAGCACTTTGGGCCCCCAGCGAGTTGTGCCTGGTGCAATCACGCTCAGCTCCGGGCAGCTTGGCCACACGTCTGCGCTCGGCCCTGCCAGTTTCGCGTGGGCTGGCTGGGCTGCTGTGACCCGGCCGGCTGGGGCTGTGTTTAGGCTTCTCTTGTCTCCCCGGTTACGATTTGACCTTGGGCCAGCTGCAGCCCGGGAGGCAGAGCCCCCGTCGTGGTGAATGTCCCCAGCTGGTGTCAGCTGCCCCACTCAGATCTCCCCCACGTGGCCCGCCACCCCATCACCCGTCAGCTCCTCTCTGCTCCAGCTGCCAGCACCAACGCCACGTCCCCTAGCACCATCCCCACCTGCCGGCTGGCGTGCGGTTGCTCCCGGACCTACGGACCCCAGGGGCACAGTGCCATTAGCAGGCTGGGGCGACATCTCTGGGGTGGGGCTGGCCATGGGGGATGGGGAGGTGCTGCAGACAGGTGCCCCCTAGCGTGGCACTGGGGTGAGACCTTCGGATGAGAGCCAGGCCGGTGGGGCGATGGGGGCACTGAGGGGGCAGGGAAGGGACACAGGCATAGGGATGCTGTCACACATCCACATGGCAGCATCGTGTCAGTAACATACATGCCAACATACCAGTACCATACCAACCCACTGCACCATGCCAGTAGCCCGGTCCCACGCCTGTGCCATGTACAGCTATACCAATAGCATACGAGTGCCATGCCAGCATGTGCACATGCCAGTGCCACACCAGGAACATGCCATCGCCAGGCAGGGCCCATGTTGGCATGCCAGGATCACGCTCACAGAGGGTTGCCAACCCTCCGGAATTGTCCTGGAGTGTCCAGGAGTGAAAGATGAATCTTTAATTCAAAACTATGTCACGTGATGAAATGTCCAGGAATGTGTCCAACCAAGATTGGCAGCCCTACATTAATATCATGCTGGCATAATGGTGCCATATGGGCATATCAGTGCCATGCCAATACCGAGCCCTGTGATGGGGCCGTGCCGCCACGCCAGGGAGGGGGCGAGCGAGAGGCCCCTCGAGCTGGGTTTGCCGTGGGGGGGTCGTGCAGCCCAGGCTGGCTCAGACCTACACTGTGCCGCTCTCCCCCCGCCCCCGCCCGGGCTCTGTGGAGGGGGAAGGGAGTGGGACTGATGGGAACCAGGCAGGGCCTCGGCCGCTGGCTGACCCTGGGCTGCTGCATAGGGGCCGGTTTCCTCCTGCAGGAGCGGGGGGGCCGTGGCCACGAGCCCCTGTCCCAGCGAGGGGAAGTCGAGCACTGACAAGAGCGATGAGCTTCCTTCCTTGTGCAGCGCAGCGCCGGGCGCGGCCTGCCTGGGCCTTGAGCCCCCCATTGGCACTGCGGGCGCAGGCGGGTGCCAGGCAGGTGCCAGGACCTGCCAGGATTCTAGGTAACGGGCTGGGGCCAGGGGGGTGGGCAGGGCCCCGGGGGAGTCTGAGTAATGGGCTGAGGCGATAGGAGTGGCATCCTTTAAAAAGTGGAAGTTAAATCCTAGTGAGGAAAATAGAAAGGAGCATAAACACTGGCAAATGAAGTGTAAATATACAATTAGGAAGGTCAAAAAAGAATTTGAGGCGCAGACTCAAAAAGTAATAGCAAATTTTTTTTTAAGTACATCAGAAGCAGGAAGCTGCTAAACAACCAGTGGGGCCACTGGACGATCGAGGTGCTAAAGGATCACGCAAGGACGATAAGGCCATGGCAGAGAAATTAAATGAATTCTTTGCATCGGTCTTCACGGCTGAGGACGTGAGGGAGATTCCCAAACCTGAGCCATTCTTTTTAGGTGACAAATCTGAGGAACTGTCCCGGATTGAGGTGTCATTAGAGGAGGTTTTGGAACAAATTGATAAACTAAACAGTAATAAGCCACCAGGACCAGATGGTATTCACCCAAGAGTTCTGAAGGAACTCAAATGTGAACTTGCAGAACTACTAACTGTAGTTTGTAACCTATCATTTAAATCAGCTTCTGTACCAGATGACTGGAGGAGAGCTAATGTGACGCCAATTTTTAAAAAGGGCTCCAGAGGTGATCCCAGCAATTACAGGCCTGTAAGCCTGACTTCAGTACTGGGCAAACTGGTTGAAACTATAGTAAAGAACAGAATTGTCAGACACATAGATGAGCATAATTTGTTGGGGAAGAGTCAACATGGTTTTAGTAAAGGGAAATCATGCCTCACCAATCTACTAGAATTCTTCAACAAGCACGTGGAACAAGGGGATCCAGTGGATATAGTGTACTTAGATTTTCAGAAAGCCTTTGACAAGGTCCCTCATCAAAGGCTCTTATGCAAAGTAAGCTGTAATGGGATAAGAGGGAAGGTCCTCTCATGGATTGGTAACTGGTTAAAAGATAGGAAACAAAGAGTAGGTATAAATGGTCAGTTTTCAGAATGGAGAGAGGTAAATAGTGGCATTCCCCAGGGGTCTGTACAGGGACCAGTCCCGTTCAACTTATTCATAAATGATCTTGAAAAAGGGGTAAACAGTGAGACGGCAAAATTTGCAGATGATTCAAAATTACTAAAGATAGTTAAGACCCAGGCAGACTGCGAAGAGCTACAAAAGGATCTCTCAAAACTGGATGACTGGGCAACAAAATGGCAGATTAAATTTAATGTTGATAAATGCAAAGTAATGCACATCGGAAAACATAATCCCAACTATACATATACAATGATGGGGTCTAAATTAGCTGTTACCACTCAAGAAAGAGATCTTGGTGTCATTGTGGCTAGTTCTCTGAAAACATCCACTCAATGTGCAGCGGCAGTCAAAAAAGCAAACAGAATGCTGGGAATAATTAAGAAAGGGATGGATAATCGGACAGAAAATATCATGTTGCCTCTATATAAATCCATGGTATGCCCACATCTGGAATACTGCGTGCAGATGTGGTCGCCCCATCTCAAAAAAGATACATTGGAATTGGAAGAGGGTAACAACAATTATTAGGGGTATGGAACAGCTTCTGTATGAGGAGAGATTAATAAAACTGGGACTTTTCAGCTTGGAAAAGAGAAGACTAAGGGGAGTTATGATTGAGGTTTATAAAATCATGACTGGTGTAGAGAAAGTAAACAAGGAAGTGTTATTTACTCCGTCTCATAACACAAGAACTAGGGGACACCAAATGAAATTAATAGGCAGCAGGTTTAACGCACACAAAAGGAAGTATTTCTTCAGACAATGCAGAGTCAACCTATGGAACTCCTTCCCAGAGGATGTTGTGAAGGCCAAGACTATAACAGAGTTCAAAAAAGAACTAGATAAGTTTATGGAGGATAGGTCCATCAATGGCTATTAGCCAGGATGGGCAGGGATGGCGTCCCTAGCCTCTGTTTGCCAGAAGCGGGGAATGGGCGACAGGGGATGGATCACTTAATGATTCCCTGTTCTGTTCATTCCCTCTGGGGCACCTGGCATTGGCCACTGTCGGAAGACAGGACACTGGGCTAGATGGACCTTTGGTCTGACCCAGTAGGCCCATTCTTATGTTCTTATGAGTGGGCAGGGCCCCAGGGGATTCTGGGTAATGAGCTGGGGGCAGGGGGTGGGCAGGGCCCTGGGGGAGTCTGGGTAAGGGGACTGGGCGATGGAGCAGGGCAGGGCCCTGGGGGATTCTGGGTAACAGGGGATAGGAGGATGGGGCTGGGCTGGGCCCCGCTGGATTATGGGTGACTGGGTATTCAGTTCCAGAGGCTCCTGGGTCATGCCGAAGAGGAGGGAGCCCCAGACAGGTGGCACGGCTTCTCAACCCCTTCGCCCCATGTCTCCCCAGCAGGGTGACTGGGAGTTAAATGCTGTTTGTGCACAAGGCCCAGACCACCAGTGAGGGAGTGTGGCACAGGTTGGGGGCGGCTCCGTTACACACAGAGTGGAGGCTCGTGGTGGGAGGTGAGTGCTGCAGGGCATGGTGGGATGGAGCTGGGTGGGCCGGCTGCACCGGGGCAGCTGCTGTGCTTGTGGCTTCCCATCCCGCCTGCTGGGGGCACTGCAGACGCCAGCAGCTGGATCAGGTCTGCTGAATTCCAGGTTCCGACACAAATTAAGTCCTTACCCCTTGTGGTTGTGAAAAAACTGTCCCAGCTGGGACTCACTGCAGAACTGGCCGACAGACAGATGCTGGGAGTGGTGCCATCCCTTCCTGTTAATCTCAGTGGGATGTTAACTCTGAAACCTAACGACCACCTGTATGACAGCCATCAGCTGTGTCTCTGCTGGTCAGGTTAGTACAAACACTCAGCTGCATGGCAGTCATTGGCACAACTGGAGTAGACCCCCACCCCCACCCTCCTGAACCTACCACTCAACTGCTGTCCTAGCTGCACAGTAGGACAGGAAGTGTACACTTTAATGAAGAGGCAATGTTAGCTAGGAGTCAGAGCAATGAGAAAGGAGTCAGGACTCCTGGGTTCTGTTCCCAGCTCTAGGAGGGGGGTGGGGTGAGTTGGGGCTGGGAGCCAGGACACCTGGGTTCTATTCTTTGCTCTAGGAAGGAAGTGGGATCCAGTGATTAAAGCAGGGAAACAACAATACTTAGCAGTTATCTAATGGGCTATTTGACACCGTACAGCCATTAACGGATTGACCCGCCACAGAGCCCCACAAAGCAGGGAGCTGTTATTATCCCACTGTTAGAGATGGGGAAACCAAGGCCCAGAGGTCCCCCAGCAACAGAGCTGGGACCAGAACTCAGGAACTCGCAAGCCAGGACTCCTGGGTTCTGGTCCTGGCCAGCTGCACAACCTGGGGCTTGGCCTCTGTGCCTCAGTTTCCTGGCCTGCCCAGCAGGGCTCACGTGGCTTTGCTATGGGGGGGCGAGGGTTAACGGGTTGCTTACAAAGCCCTGGGTAGCATTGCCCTCCGTAACCCCAACCTCCTGCCATGCTCCAGGCTGCTGACAGTCCCCCACCCATGGCAGCATGGGAGGGGGCGTGTTCCCAATTAGCACCTTGAGTGCTGCCAAAGGAATCTGATATTAGCCAGTGAAGCTGCGGAAGAATCCTGCTGTGCAGTCCCCCTGCCAGCCCCTGCCCCGCAGCCTCTCCCGGCCGCACCCCTTGGCTGCTGGCCCAGCTCCCCGTGGAATTAGAACTGGTGCCGAGGGGTTATGTGGAGTTTAGCGTTATTTGTCTGCGTGGTAGCTGGGCCCAGCCCCCGGGCACGGGGCCAGGGCCGGGGGAGGGTTTGTTGTTCTTCTCACTAACTCCCTTATTCCAGCAGGCTGCACACGCAGAAAGCGAGCGAGAGCCCCGTGGCACGCTTAGCCCTTCGCCACTGGCAGCCTGGCAGAGACTGGGCCACTCGCGCTGGGCAGAGGGGCTCTTCTGGGGGAGGCCAGCAAGGGGTACCTTCTGCATCTCGTCGGGTGTCACGTCAATGGCGCTGGGGCGAGTTGCTGCACAGACACACAGTGAGACACTTGCTGGCAGCTGAATGGGTAGGGAAAACTGAAGCATGTAGCGAGGCGGTGACTTGGCCAAGTCACCCAGCAGTGCTGTGGCAGGAGCTCTGCCAGCTGAATCGCCTTCATCCCAGCCCAGTGATCTGGCCACTAGGCCGTGCTGCCCCCGCCTGGGGTGCAGGGCTGGCATCCACCCATGGCCCATCAGACTGGCCCAGCTCCTGCAGCGGGTTGGTCATGCAGCACTTTGGCACGGGGGTCCCTACATTTCCCTCTGCATGTGGGTGCCTATTGTGGCCCCTCCCCTCTGGCTCCGCCCATTCCCCCCAGCTCTGGGGCCGTGGGGGATGTTTTGCACTGGCGGGGGCAGGGGGACAGGAACATGCCCTGCCGGGGCTGGTCCCATGGGTTTGCTCCCTTCCCCCAGTGGAGTGGACGGCCGTGGGGAGAAAGCTTCTGCGTGGCCAGTTAGCCTGTTTCCTGCCCTACTGGCCCAGGCCCATCCAGCGGGATCCCGCCTCCTGCCATCCGCTGCAGAGAGAGGGGCCCTGCCCTCTGCCCGCAGTCCTGCCTGGCCCCACAGCGCAGAGGCTCTGGCCAGCCCGACCCTTCCTCAGGCCCGGCCCCATGGGGTCAGTGAGGCTTGTCTGAGGCCACCCCCTGGATCCTCTGAGCTAGTCAGGCCGGTTTCTGCCCGGGGCTGGGCCTTGGCCAGCCCGTTCCCCTGCTGCCACCGATCCCATCGGCTTGGCTGCTGCACTGGGACCTCTGCCAGACCCCTGTCTTCTCACTGCCCCCCAGCAGACATGGAGACGCCAGGCCCCAGCTCCTCTAGCTCCCTGGGCACTGGGACAGGCCTGTTCCCCAGGGAGCGGCTCTGCAGAGGTGGGGTGACCCATGCCAGGGCTGCCCCCAGAGACCTGCCCAGCCCAGCTACCACCGTCCCAAGCCCGAGGCTGCCAGACCTGCCCCAGCCCAACAGCCCCCCCTCCAGCCGAGTCGCCTGCCTCAGTGACCCCCCTCACCCCCCCGCGGCATGGGTATGGGGTGCAGCATCCGATCCATGTGCTGATGGGTGGGAGTGACGCTGCGTCCCCCTGGCCTGGGGGCTGCTGCTTCCACAACAGCCGTCCTTTGGCCAGTGTGGCCCGTCTGGACGGCCCCAGATGCGCTGTGGGAGGGATCCGCGTGGCTGGCATAGCTGATCACATGCACAGTGCAGAGGGAATGCCACTCGCAATCTGGCTCCGCCCGGACAAGCAGGGGAGGTGTGATGCTCTGTATCTCGGGGGAAAACCCTGCACCGCCATGTTCATCTTTGTAAAATGATTGTGTGGTATCCAATGCAAAGTTTGTCATGTCGGGTGTCTTCGGAAGGCTCATGATGCACTGAGCATTGTTGTTACAGTGATGTGATAGGTTGTAATTTCATGTATATAGTATCCTCATGGCTTAAAACAAGCCTAGGCAAAAACTGTCCAAGAGCAGAGGGGCAGTTCACACCTCATCAGGGCATGTATGGGACAAACCCAGCCCAGCCTCACAGGAACAAAGGACACTGGCCTAGGCAGCAACAAAAGGATCTGTTGGACTCTTGAGTGAGTCACCCCCCTTCCCTTGGTCAGTTTGGGACTGCGATGAGGTAATGCTCACCTGACCCTGAAGGAGGGGGGCAAAGCCTAGGGGGAGGAAAGGACATGATAAAAGGCCATGCTCTTCCTCTCTCTTCCACCTACATCTACAGACACCACCACCAAGCGACTGAAGCGCTGATCAAAGGGGAGATCCTGGCTGAAGAGCAACCAGCCAGCCTGTGGTGAGAAGCATCTAAGTTTGTGAGGACATTGAAAGTGTTAAGATCAGCTTAGAATGAGTTTTGCTTTTATTTCATTTGACCAAATCTGACTTGTTATGCTCTGACTTGTAATCACTTAAATCTATCTCTGTAGTTAATAAATCTGTTTTTTTGTCTTACCGGAAGCAGTGCGTTTGGTTTGCAGTGTGTCAGAGACTCCCCTTGGGATAACAAGCCTGGTACAGATCAATTTCTTTGTTAAACTGACGAACTCATATAAGCTTGCAGCGTCCAGCGGGCATAACTGGACACTGCAAGACGGAGGTTCCTAGGGTTGTGTCTGAGACCGGAGATATTGGCTGGTGTCATTCGGTTGCAAGTAGCTGGGAGCAGCTTACACGCCAGAGGCTGTGCGTGACCAGCCCAGGAGTGGGGTTCTCTCAGCAGAGCAGGGTAAGCCTGGCTCCCAGAGTCGAGGATTGGGGTGACCTAGCAGATCACCGGTCCAGATAACACCAGGGGAACGTCACAGCACTGCAGGGAAATCGCATCCCCGAGGGGCCAAGGATGGGCACAGCCCCCAGTGACATTCGTTTGCAGGGCCCAGGACCTCGACCCCGGTAGTGTCACCCCGACAGAGCCCTCCACGACAGTACAGCCATCGCCCTGGCCAGATGGTCTGTGGCTGGCAGGAGCTCCCAGGCACCCGGCACGGCTGGGATGGCGTCACGGCTGGCAAAGCGGGTGTCTGCCAAGCAGCGGGCTGGGACGGGAGCTGGCCGCGGGGATCGGTCCTCGTGCCCACTGCAGAGCCAGTGGGGTGGAAGGGGCAGCTACCTGCTACCTCACAAACCCCTGCATCGACGTGCAGACCCAGCCCACTTGTGGGTAGAGGAGCAGTGGGGTCTAATGGTGAGAGCAGGGGATGGGGGTCAGGACGCCTGGGTCTGTCCCTGTTCTGGGAGGGGAGATTCAGCATTTCCACTCCTCCTGTCCATTGCCAGTCCTGTCACTGATACATTGTGTGACACCACGTCTGCCTCAGTTTACCTACCTGTGCAATGGGGGTAACAACACCCCACCTTACTGGGAGGGTGGGAGGCTCAGCTCCAGCTTGTGAGGCCTTTGGAGAGCTCTGGTGTTCAGGAGCGAGGAAGGGAGGGGCCTCAGAAGACCAATAATTCTCTTTGGATTGTAAACAGATGGGCTCTCACTGTATCTGGTGTCACGGACTCACAGATCGTGCCCACTCTTGGCCCCGTGCGGTCCGTGGGGGGTGCCCCTTTCAGTGCGACAGCCCTTCTTGGGGGTCCACTCTCTCTCGGGGTCAGGCCCCTCCACCTCCTGGAGCCGCACCTCTCTGAGCCTTAGCACGTCTGTCTCTGCCGTGGGCCCCCTCAGGGAGTCCTCTCGCTCTGGACCCCCGGGGCCTCCACCCCCGAAGGGGTTGATGCAACCCTGTTCTCTAGACCGGAGTGACTCCCAGCCAGCATAAAACAGGAGGGTTTCTTGAGAGTTGAACACAGCACAGGAAACTCTCAGGGCCTCAGGCCTGGCCTCCCTCAGCCCAGCACATCCCAGTCTCTCTGCATCCAGGTGGGCTCTGCCTGCTCCCCCTCTCCAGCCCAGAGCCCCCCTGCTTCCCAGCTGGGCATCTGAGATCACTGGCCCCAGGCCCCGCCTCTGTCCATTGTCTTCTCTCCAGGTAAACAGGGTCGTAAACCGGGGCCTCCTCTCCTTGCTTCTGTCCTCTGGCTGGAACCGGCTGGTTAGGTCACTGGGTCCTCACTCTGCAGCCCATTGTCCGCCCACTGGCCAGAACCGGCTGCGTCTCCTCAGCGGGGCCTCCGGGTCACCAGGTCACCGGTCGCTGGGGTATCCATCCTCCAGGCCATCGGCTGGGTCCCCAAGTCCTCTCTCCGGTCCTCTGCAAAACAAACTCCCTCTCCCCTCACCTCGTTAAACCAGTAACACCCAGGGAAACTGAGTCCCACCCCTGCCGCATGCAAACCATTGAAACTCCGCAGAAAACAAGAAAACCCCCCATTTCATCACATCTGGGCAGGTCCTGGCCCAACGGGGCCCCAATCTCAGTCGGGCTCTGGGCAGCGCCCGGCATGATAGGGCCTTGATCTCAGCCAGAGTCTGAGCAGCGCCTGGCATGACAGGGCCCTGCAGCTCTGCCCCAAGGGCACTGCTCCGGCCTGGGTGCCACATCCTCTCTAACCGTCTGCCCCAGACTGCGCGGCCCTCTGCCTCATGGCCAGGCTGCTGGGGCAGGGGGAGGGGATGGCGGCTCCATGGGGAGGAGACGCAGGTTGGCGGTAGGGACACGCGTGGGCGGCACCAGCAGGGCCAGGCCTGAATGCTGGTTGCATGGGCCTCTCCAGGCATCAGTCACAAATGCTGGGAGGCAGCGAACAGTCCCTGGCAGTGACCAGGATGAGCTAGACGTGAGGGGCAGGTGTCAGATTGGGGTTGGGGGCACCAGCAGAGCTGTGGGGGAGCCCAGGGCTGGGCTAGCAGGGGCTGTGGGTCGGGAGTGAGGGGCACCGGCAGAGCTGGGGGTAATGGGCTGGGCTAGCTGGGGCTGCGGGTTGGGAGTGAGGGGCACTGGCATAGCTGTGGGGGAGCCCAGGACTGGGCTAGCTGGACTCAGGAGAACCGTGCTCTATTCCCAGCTCTGTCACTGCCTGGCCGGGTGACCTCAGACCAGCTCCCTGCCCACTCTGCGCCCCCTGCACCCGCCCGCCCTCTGCCCATGTCTGTGCAGCTTCCAGCGCAGCGGGGCCTGGAGCTCATCTGGCACCCGGCAGGAGGCGCCGTGATGAGGTTGCCTGGGGCAGGGGATTTCCCCGTTGGCCGGCAGGTCCCCTGTGATCGCAGCCCAGCGATGCTCCCGTCTCGCCAGCCTGACTGGCATTTACAGAGGGCTGGGGGCGAGGCCCGGCTGCCTCGGGGCATTTCCCGTCACTGGGGCCCTTTCAGGCAGCGACCGGGCAGCGGGACACACTCTCTCTGTGCCCAGGCTGGCCCCGGCGTCCCTGCTGGGATCTGAGCGGAGCCGGGCGGGGGGGCAGCAGGGCCGGGCAGTGGGGCCGGGCTGCGAGGCGGGGGCCGCGGACACCACAGAACTGCTGTCCTGTGGCTGCTCCGCCTGCTTCTGCTGCTGGCGCTGCCCATGGGCAGGGGCCTCTGCCAGCCCAGCCCGGCTCCCCACCCGCTTCCCCAGGGCTCCTCCCTCTGCACTGCTCAGCCCCCTCCCTGGGTTCTCCTGCCCCCCCAACCCCCTGCCTGGCCCAGTCAGCATAGCCCGGCCCAGTTAACCCTTCCCCGCAGGATCCAGCCCCGCTGGCAGGTGGGACATGAACAGACGCAGCCTCCCCACCCCTTCCCCGCTGGCCCCATCCAGCCAGGGCAGAGTCCTGCCCTCCAGCGCCCGGCCTGGCTGTAAGCGCCCAAGCCCTGGGGCACAGTACCACACTCAAAGGGGTCTCCCTCCCCGAGAGCTGCCGAGGGCTCTCCCTAACCCCACCCCCCAATGGCCGTCACCCCGCCAGGCTGGGCTGGTCGCTCCCTCTGGCCCCTGCCAATCCGGGCTGCTGCTCCCTGAACTGCCCCAGCTTCTCCGAGCCTCTCTGAGAGCAGGGCCCCAGGGCTGGGTTCTGGGCTCTGGGTGCAGGGTCCCAGGGTCAGGTGCAGGCTCTGGGTGCTGGGCTCTGGAGCTGGGTGCTGGGCACCGGACCTGGGTGCAAGGCCCCAGGACTGGGTGCAGGCTCTGGGTGCAGGGTGTAGGCTCTGGGTGCTGAGTGCAGGGCTCTGGGTGCTGGGTCCCAGGGTCGGGTGCAGGGTCCCAGGCAGGGGGGCTCTCAGTCGGGGCTGCAGTAGCCGATACATCGCCCGGTGAATAATGCTGATCTCGCTGATTTTTCTCCTCCCAAATAGGCACATTCAGCTCGTTACTTTCATTTGTCTTTATTTTTTCCCCCTCTCAAGCTGGGTTAGAGCCGTTGAATCGCTCGGGGGTTTTGCCCACTCGAACCAGACACATTTTGGGAGATTTCCTTCATTACAGAATGAGACGCTGAAGCAAACTGCCTGCAGCCCGGCCTGGCTGCAGCTTAATTAACCTTCCCCAATCACCTGGCCATGCTCTGTGGCTCTGGGGCTTGGGGTGCTGTCACTTTAAGAGCAGACACAGCTGGGAAGCCCCTCCAGCATATAAAAGAGGGGAGCTTGGCCCAGGGCTGGGAGCTAGTGTCCGGCTGGGCTCGCTCTCTGCTGAAGCTAATGAGTGGAGCCCTTGTCCCTTGGCCACGCTGCCGAGAGCATTGCTGAGCCCACCATCCCTCGCAGCAGTTGGGGAAACTGAGGCAGGCAGTGGGGCTGTGGCCAGAGGCCGGTTCTGAGTGGGGTGGGTGGTGGCTCCCTGGCCTGTGCTCAGTCTCCTTCACCCCCCAGGCCTTGAAGTCGTCCTGCCCTGGGCCGAGGTGGCCGGAGGCTCAGGCCCTGCCTGCTCGGGAGACGCTGGCTCTGAGCAGGGGCTGTGGATTTGCTGCCAGCCCTGCCCTTCCTCCTTGGCCCCATGGCCCCAACTGCAGCCTCCTCCCACCTGGAGATCTGTCCTAAGAGCTCCTCTGCCTGCCCCCCGGTGCCAGAGCCTGCCCCCACCTGGGCACCAGCTTTCCTCACCCAGCCCCGCCAGTGCCCCTCACTCCCGATCCGCAGCCCCCTGCTGTTCCCAGCCTGGGACTTAGTGCATTTCCCAATCCTGGAGCTTCCAGTCCAGCCCAGCGCCAGCAGCACCCGCCTCTCCTGCCCGCGGTGGCTCCTCCCCAGCCCCAGCCTCCCCTCCCAGCTGGCAGCTCCCAACCTGCTCCCGCTCCCTTGGGGGTGAGGGGGAGCTTCGGGACCGACACTGAGTCGGCGTCATGGCGCCGGGGCTGGGATCTTGGCGTGATGGAGCATGTAGGAGCCAGGCTGCCACACACAAGGCCCGCGGAGGTGGGGCGGTAGCAGCAGCCCCGTGGATTTGCCTGGGGCACAGGATCTTAGGGGGGCAGCTGCCAGGCCCCTCCCTCCATGCAGCAGGGTGCTAGGTGGGGGTGTGCAGGGTTCAGCGACAGCCTCCTCCTGGGAGCCAGGACTCCTGGGTTCTGCTCCTAGCTCCACTACTGATTTTCTGGGGCCTCAGGCAAGTCTCTCGCTTGCCCTGTGCCTCAGTTTCCCCATGTGTACAATGGGGATGTACTGAACAACTCTGACACTGCTCAAGCAAGTACCACAGTCCCCTTGTATGGCTGGGGCCCGAGCCCTGGCACAGAAGGGGGGGGCCTAGCCCCAGGTCCCCTGCCAAGCAGAGGGAGCATCCGCTCTGAGTCCACATCCTGCTGGCTCCACCCCCCTGGGGCTGCCAGAGGCCACTAGTCCAGACAGCCCGAGGCCTGCGGTGCAGCTGCCGTGACCCTGGGGCACCCAGTAGGGGTCGCTATGTGGCTGTTCCCTTCATCCCATGGGGCCTGCTGTACTCCACCCCAGAGGTGGCTGCAGGGGTCCCCTGTGTCTGTGCATATGGGGTCAATGGGCAGAGGAGGAAAGCCCAGGACAGCAGCCCACGGGGCGCTGTGTGGGGGCTGCGCCGAGGCAGGGGCCAGGAGGGCTGCAGGGAGCTCAGCTGTCCGGCCCACAGGGTCGTGAGTTCAGATCCTGCTGCAGGGGATTGGCGGGAGGCACCGTGCCATGGGGGAGGGGAGGGGAAAACTGCCTGTGACTGCTGGCTGCCCCCGATCAAATGGGCCCCTAGGCTCGGGGCACAGAGAACAGCCACTGAGTAGGGCGCCCCGGCTGTGCCCCTGCTCTGCCCCCTATGGGTGGGGCAAGGGCCTGCGGTGCCAGGAAGCTGGAGGGGGAGGGCTGTGGGGTGCTGGGCTGGGCCAAAGCCCCTTTCCAGAGCTCCTACCTCCTCTCCTCTCCCCTCACTCCCGCCCCAAAGACGCTACCAGTTGCTGGGGCTCTGTGGGGCTGACCCCTCACTGCGCCAGGCACCAGCCCGGTGGCGTAACGGCTGCCCTGTGCTCACCGGCACAGCCCCCCAGAGCTGTGCTGTCCAGTGGATGGGGCTGGGAGCCAGGCAACCTGGAGCCTATTCCCAACTCTGCTTCCTGCTCTGTGCCTCAGTTTCCCCATCTGTGCTGGGGGGATGCTCCCGGCCCCCCTTCTGTGGCGTGCTTTCTGCTGTCGAAGCCCTGGGGGTCCCAGCCGAGGCCTGCTGCAGCAGAGACCCTCCACGCAGAGCAGGGGCTCCCACAGGCCAGGCTCTAGGGCACGTGGCCTGGAGGGGGCGCTGCACTCTGGGCAGGACGCGGCACCGGGTGGAGCCAAGCTCCTGCCTGGGGCCCAGCTCTGTGGTTTGGGAAAATTACAGCTTCAGAGCCGCTGTGGAGCCGACTCTTCACTGAGCTACATGCAGCCAGGCAGACACGCACAGACACGCACACACCGAGACACGCACAGACACGCATGTGCACACAGAGACCCAGACACGCACACGCAGCCCTCAGACACGCGCGGCCCCATGTGCTCTGTGGAGCTGGAGCCAGTCCTGGCGTCTGCCTCCACAGGCCACTGGAAGGGGGAGGGGGGTCGCTGCTTGGCTGGGAGGCTGCAAAGTAAAACCTGGCTAGTGCTGGGGGTGGGGTGGCTGATTCAGTAGCCAGAGCTGGTGCTGACCCTAGGGGGCGCTGTGCTGGATGGGGTAAGCAGGGGGCACTCTCCCCTTGCAGTCTGTGCTCAGTGAGTGCAGCAGCTGGGCCCTTTTGGGGGAGCCCCTGATGCCATCAACAGCCCGGAGCTATTTCCCCAGGAGCCCAGGGCAAATCCCGGCCCCGCTGAGCCCATCCTGCCTTGCCCCAGATCCCCCGCAGGCTGTGGGCCGCCCCCCAGAGCTGGCTGCATGGAGCTCGCCGGGGGAGCACAGTGCGCTCTGAGGCCTGGTCTACACTAGGACTTTAATTCGGATTTAGCTGCCTTAATCCGAATTAACCCTTCACCCGTCCACACTACAGAGCCAGTTAATTCGAATTAAAGGGCCCTTTAAATCGATTTCTGTACTCCACCTCGACGAACGGAGTAGAGCCTAAATCGATTTTGTTAATTCGAATTAGGGTTAGTGTGGACGCACACCACCGAATTACTGTGTTTAAGTTAATGGGGTAGTGTGGCCGCACACCACCGAATTAATGTGGTTTAAAACCGAATTAAGGTGCTTAGTGTGGCCGCGCACAATCGAATTTATACAACCTGTTTCCCAAATTCGAATTATCTAAATTCGGATTAATCCTGTAGTGTAGACATACCCTGAGAGGCGGGACAGAGGCTGGTCCTTCCCTTCTCTGCCTGTCCCCAGACGCTGCCCATGGTCCTGGTCCCCAGCCTCCCTCCCTGGTGTGCCCACCCCTGGCGTGGCCTCTGGCAGCTCTGCGCCCAGCTGGAGGCAGGTCAGCGCCGGCATCCACAATGCCCCGGCCTCGTGCTCCGCACACAGCTCCCGGGCCTGGCTACCCCAACCTGCACCGGGTGCAGGCGCTGCTGGGCCAGCGCAAGGGAGCCAGGCCCTGGGGCTGTGGGTGGGTTCCTGGCGGCACAGACCCAGCTGAGGGGGCAGCGCCGGGCTGGGCCTCACCTTATCTCGGTAGGACGCTGCCCCGTGGTTCTGCAGAGCCGATGCCCAGGGACTGCAGATCCCTGCAGGCTGCACAGATCCCGCGCTGGCAGGACCCTCTGGCAGCGGGACCAGGGGAGTTAAGGGTTAAAAGCTCCCCTGGGGAAGTCCTGGGGGGCAGGGCTGGCGACACAGGCCTGGGCCTGTGGGGAGCAGCTGGGGCTGGAGGCCAGGCTCTGAGATCCCCCCCTCACCGGTCTCAGAGCCCGGGCGCAGCCCCAGCTCTTGTGGGTCAGTGGAGACACCCGTTGCCCCGGGTACCGCTGGGGCAGGATCTAGGGTTGCCAACTTGGCAATATTTAAAACCCAGAGACTCCAGCAGCAGTGCTGGACCCTCCCCTGCCCCGCCCCTTCCCCCGAGGCTCCGCCCTCATCCACCCCCGCTCACTGGGTCAGGATGTTTTTGCTTGCAGAGCCGGGGCTGGGAGGCGGGCCCCTGCTGAGTAGGGGCTGGTGGAGGTGATGAGCCGGCTGGCACCTCCCCAAGACCCCGCCCGCAGTTGTAGATAAATCTCTGATAATTTTCATATGACTTTACATTGTGCCTCTTCATATAACCTTGTAGTGGGTCTACCCACGTGTGACCTCTGTTTTCATGAAACTTTGTATCAAAGCCTCATGTAGAAACTTTGCATTGTCCTTGGTATAAAAAAATATTATAGCCCCTAAGGATAGAATAAGATAGAAGAAAAATGTCTTTTTACTAGCAGTAGAACAAGATCTTCCCCCCCACTCTTAATCAATTGCCCTGTTGAATGAATGAGGTGTGGATGAGCAAGGCATGGAAGGCAGCACCTCCAGACAGCCTCAACCTTTGGAGAGGGGCTGGGAGCCAGACCCAAGGACAATAAAATGTGTCAAGTGGGCTCATTAAAGACAAGCAGACATACTGACGGCCTTGGGGATTAGAAGCGAGCACCTTCTTTTGGAAACACCCTCTTTGCAGCATTGGGACAACACCCAGAAGAAAGCAGCACAAAGGACCAATGGACACAGATTTTGAATCTGGTACAGATTTGCATGAGAGGGAAGCTGCTATAAATGTGAGGTGTCTTGCAGAGGACCCTGGGTCTCGTCTTGTCAACACCGGAGCATCGATCCGGGTCGGCTCCACCCCTCCCCCATCTAATTCACCTGGCCAGTGCAGTTAAGGGGAGCAACTAATTGGTAACAACAACAAGACAGAGTGTGTTTTTGTGTGTGTGTAAGTGCGTGAGTGTAATACATATATCATATGCATATGATACAGTGTTAATGAATACATGTATTACTAATAAATGTGGCGTTTTGCCTTATTCCCCCTGAAAAGATCCTGTGCAGTACTTTAAGTACAACACAGTAACTGGACATAGGGTGTCCGGTCAGTAGATCTAACCGGACACTGTCAGGTCCCCTGTTCGACTGGACAGGATCACCCAGCCAGAGAGCTCCCGTGTGCTGCCCTTCTGGGTCCTACCTGCGGGGGGCCCTGTGGGGGGAATCAGGCTCCCTCACGCTGATGGGTAACCCCCCAAACACCATCCCATGCATGCTGCCCCCACCTGCCCACAGAGCCACCGGGCGGTTGGGGCCAAGCAGAGCAGGGGGCTGTGCTGGGGCTTGGTGCAGTGCCAGGCAGGACCCCGTGTGGCAGCCCCGGGGTGGGCAGGAGGGCACAGGGCCCCCGATGGCTGCAGGGTGGGACCCAAGGGCGTGGGGCAACAGGGCACAGCCCCATGGGATGCAGCATTCGGTGGGATCAAGGCTGGTGTCCATCAAGGCCATGGAGCCCCAGTGCAGAGCCAAGCAGAGCCTGGCAAATGCAGCCCCCCAGGCTGGAGGTGCAATCCCCACTGGGGAAACTGAGGCACAGGCCCTAGGTGGCTCCCCCAAGGCATCATGCTGAAACACCCCAACCTCTTCTGCCCACATTTCTCACCCACCCCTTTCCATGGCTCCTGCCCCCCCCCCATCCCTCTAAGGCAGGAGGGCAGAGTGTGCTGGCTGGGACTGGGTCAGTGTGGCGGGATCTCTGCTGCTGCCCCTCAGCTGTGACCCACAGCCCCTCTGCTGGGTGTGGGCGCTAGAGAGCTGTGGGTGAGGAGCCCGCACTGGGCCTGTCTCTGACCCAGTCCTCAGCCTTGGCCAACAGGGCCGGGGCACCGCTCGGGGGCGTGGGGCCAGAGGGACCTGGCCAGAGGGGCTGGAACTAAGGGGGCTGCCGCACCCCCTGGGCTGGAAGTGATTTCCATTATATCCAGGGTTTGCAGTTTGGTTCAATGGCTCCGCCCCCCCGCCCCTGGGCCTGGCTCTGCTGGGCTGAGTGGTGCCAGTGGTGTTGCTGACGGTGCCTGTGTCGGGGGGTGTTACAGCCCGAGCTGCCTCCAGCCCAGATAGAGAAACCAGGCACCAGATGGCTGACGCTCGGCTGAGCCAACCGCTCCCGGCTCTGGGGCTCGGCCTGGGCTCCGGGGTCCCCATGCCCCATGTCCTATGGGAGCCCCCAGCTAGCACAGCCGTGCAGAGCCCGTGTGACCAGCAGCCTGCCAGGCGGGGGAGGGGGGAGCCCCAGAGCCAGGGACCTGATCCCAGGCCAGATACCCCTGGGCAGGTCTTAACCCCACCCCCGCTGCAGTCCAAGTGGAGGTGCTGGGCTGTGGGGGCAGCGCCAGGCCGGCGGGTGAGTCCCCAGCAGCAGGACTTAGCCCTTGGTAGCATTGTCCAGCCACAGGCCTGAGAGATCTTTACAGAGATTCATTTTTAACCCTTCCCACTCCAGGAGGTGTCTCAGTATCAGCATCCTCATTTCACAGGCAGGGAAACTGAGGCACAGGGCGGGGTGGTAGCCACAGATGGAACGAATGGCAGAGTCAGGAAAAGAACCCAGGTGCCCTGAGTCCCAATCTGCATTCTCTCCACCTTCAACTACATGCTCCCGCTCCCCTCCCAGAGCCGGGGATAGAACCCAGGAGTCCTGGCTCCCAGCTGCCCCCACCCCTCTAACCACTCATCCGCACTCCCCTCTCAGAGCTGGGATAGAACCCAGGAGTCCTGGCTCCCTTGTAGGAATCGGCAGGGCTGCCTGTGAGCGACCAGCAGCAGGCAGCTCTCCAGTGCCCGGTGTCCCCGTGGCTCGCAGTGGTCGGGCTGGGGAGCGGGGTGCCGGGCCGGGGAGCTGGGGAGCTGCCCTGCCTGCTGCAGCACTAAGTCGCTGCGGAGCCGGGATTAGTGGCTAAGCGCCTCTATCTTTAGCCCTTTGGAGACAGGCCAGGATCCCAGGGAGCCAGGGGCTCCGGAGCTGGAGAACCCCCAGGGCGCTGGCCTGGCTCAGCCAACTGTACGTCGCACTGCAGCCGCGCCCCAGGCCCGGGAGCTCAGCAGGCCAATCGCGTTTCTGGCACTCACTGGGCCCGCCCAAAATAACCAAATGCGTTAGTTTCTGGGGTCACTGCCAGATTCCACCTGGGCTGGTCTGTGGGATCCCATCCGGGCAGGGCTGGTCCAGGCTGGGCTGGGCAGTGGGGTCCCATCTGGGCAGGGCTGGTCTGTGGGGTCCCGTCTGGTCTGGTCTGTGGGGTCCTGGCCTTCGTCCAGAGGGTGGATTCGCTGCTGTCCCGTGGGGTGGGTGGCTGCCCGATGTATCTCCCATTGCACTCCCCAGGGAGGGGATGGGGTCCTGCCCTCGGAGAGCAGATGGGGTGGGGGGGTTACTCCTCCACGCCAGCCCCATGCAGCCAAGCTCATGCCAACGCTCGCTCCCCACGGGTCACGGACAGACATGTGAGATCTCCTGTTTCCAGTGCGCCCAGCTCTGGCCCGAGCCGGCCCTGCTGGGGAGAACAGCCTGCCTGGGACCCGACCCCCCACATTCTCCTCTTTTGTTTCTTGGGAGCTGGCTGCTGGCTGTGCTCGGAGTGTGGGTGGCAGGACACGGCCCCACAGGATCACCGGGCCCCAGCAGGGCCAAAGGTCGTGAGCTGGGAGCTGCACCCGGCCAGCCCAGACATGGCTCTGCGGAGGCCGGCAGGTACCTGCTGCCGTCACTGCTCCTGGAAAGTACCTTCCCCTCCCTCCTTTCTCCCCGGCGGCTGCACCCGCCCAGCTGGGCATTCCGGGCACCGTGGTTCCTGGGGCATCAGGGAACCTGCTCCGGGAAACCCTCATCTCGGAATGAGATGCAGCTGGGCAGGCCACTGCTGCCAGCTGCGTCCCCGCCCATCCAGATGTGGGGAGGGGCGAGCTGTGTCCCCACCTGGCCAGATGTGGGTGGGTGGGTGTACGGGGGCGGGGAGGAGCTGGGCACGGAGCTGGCTCTCAGCTTTCT
Source organism: Terrapene triunguis (assembly GCF_002925995.2). Taxonomy (NCBI): domain Eukaryota; kingdom Metazoa; phylum Chordata; order Testudines; family Emydidae; genus Terrapene; species Terrapene triunguis. Next base: position 1,738,089 of record NW_020664402.1, read on the forward strand.
TCAGAGCATGGCAGCAGGAGTGTGACCCCTGGGATCCACCTCACACCCCAGGGAGCCCCAGCTGGCCTGGGGCATTAACCAGCCCAGGGCGGGGTGCTGGGGACAGGAGGGCCCTGCCTGGTGGGGTGGGGAGGGGCAGAGGATTACAGGGGGTTGGAGGGGTTTTCCTGCCGGGGCAGTAAGGGGACAGCTGGGGGGGGGGGCTCTGGAGCTGGGTTTAACAGGCCACAATTACCACCCCCGCCCCCTGCTGCCCATACCCCATAGCAGAGGGGCTGGGTCTCCCCCCTCGGAGCACAGCCGCCCCCATTCCACATGCTCAGACCCAGCCCAGTCAGGAGGAGCCCCCCGAGCTGCTCCCCCCTTGTGTGTCCCAGGAATTAGTTCTCTGCCAACCTCAGCCCCTGCCCAGCCTGGGGCCGCTCCACTCGCATGGGGCCCAGCTCCAGGGCCAGGCCCATTGGAACCGCACTGCATGGGGTCAGGTCTCTGGGCAGGGAGAGGAGGCCCCCGGGCTCCTGCTAGGGCTGCAAACTGCCTCTGGAAATGGTGCAGCCGGATGTGACTACGCCAGGTGGCCCCCCAGGAGCAAGGGACTGAAACAGGCATGCCCAGCAGCTGCTGCCATGTGCTGGGGTGTGTGTGTGTGTGTGCTGGCACAGGTGAGCCCAGCTCACCAAAGCCAACAGCGCTCATCCCTGGGCAGTGTTTCTAGGCGCCCTGACCCTCACGGATGCTGCTTTGCCCCCAGGGCCGTGGGCGCTGGTCTGCCCAGCCCCTGGGAAATTATCCCAAGGTTAAACTGAGTCTTCGTTAGCAAATCGGAGTCCAGGGGGGCCACAGCCACCAGTGAGGCAAGGCCCAGGGCTGGGAGTCAGGAGAACCGGGCTCTCTTCCTGGCTCTGCCACTGGCCTGCTGGGTGACCCTGGGCAAGTCACCACCCTGCTCTGTGCCTCAGGTTCCCCCCTGTGATGTTATTGATATAATCTGGGCCATGTAGATCATTGTTGCAACCATGGTCCTGTAGTGGCACCAAATCTTGTATAAAGGGGGTCAAATGGGGTATCTAAGACAAGGTTATGGTTTACTGGTTATGATTATGCTGTCTATATGTGTGTTTCAATTTTGTAGTTGAAGTTATGAATATTGGCTCTAAACTGTCTGTATTTCAAACTTATGCTATGCTTCTGGGAGACATCCCAGACAAGTTGGTGTTAGCTCTGCCTAGCTGCTTGATGGCCCATTAAGGACCATCAGCTATACAACTGACCCATTGAGAGAAGGCAAATATGCCTTGCGACTCAGCAAAGTATGCAGGGACTGGCCCACGTGACTCCAGACTCCATTTTGCTGTAATTTTCCACAGTAAGGACAAAGAGGTGTTCTTACACCTGGAAAAGACTATAAAAGGCTGATGCCTCGTCTCCATCTTGTCTTCAATCCTGCTTCTTACCTCTGGAGGGACTTTGCTACAAACGGAAGCTCTGAACAAAGGACTGATGACCCATCCCAGCTGGGGATGTTCCAGAGACTTGATCTAAACCTGCAGTTTATTCTATCACTGCTACAAGCCTGAACCAAGAACTTTGCCATTACTGTATGGAATTGATTCCATTTAACCAATTCTAGCTCTCATCTCTATCTTTTTCCTTTTATGAATAAACCTTTAGATTTTAGATTCTACAGGATTGGCAACAGCGTGATTTGTGGGTAAGATCTGATTTGTATATTAACCTGGGTCTGGGGCTTGGTCCTTTGGGATCAGGAGAACCTTTTTTCTTTTACTGGGGTATTGGTTTTCATAACCAGTCATCCCCATAACGAGTGGCACTGGTGGTGATACTGGGAAACTGGAGTGTCTAAGGGAATTGCTGGTGTGACTTGTGGTTAGCCAGTGGGGTAAGACCAAAGTCCTCTTAGTCTGGCTGGTTGGGTTTGCCTTCGAGGTGGAAAAACCCCAGCCTTGGGCTGTAACTGCCCTGTTTAAGCAATTTGTCCTGAATTGGTACTCTCAGTTGGGTCCCGCCAGAGCCACATCGTCACACCCCCACATCCGGTGTCCAGCTGATCTGTTCAGGGTGGGAGGTCTCTGGTGCCCCTGGACTAGCAATACCTCCAAGGAGCCCTGGGACGACACCAGGGTCTGCCCCACAGCAGAACATGGCTTGCTGGGCTTAGCTCTGACAGGAAGGAGCAGGTGGCGTCTGGCTCTGGGTCAGGCCTGTTCTAAGAACCCATGGCCCAGACAGGGCCGCCCAGAGGGGGGGGCAAGTGGGGCAATTTGCCCGGGCCCCACTGGGGTCCCGCGAGCCCTGGCCGAGAATCCCTTTCCTCACCCGGTGGCGGTCCGGGTCTTCAGCAGCATTTCGGCGGTGGGTCCTTCAGTGCTGCTGAAGATGCAGAGTGAGTGAAGGACCCGCCGCCGACTTGGAGCGCCGCTCAGGGAGTACAAGCGCCGCAGCAGGTGGCGGCTTTTTTTATGTCCGCTCCCCGGCGTTGCCCCAGGCCCCCTGAATCCTCTGGGCGGCCCTGGGCCCAGAGCCGGCGCCGAGTGCCAGAGCGCTAAATCCCAGGGGTCGGTTGAAATGCTCTAGGCCCAGGCTCTGTCATGCCTGGCAACCTTCCCCTGAGCTCAGGGCCCCATTGGGACAAGCTGACCAGGCCAGGGTGAGAGTCAGGCCCTGCCCCACAGAGCCCACAGTCTGAATGGACAAGACAGACACAGGAGGGGAAACTGAGGCATGTAGTGGCCGCGTTACATTCTGGAACCCATTTGTTTTTCCTGAAAGGCTCCTTGCTCTAGAGCCCAGGCAGCTCCGGCAGTGCCAGCTCCTGCCCGTGGGGCCCATCCCCCTTTCTTGTCATGACCTGGCTAGGGCCCCCCGGCGCTAGGCACTGCACGAACACTAGCCACTGTGCAACCTGCTAGGCAGCCTCTGGGCCCCGATGCCCAGTCCCCTGCCAGTCCCCAAGCTTGGGACGCTCTGGCTGGGCACCTCCTGAAGTAAACTCTGATCTGTGAGGGGGAGCTTGCTGGGGGGGGGGGGGGCTGCTCCTCCCAGCTGGCTGTGGGGGGGATGGGAACAGATGGTGGGCTTTGTTCATTTCCCCTCAGAGGCAAAGCAGCCGGCGGCTGAGCTGTTTGATCTGTGGCCGTGCCCTCCCCCGCCCCATGCCTGTTGACAGCGTTTTTCCGCTTGGTCTGTCGCTCCTGCCCGCGGGTGAGGGCTGCGCTGAAGGGGGCGGGCCGTGGTGGAGTGGAGGCCTGGGGACGGGAACCATCGGAGTCTGGGCAGCCTGTGCTCGCACGACAGAGATTGACGGTGCCACAACTCCAGGCGGGGTCAGGGAGCTGAGGCTGAAATGCCACCCAGGGCCTGGGCCACATCCCGCTTACCCCCCCGGTGAACTGTGCCTTGGCCCGGTGCTTTGCCCCGTTGGGTGGGTACATGTAGGGTGCAGGATCCTGGCCCATAACGTCTGCAATCCCCTGGCCTGTGGGCTCAGCCCGGGCTGCTGGCAGAACATCCCTGCTCACGCTGGCGCTGGCCTGACGGGACGAGGGAAGGACGTGCCAGTGCAAACGGATGGGAGGTGACCCTTAAAGACGGGTTCGTGCTCACCCATGTGCTGGGCTGAGGGGCAGGCAGGGGCCAGGGTCCCCCTTCACACCCCTGGAGCTCAGCGATACCCCTTGGGCTGTCAGTGCTGCTGGCTCTGGCTTTTGCCCCCAGCCCTGGGACACGAGGAGATGCTGGGCTGGCAGGTGGTGGAGAAAGCTGGAAATGTGACCCCCAAAGCGACCCCCAAAGCGATCTCCCAGTGAGGCTATGTGACCCCGAGAGTGACACTCAAAGTGACCCTTGCATGACCCCTAAGTGACCCCCGGATGACCCCCCGTGACTCCCATGAACCCCAAAGGCAAATAAAAAGAACCCAAGTGATGCTCAGTGCCAAGGCAGCGAGAGACCCTCCCCGGGGGGGGAAGCAGCTCCCGGCTGTGTAATGCAGCCAGTCGTCCTGTGGATCCCGCACCTCGGGAAGAGACTGTGAGTTATAAAGCACCCCAGGGAGGGGCGGGACATGTACAGAGATAGAAAGCAGGGCCTGTAGTCTGGGGCTAGGGGCCTGGCTCTGGGAGGGGAGTGGGGTCTAGTGGTTACAGCAGAGGGGCTGGGAGCCAGGACACCTGGTTTCTCTCCCTGGCCCTGGGAGGGGAGTGGGGGTTAGAGCAGGGGGCTGGGAGCCAGGACTCCTGGGTTCTTTCCCCAGCTCTGGGAGGAGACTGGGGGCTAGTGGTTAGAGCAGGGGCCTGGGAGCCAAGGGAGGGAGTGGTGCCTAGTGGTTACAGATTCATGGATTCCAAGGCCAGAAGGGACCATTGTGATCATCTCGTCTGACCCCCCGTAGAGCACAGGCCAGAGACCCGCCCCACAGTCATACCTAGTGCAGATCCGTTAGACAAACATTCACTCTTGTGTTAAAAATGGCCCGTGATGGAGAATCCACCGTGACCTGGGTAAATTGTCCCCCTGGTTAATCCCCCTCCCTGTTAAAAACGTGCACATTATTGCCAGTCAATTTGTCTAACTTCAGCTTCCAGCCCTTGGATTGTGTGAGACCTTCCTCTGCCAGGCTGCAGAGCCCGGTATGAAATCTTTGCTCCCCCTGTAGGTACTGACAGACTTGAGTGTCACCCCGTCACCTTCTCTGTGTTCAGCTAAATAGCCGGAGCTCCTTGAGTCTGCATCCCTATACGGCAGGTTTTCCAATCCTTTCATCATTCTTGTGGCTTTTCTCTGCCCCCTCTCCGAAGGATCAGCACCCTCCTGACCTGTGGGCACCAGAACCATGGATTCCAGCAGCAGTCGCACCAGTGCCAAACCCAGAGTTAAAATCGTGTCTCCTCCTAGCTGAGAGTCCCCCATTTATCCATCTAAAAAGCACGTTGGTCCTTTTGGCCACAGCCTCCCACTGGGAGCTCATGTTCCACTGATTATCCACGCCCCCCCCCCCCAATGCTTCCCAGGACAGAGGCCCTCGGCCTGTCAGTATGGCCTGCGTGCTTTGTTCCTCCATGCACACGTCTGCATTTAGCCAGACTAAAATGCATATTGTTCATTTGTGCCCAGCTCACCAAGCAATCCAGGTTGCTCTTTCTCAGTGACCTGGTCTCTTCATCAGTCACTGCTCCCCCAGTTTTCATGTGAGCTGGAAACTTTATCAGGGATGATTTTATGTTTTCTTCTAGGTCAAATGTGAAATCGCGTATGGCCCAGAACAGATCTGATCCCGGTAGAACAACACCCACTCCATGACGATTCCCCGTTACAGTGATATTTTGAGCTGTATGTTAGCCAGCTTTGAATCCATTTACTGTCTGCCATGGTAATGTCATATCATCCTCGCTTTTTAATCAGAATGCCATGTGGTCCTACGCACAACGCTTTGCAGAAGTCGAAGATCATTACATCACCGCTGTCACCTTTATCAACCAAACTTGGAAGCCCATCAAAAGCCATCAGGTTAGTTTGACAGGATCGCTTTCCAGAACCCACATTGATTGGTATTAATTCCATCACCCTCTTTTAGTTCTTTATTAATTGAGTCCTGGCTCAGCTGCTCCATTATCTTGCCCAGGATCGATGTCAGGCTGACAGACCTGTAATCGCCTGGGTCATCCTGTTTACCCGACGGCAGCTTCCTCCAAGTTCCTGGGACGTCCCCAGTGCTCCAAGAGTCCTTGTCCGAGGTGGGTGCTGAGCCCTGAAGGGAGCGAGAGCCGGGTGCTAGCAGGTCTCTGGGGAGGCAGGGGGCTGGACCCCTGGGTTGGAGACCCAGCTCTAGGGGGCTGGGCTTTGTGTTTCTCTGTTGGTACACATGCACAGTGGAGTCTAGGGGTTAGAGCAGGGGGGCTGGGTTCTACCCCTAGCTCTGGGAGGGCAGTGGGGTCTAGGGGTTAGAGCAGGGGGGCTGGGAGCCAGGACTCCTGGGTTCTGTCCCCAGCTCTGGGAGGGGAGTGGGGGCTGGTGGGTTAGAGCAGCAGGAGCTGGGAGCCAGGACTCCTGGGTTCTGTCCCCAGCTCTGGGAGGGGAGTGTGGGCTGGTGGGTTAGAGCAGGGGGGCTGGGAACCAGGACTCCTGGGTTCTGTTTCTGACTGTTATTGATTTGCAACACGCCATCAAGGAATTTCCTTCTTCTCTTGATGCATCGGTGTTGGGCACAGCGCTGCCCTGACTCCAACCCAGCATGACACCGAATTAAAGCTGGCCGAGCCCGTTGATCAAAGGGGCGATAGAGGAGCGGCGCTCTGCCCGCTGCCTTTCCACGCCAGCCGCAGCGCTGAGCTGGTTCAGAAGAGGCTTGTGGCTGGTTTTTCCTTCTGCTGTAATTACCACTTTCCCCTCCAGCCGGCCGGGTGACTAATGCTCAGCAGCCTGGCGGCGGGGGCTGCGCTCCCCAGGTCTGGAGAACAAGCTCTGGAGCAGCCGGGCTGAGAGCTGGGACTGTTCCCAGCATCAGCCTCCCCTAGCCCCGCCCCCCAGCCCACGCGCCCGGCCCCAGCCATGGCCCCCACCTCAGACAAGGAGCTCATTCAGATCAGGGAGCTGCCGAGGGGCTGGAATCCAGAAGCATTTACTGGGACCGGCCCCATTCCCGACACTGGGGCAGATCACTGGAGGTCTCTGCAGCCCCTCCAGAGGGCCCAGCCCACGGGCAGGGAGACTTTACACCACCTTTGCGGCCTTCCAGATCCTGGGCTGCTGCAGGGACCAAAAAGCCCTTGGTGTAAATTAGAGCAGCCCCAGGATGCTCTAACAGCAGCCCAGCTGAGCTGCCCATGGGCTGCGGCACAGTCAAGCCGCTGCAGTGCCACATACCACAGGCCTGGCATGCCCGGGGTGCCAGGGCGTGTGTAGGGAGCACTCCTGAGGCCGTGCCAGGCTACCTGGGCATTAGCAGCCCTGTACGCTGGTGGAATGGCTCAGGGACAGGATCTCTCACCGTGCATCGCTAGGCAAAACCACTGTTTGCACCATTGGAGCTTCCCTGGGGGGGCATCTGGGGTGCAAATCACCGCCTGGCCCCATCTGCCCTAGTGCTTTGCACCACGGCCGTGTCAGGGGCTGGACATGGGGATTGACAGCACGGACTAGATGTTAATTTCACAATCCCTGAGTGCCTCACCCTGGGCTGAATGCAGGGCGAGCAGGGGCCGGTCTCTCGCCTGTGCTAGCCGGAGGTCAGGCTGGACAATCCGCTGGACCCTTCTGACTGTAAGCTCTGTTCCCCCGGCCAGGGCACAGACACATCCCTGCGATGGGGGGCGTCTCGGGGGACAATGGCAGATTATTTGGAACGTCCCCGGAGTGCAGCAGAAACCATTTAATGCACAGCAGCACCAGAGATCAGACGTGAGGCAGGAAGGAGTTAAATTCCCACCCACCCCCATCCCTGGGCAGACAGGCAGCACCAGGCCTATGCACCTTGTAAGTCCCACTGATGCCCGTCAGCAGGGCTTGCTGGAATAGATTCACCCAGTCCTTGCCTAGGCCCCGAAATCAGCCCCCTGGCTGCAGCTCCCACTGCTGTCCAAGAGTGGGGGTCGCGGGGGATGGGACCGGATGGGCCACACCTCTGAACGCCGCTGGCTTCCCCAGGTGCCGGCCAGTGATGGACGTAGATGTCTCACTTGGGAGGCTGAGGTTGACACATCGGCCACCAGATTCATGCTCCTCGGGTGGCTGATGGGAACGACCCAGAGCCTGAGTGACAACCCAGCGCTAGAGCGATGCTAGCTGGGGGGACCGGCTAGGCTGACCAGACAGCAAGTGTGAAAAATCGGGATGGGGTGGGGGGTAATAGGCGCCTATATAAGACAAAGCGCCAAATATCAGGACTGTCCCTATAAAATCGGGACATCTGGTCACCCTAGGGGACCCATCCCTTTGATCCCTTTCTGGCCTTCCTTGGCTCATCCCCCTTCCCTGGCTGGCTGTCGGGCCCCAGGCCACCTCCCCTTGCTGCTGGCCATGTTTCTTCAGGCCTATGCACACACAGACTTGGGCTGCCTGTTACCACCCCTCCCCCACCGTGCACACTCCTGGGGGAGGTGCTGATTTTGGTCTGAGCCACTTATTGCAGCTTGGCTTAAACTTCACTAAACCAGATTAAACCCACTGTAAAGAGGAGCAGCTGCCTGCCTGCCTGCCGCTCCGGTTTCACAACATCCCTTGAGGCTAACAGGGTACAGGCCTGCATAGAGTCCTGAAAGTGCGGGCAAGGACTGTCCCTGTGCCTCTTTCATGGCTGCCAGTGACACCAGAGACTCTCCTCTAGCTGTTAGCACTATAGGGGCTATGACACATGAGCAAACAGATCTGATTCTGTCCAGCAGAGGGCTGCCTCTCACACACCATGCCACTCCAACAGACCCATTCCCAGATTCCTGGGGCCTCCTGTGATAGCTTTATCTCCGCCTTTGTCTGGCTGGAGCTGGTGGAATCAATAACCAGAGTGTTTCAGTTAGCACAAGAAATCCACACACCATCCACATACCCTGCCCCCAGCCTCCCTCTCCCATCCATCCCCCAGTCCTCCACCCCATCCATACACACCCCATCCATCCCCCACCCTCTGCCCCCAGCCCCAGACCCCCATCCATACACACCCCATCCATCGCCCAGCCACCCCCCCACACCCCATCCATCCCCTGCCCCCAGCCTCTCTCCCATCCATCCCCCACCCAAACACACCCCCATCGACACATCCTATCCATCCCCCCATCCCCATCCATCCCCCAGCCACCCCCCGCCGCGGGGCCGATCCCAAGGGCTCCCCGTGGCAGCACTTGACGATGGGGGCTGAGCTCCGAGGCGTCCCATTCACTGGCGAAGGAGCCCCGCCCCCGGCTGACGTCACGCGGAGGAGGGGAATCGAGGCAGGCTGGCGAGCGGGCTCCACACTCGGGGCGAGCGAAGAAAGGGCAGCGCCAGCGCCGCGAGCTGGGGACCCCCGAGCGCCCCGCAGCCCCGGGCTTGTCGGTTCTCGCGCTGGGCCGGGCTCCAGAGCCCCGAAGGTGAGTGGCGGGAGGGGAGAAGCCGCTTTTGTTCCTGTCCGGTGTTTACGGGGGGGCTGCCCGGCTCGGCTCGCTCGTGGCTCAGAGGGACGCGAACCCCAGCGAACCCCCGTGCAGCCGGCACCCCGCTTTGCAGGGCAGCCCCCCCGAAACGGACCCACGTTCTTTGTGCGAACTAGCCTTGAGCTGGGGGCGAGCGCCCGCCCCCGGGAACTGGGGGGGTCCGCTGCTAGCGAAGCCTAGCCCGGCCTCTCCGGACCAGCTCGGCCAGGGACTGGGCCCCCAGCGCCCCCTCCTGCCGCCCCCCAACTCAGCCGAGCGCGTCTGCGCGGCGCGGGGGCGCCGAGGGGGCCCGTTGGGCGGGGGGCTTGGGGGTCCTGGGGGGGCCGCCGGGCGGGGGCGGTTGGGGGGCGCTGGGTTTGCTCTCTCCGGGCACCAGCTGCGCTGCAAAGTTTTCAGGCTGGGCGCTCGGGGCTGTGGGTTGGGCTGGGGCGGGTTGGACTCGTGTGGGGGCAGATCTGCGGCTGGTTACTAACCCCCCCCCCCCCCCCGAAAAGCCCCTTTGTCCTCAGTGCACCCCGGGCTCCTGCAACCCCTCCCCGGCCTCCCCTGGGGGAGCGGGACCCCTCAGCCCCGGGGCTCCCCGCGAATGGCCGGAGAAGTCCCCGGGGCGGGGGGTCCCCGACTCCGCGCTCCGGGACCCAGAAACTCGCTCCCTGCCCAGGTCGTGTCGGCAAAGCCGCGGCCCCGCAGCCCGCTGAGCTTGCAAAAGGTTCCGGCCGCTTCTCCTTTCTCTGCCTCCGAGCTCCGCTGGGAAAACAAAACCCAGCCCCGCGCCCCCGTGGGCGAGGGAGCGCAGGGTGCGCGCAAGGAGCGCGCAGCGCCATCTGCGAGCCTCTTTCTCTCCCCACTTGGGGGGGTTATTGCCCCCCGGGTCTCCGGGGTCCCCTCGCTGCTCCGGCCCCAGGGCGCCCCGTGGCGCTGGCTGCCGCCTGCCCCCATCTTCGGGGGGCCGGAGCCGAGCTTGGCCTCGCTGCTGGGCGCTGCCATGCTCCGGCCTTTGATGCAGGAGTTGGGGGCTGGGGTAGGGGATCCGCCCCCCTGCAGCCCCCCCACTGCGCCGCCCCCGGGCGGCTTCCCTAGAGCCTCCCGTGCCTGGCGGGCCGCGGAGCTGACAGCGCCCCCGCCTGGCTCGGTCCCTTTGGGGGGCCGGGGGCCGCCCCACCCCTCTTGGCAGGGCCGGTCCCCGAGAGCAGCGGGCAGTGCCCGCGCCGGCCGGCAGGGGGCGGAGCGCTCTGGGCTTTTGTTCCTTCGCAGCCCGAGGGGCGGGGGGCTGCCGGGGGCGGCTCCGTGTTGGGAGGGGGATGGGCGGCTGCTGGGGGCCGATCGGGGGGGCTCTCGGCCCCGCTGCACCCAGCGGAGTCCCCGCAGCTCACCCCGTGCCCTGTTGCCGGGCTGGATCTGGGGTGCGTGGGGTGGGGGGGCTGGCTAGTGCTGGGCCTGCTGGCAGTGTGCTCACCCCTGCCCCTCCTGGGGAGGGGAGCCCAATGGGGAGAACCGGGGAGTCTCTCCCCCCTGGCTAGGGAATGGCCGAGCCCCAGGGTGTCTGCCTTGGCCCCCTTCCCACACTTGGCAACTGGGCCCCCGGGCTGGGCTCGGCTGGCGTGTGCAGCTGCTCCGCTGGCCTGGCTGTGTGTGGCCGGGGATCTGGGGCCCCCCAGAGGTCCCCCTTGGCAGATGCCTTGGCATTGCTCCTTGCCATGCTCCGTGGGATAACGGCCACCCCGGCTTCGGGCCTGGCGTCTCCTGTGGGCCCCGGGTTCGGTCTCCTCTGCCCCTCGCTGAGGGAGCGTGCGGGGGGCTGGCTAGGCTGAGCCCTGTGCATGGGGTGATGCCCCTCCCCCCCACGTGGTGCCCATCATTTCCCCCTGCCCCGGGGAAGCTGGAAGGTGGGTGCCTGTGTGCCGGGGGCAGGCCTTTCCTCAAAGGAGAGCATGTCGCTCTCCTGCTGCGGGTGGCTCCCGACATGTGGGTCCGGCAGCCTGTGGAGCAGGGGCAGGAGCTCTGGTCTCTGCCCAGCCCAGGCGCCCGCGGAGGGCAGGATCCATCCCCTGCACAGGAACCGACCAGGACTCTGGCTTGGTCTCCCGAGCTGCCCATCCCCTGGGCCCCGACCCCTCCAGCCCCCCAAGCAGCTGCCAGGCAGTGGCGGTTGCTGTGACATGGGTGTTTGACATGCTGGTCTAAGACCCACCAACTCTGAGGGGCTGTGAGCAGGGGCCGGTCCCCGCAGGCTGGACTGGGCCAGAGGGGTTCCAGAAGCTCCCTCGGCTCCGTTGGGGGTGGTGAGCTCTGGTGGGGGCAGGGGCTGCCCCCTTGGCTCGTTCCCAGCTGGATCTGGCTTCCTGGCCGGGCTGGCCATGATTCCCACAGCCCACTGCCTCGCTTCCTGGCCGGAAATCCACTTCTCCCCTGCCGTGTCCTTCCCCGCAGGAGCCGGGTGGGAGAGGCAGCTTCCTGCTTCCCTTCATGGAAAACAGCTCTGCTCCTGCCACCGTCCTGCTGGTAACCTGTGAGCGCTTTCCGCATCCGTGGGCCCCACAGCCTGGCCGTCGTCCCGTCCCCTCCCCCACACACACGCTCCTGCCGCTACCCGGCCGGATGCCACGGGCACCTTCTGCCCTCTGAGGCTGGGTCCCACCCACGGTCTCTGTCAGTCCCTCCCCAGGACACAGAATCATAGAATATCAGGGTTGGAAGGGACCTCAGGAGGTCATCTAGTCCAACCCCGTGCTCAAAGCAGGACCATCACCAACTAAATCATCCCAGCCAGGGCTTTATCAAGCCGGGCCTTAAAAACCTCTAAGGAAGGAGATTCCACCACCTCCCTAGGGAACCCATTCCATGCTGGGGGCCTGTCCGGGGGGCTCTGGGCAACGATGCCCCCCTCTCCCCGTGTGGCATGTTTCTGCCCACTCTGCTCCAGGCTGGCAGCGGGAAGCCTGGGGTCCGGGGTGGCAAAGGCCCAGCACAAGGCAGGAGAGAGCCCAGCCTGCTGGCAACGCCAGCCTGTTCGCTGGGCTGCTCCGTCTTCAAACATCCCGAACGCAGAAGGGGGGACCCGACACCAGGCTAGTTCAGACTCTCCCCTGGCAATTGCTCCCCCTTGTACCTTGCAGCCAAGGGTCCCAAAGCCCCTCGCTGGTGTGGAGGTAACTCACCAGCCGCCACCTGGGCTGGTGTCATTCTACCCATGTTAGAGGGGGAAACTAAGGCACAAAGAGATGGGACTTGCCCGAAGTCAGAGAGGGAGTCTGTCAGAGCTGGGACCTGCCCTGTTGGGATTGGCTCAGGGGGGCTAAAGCGGGTTCAGGGGGCCCCTTTGGGGCTCTGTCTGACTGGGGAAAGCCCCTCACCAGTCCCTGGGTGGAGTTTCCTCCTGCACAGGATGTGAAGGCGGCAAGGTGGAGTGATCCCAGGGGAGTGTGTGCGTGGGGGAGGGGGGCGCAGCTGTGCGTCAGCTGGGAAGAGGAAGGAGCAGCATTGCTGGCAGCCCCCGCGCCCCGCCCCCGCTGACTCAGCACCAGCCCCATTGATGGCAGGAAGTAGTTATGGAAGGAGGTGACCACAAAAAGGGGAATCCGTGACCCAGGGGTAGCACCGGCTCCGCTCGGCGGGGGGGAGCAGCTCCCTGCAGGAGGCGTTGGTGCACACGCCTGCCCCCTGCTGCCTGGGTCAGCAGTGCACTTCCGGCTCCTGCGGGGGGCTCTTGGCTATGTGGGGGGCAGGGGCGGTGGGCGCTGGCTGTGGATCTGGCCAGTTGATACCGTTCAGCGGGAGGGGAGGGGAGCCAAGCGCTCCTGTGCGCGACCCCGAGGGGCGGGGAGAGGCCCAGCCTTGGGGGGCACTGGGGTATCGCTGTGTCTCTGCTTCTAGCCACTGGTCTTGCCAGCTCGTGGGGCAGAAACGCTGCTCTGGCCTGGCCCTGGGCTGTGGGGCAGGGCTGGACAGAGGTGTCCTGCTCGCCTCAGGAGGCTAGAGGTGGTCTTAGGAGTCAGGACTCTTGGGTTCTGCCCCCGCCTCCCTCTCTGACACTGGGCAAATCCCCCCCCCCCCCAGCCTGGCCCTTGGGTCATGCCCTGGGTGGCTGGGTCAGACGCTTTTCCCCTTCCATGGGGCTGGGGCTGGGGCAGGAGGCTTGGCAGGGAACGCTCTGCAGGGGATTGGGGGGGAATCTGTCTGTGTCTGGCTCAGCCCCCCCGCCCCGCCCCCCGAGCGCTCAGAGCAGAAGCATCTCAATGGCTCCCTTGTCCCCGTTTCCTGCCTGCCCACGTGCTTTGGCTCCTCTGCCCTTGGCCCTCCGTAACCGGCCTGTCTCTCCCCGCCAGGCCGCCCAGAGCAGTGAAGGCACGAAAGGAGCTGGGCGCAGGGAGGCCAGACCCCAGCGTGCCACGGGGCAGCATGGACGCCAGCCTCCCAGGCCTCGCCCTGCTCACCACCGTCTTCCTGAGTGTGGGCACCGCCGACGCTGCCTGGTGGAACCTGGTGCCCAGGAAAACCATCCCCTACAACGGTGAGTGCAGCGATGGCCGGGCTGGGGGATGTGTCGTGGCTCTGTTGGGTACTGGGCTGGCAGTAAGCACAGAACTGTTGTGGTGCCCTGGGCTGGGCTTTTTGGTGTTACACCGGCTGATTGGGGGGGGGGGGGGGGCTGGGAATGCCCCATCAGACAGACCCCCAGGGCCCGGCCCCAGGAGCATCTGTTCCACGGTGCTGAGCTGGATCCCAGCGATTCAAGGCAGAGGGACCTGGAGGGACAATGTATTTTAACAGAGAAGTCAAGGGTCTGGCTCCCCACTGCTGAGATTGGGGAGAGGTGTGTGTGTGGGGGGGGTGTCTGTGCCTGTCACTGTCAGGCTCGCGTTCCCTGCTCTGCAGCCACAACCACCTCTCGCTGTTTAAAGGGGAATGCAGAGACGCACCTGATCCCAGGACTCCGGGAGCTGAGGTTTTAAGGAAACCCCCAAATCCCATGTGCCTCACTGCAGAGCTGCCGCCTCTCCCGGCTTCCTGCTAAGGGAACCCCCTTTTCCTGGGGAGCGGTTCCCCCCTTGCCTGGCTCGCTGTGCAGTGAGGGCGAGGGGCCAGCAGGGTCCCTCTGCTGGGGGGCGGCTGTGGAGGATCCCTGCCTTCGCGGGAGTGCGGGGGAGCTCCCCGTCCAGCCTGCACCCGCCCCAGCAGGGGAAGGCAGGCCCAGCGGTTAGGGTTCTAGCTGGGACTTGGCAGACCTGGGTACAGTCCCCTGGGCAGCCATGGCCTCCCTGTGTCCTGGGGGAATCCCTGGAGCCTGTTCCCCGGGACAGGAGCACGTCCCAGGCACCCCCCCTGCCCTGTCTGACTCAAGGGGCTGGAGCTGGGAGAGGCAAAGGGCTGCTGCAGCGAAGCCGGTGGGTGCCCAGCCCTGGAGCTCCTGGCTGGCGAGGGAGTCGCCGGGGGGACACACTACAGTCGCTCTGAGCCCTGTGTGGGGGCAAAGCCAGTTTGGGGAGCTCAGGCCCCGGTACCGTGTGTGGGGCACAGGGCAGCACCCATGGCCCTGGCAGCCTGGCCCCTCCCTCGGGGGCAGCCCGTCCCTTTCGATAAATCTCGCTGGCACAGCCGGGCCATGGTGAGACGTGGTGGCCGGGCGCCGCTGGTGGGCATCTCCCGCTGGCATGGGATTGGGAGCCCCATCCCCCCCCCCCCCCAGACCCCCCACCAGCAGGCATGCGGCATCCCACCCTGCCCTCCCGCTGGGTGCCTGGCTCTATCTGTGATGCGCCAGACGTGGCATCTGCAGGCCGGGAGCTCTGTGGGGTAAGGCGGGGGCCTCCCTCCCTGGCCTGGCCACGGCTCACAGGCCAAATCAGATGCTCGCCTCCTGGCTCCGTGGTATCTACGCTGGGGTCCCCAGACCCTCCCTGCCCCCCTCCCACTGGTGAAGTGCTGCTCTCAGCGCCGTGCTGGCGGGAAGGGGGCTCCGTCCTGCCCTGCCCGGGGGCCTGGCTGGCCCCGAGGGGCTGCCTCTCCGGAGGTGACATCAGGTGTTTGCGCCAGCCCCGGGCAATGATCTCATCCTGTTTGCTGCTCGCTGCCCTCCCCAGGGCTCCCTTCCCCTCCCCCCCGCATCCTGCGTCCTGCTGCTCCCCCAGCGCGAGGGCTGGGTAGTGCCCGGGGGCAGCCTCCGTCCCTTGTGCCCACAGCCTCTCGTTCGGCTCCTGCCATGCGGGGTGGGCGCCCGGCCCTTGTGCCCATGCGGGGGCTGCTCTGAGTGAGTCTCTGCGCCCTGGGCGCTCCCCCCTCGGTCCTGTGTTCCCCGCCTTGGCTCTGGCTCTGGGGGTCTGATGGCCCCATTGGCGCATGGGCGGGGATGTGTCCTGTGGCGGTGCTCCTCAGTCCCGACCCACAGCCCCCCCTTCTGCCAGGCTCTCTGTGCCCAGGGCAGGTTTTCCTCCTGGGCCCCCTTCAGCACTCGGGCTCTGCAGCTCCCTCCCCCCCCCCTCCCCCCGCGCTGGGCACCCCAGTCTCTGCAGGAGCTGAGACGTACTCGCCAGCCTGGGGTTGCGCTGGGACTGGCTGCCTGGGGGTGGG
Source organism: Terrapene triunguis (assembly GCF_002925995.2). Taxonomy (NCBI): domain Eukaryota; kingdom Metazoa; phylum Chordata; order Testudines; family Emydidae; genus Terrapene; species Terrapene triunguis. The sequence goes on from NW_020664402.1 coordinate 1,753,799, forward strand.
CACTGCCCATTGGGTCCTCGTCTCACGAGAGCTGCTGGTGCCTGCTCTACCCTCTGCGAGGGGCTGGGCTCATCGTCTCAGGTGCTGCTGCCTGGGGCCTGCTCCCCATATGGTGGGGGCTCCCCTCCCCCACCCTGCTGAACCCCAGGCTGGGGAGTGGGGGCGGGGGCTGATTGAAGCCAGGTGCCGGCTTTGATCGGCCGCGGCACTGGGGCGGGCTCCGCTCCCTGGCTCTAATGGGCCCCAGCTGGCGGAGCGGCCGCGCCAGCTCCCTCAGTGCCGAGGCCCCACGTTCTCAGGCTGACCTGGAAGCTCTGCTCTCCGGGGTGCTGGGCTGTGCTGGAGGGTGTCCCCCAACCCCCCCGCTCCTGCCCTGTGCCGAAGGAGTCCCTGGGTGCTCGTGTGGGGGAGGGGGTGCGACAGTCTCTGGGGAGCCTCGTTCCCTGCATCCAGTCCCGCTTTGCCTGTGTCACCTCAAGGTGCCCATGCTGCCCGCCTGCGACCTGTGGGCTCCCCCCTCCCCGACTCTAGGTGCTGGGGATGCCAAGTCTGGCAGGGTCTGTGCCGCAGGGCGTGGGGGCAGAGGTGAGCTGGCCATGGGGGCTCCGGCTCTGGCGTGGCACCTGCTGTGCCCGCGCCGTGTCTTGCCTTGATGTCAGCGCTTGGCTGCCCTCGCCCCGGGTCCAGGGAGATGCCCCTGGGCAGCCTGGTTGGACCCCTCCATGCCAGCTGGCGTGTGTGTGTGTGTTTGGGGGTATTGTATGTGGCAGTGTCTGGGAATCTCCCTGTGCCCCAGGTGCCGTCATGCCAGGCGCTGTACAGACCCTGACGGCAGAGCCGGTCCCGGCCCTGGGGTGATGGGTGGGGGATTGGGACACAGGAGGCTTCCTGGAAGTGGGGAGGTCCCCATTTCCCCAAGGCTGTAGGCCAGCCTGAAGTGGTCTGTACCCTGGGCCCTGCACGGCTGGCTTGTGAGCCCTCTGCGCCAGCCTGAGCTGCACTGGGTTTGTGTGGGGGGCTCACGTTGCGGCTGGTAATGCGACCGGGCTGGTGCTGGGTTTCCTGCCATCAGCTTGGGCCAGCTCCACTTACGGGCCTGACTTCCCTCTCCAGCCTCCCTCCACCGGGAAGGCGGAGTGTGCAGCCCCCGGGCTGGCTAGGGAGTTCGGTGCCCTGCACGCTGTGTCCGGCCTGGAGCAGAGCGAATGGGGAGCTGTGTGGGCGACAGCTGCCCCCCCCCCCCCGGCAGTGCCTGGCAGATCTCCTCCCCCCAGCCCAGAGTGGCTTGAGTACCTCTGTATGCTCCCCACCCCCGCGCTCCGCTCTCCCGTCAATGTGCCCTTTCTCTGAACAAAGCTGGCCCTGGAGGCCGGGCTGGACAGGGGCTCAGCAAAGGGCCCCTCTGCCAGGGCGTCAGGCTCAGCACTCTCCGGTTCCACCCGGCGCATCCCCGACAATGGCTCCCTTGTCCAGCCAGCGTGAGGAACGAGCGGCTCCCTGGAGGGCAAGGGGGGCTTCCGGGAAGGGGCTGGCGCCCGGGGTGGGGCTGGCTGGAGCAGATGGTCCCACGTGAGCTCCCCCGGCCCAGCGCGCTCAGCAGGTCTCTGCGCCCAGTGGGCCCTGGGGCACGTTAGAGCTGAATTTGTCTCCAGGCTCAGGGTGTCTGCGGACGAGATCACGAGCTCAGGGCTGTTCCCAACTAGGATAGGGGGCTGCGGGTCGGGAGTGAGGAGCATGCCAGATCTGCGGGGGAGTCCAGGGCTGGGGATCCGGAGGGAGGGGCTGCCAGCCACGGCAGTGCAAGGAAATGTTGTGTGGCCAGCCCCGTCTCTGCTGGGGGCTGTTGGCCATCTGTGGGCGGGGAGGGGAGGGCAGCTGGGGCAGTTCTGCTCCTGCTGGCGCAGAATGAGTTGTCTCCAAGACGCCCTTCTCTAGTCCTGGGTCCAGCCCAGACTCAGCCTCGTCCCCTGCTAGCCATGGCCCCCGGGATCCCTCAGCACCTGCCCCCCAGCAGGTGGGATCCCCCCTTGCCCTACAGATGGTTGGCCCAGTGCCCGGGCTGCCAGCTGAGCAGCCAGCAGGACGCGGGTGGCTCCTGGATCCCGCCTGTCCCCAGGGCAGCCTGGGAGTGAGGGACTCGCCCGCCATTGCTGGGGCAGGGTGTGGGGCGGGCGAATCCCTCTTGGCTGGCTGGCACAGAGGAGCAGGCGGCCTGGGACACGGTGGTGGTGCCAGGCCCCAGTCTGGCCCTGTGCCCCCAGGAGCCGCAGGCCCCCGAGTCCCCTGACACTGTCCCATCCCCTCCCCACAGAGCTGAAGGACGTGGCGAAGCGGTTCTCCAAGGCGGGCGTGTCGCACTACATGACGCTGACACTGGGCGAGGCCGAGAGGGTGCTGTACGTGGGTGCCCGGGAGGCCATCTTCGCCCTTGCCACCGGCACCATGGAGCTGAAGGCAGCGGTAAGAGGGGGCGGCTCTGCTGTGGGGTCCCAGCAGGGGGTGGTGCCACCACAGAGCCTGGGAGGAGGCCCCCAAAGCCTGGCTGGCACGGTCCACGGTGCCCCCATGTAGGGGGACGGAGCTACGAGGGGTCTGGCTGGCCTGGGGGTGCTGGTTAAACAGCCCCTTGGGGAGCAGCGCCCCCTGCTGGGCACCCCTGAACATGGGCGTGTTCTCCTGGGAGCCGGTCTGGGCGCTGGTTGCTGGGCGCCTCCTCTGCCAGGTGAGGGATGTGGTGAGCATGGAGGGCTGAGCGCTGTCTGGCTGCAGGAGATGGGGGGTGGGTGGGGCAGGACTGGGGTGGGCTGGCTCAGCCCCTGACCCCGCTTCCCTCTGGCTTGGCAGATCTCCTGGGAGGCTCCGACAGAGAAGAAAGTGGAATGTATCCAGAAGGGCAAGAACAACCAGGTATGCCAGCTGGGCACACGGGCCCCGGCTCCCCTGCCCGCTCCCAGCCTCTCCCCATGCGCAGGAGCAGGGCCCCTGGTCTGAGCCCGCGGGTCTGTACGGCAGCCCCCTGCTGTGTGTGGAGGGGCAGGTACCGGGGTGGCACAGCGATGGCACGTGCCATGTTTCTCCCCGGGCTGGGGAGCTGCGGGGGGGTCCCACATCCCCGGGCAAGTTCCACTTGGCTCCATGGCCA
>NW_020664402.1:1757040-1777900 GCF_002925995.2 Terrapene triunguis
CCCCCCCCCCCCCCGCTGACCAGCCCCCACCCCCGCTGACCAGCCCCTTTCTCTCCAGACCGACTGTTTCAATTACATCCGCTTCCTCCAGAGCTACAACAGCTCCCACCTGTACGCGTGCGGCACCTTCGCCTTCCAGCCCAAGTGCACCTACATTGTGAGTACAGCCCGGAGCAGTGCGCCCCCTGCTGGACGGGACGGGGCTGGGCTGGCGGAGCCGGGAGCTCCCACTGCAGCCAGCGGTCCCGCCCTACTCCCCACATTGCCCCCTCCTGGACGGGTCGGGGCTGACGGAGCCGGGAGCTCCACCTGCCCCATTCTGCCGGCAGAGGCTGGGAGTCCGTGGTGGGGACCGAAGCAGGGGATGCTGACGGGCGCTGCCCGCTAGGTGGACGATGGCCGGTGTGGAGCTGTGCCGAGCGTGGGGCATTCTCAGACCCTGCCGTGGGCCCAGCACAGCCCTGTCTCTGCAGGCAGCTTCCCGCCGGGCCCCATTGACCCTACGTGTGGGGCATCTCTTCCAGGAGCTGTCCAGTTTCTCCCTCAACAGGCTGGCCTTCGAGGACGGGAAGGGGAAGTGCCCCTACGACCCGGCCAAGGGCCACACGGGCCTCATCGTGGGTAGGTGGCGCCCTTTGGGGGGGCTGGGCTGGGAGGTGTCCGGCTGGGCTGGGGTCTGGGACAGGGCCCAGGGCACCCGGGCTGGGAGCGGGAGGCTGGTGGGTATTTCTGCCCCACGCATCCAGTTAACCCCTTCTTGGTCGTGCTGTCCAGATGGCGAGCTGTACTCGGCGACGCTCAACAACTTCCTGGGCACGGAGCCGGTGATCCTGCGCAACCTGGGTCCCCACTACTCCATGAAGACGGAGTACCTGGCCTCCTGGCTGAATGGTGAGGGGGGGGGGCTGGAAACCGGGGGCACGGGTCACACAGTAGCTCATGCAGCCCCCTTTCTGTGGGGGGAGGGACTTTCACTGCCCCCAGAACCAGCCCATCCCACTGTGGGTCTGGCAAGCGGTCAGGTCCCTGCCCAGGATTGAAGCCCCAAGTGTGGGTCTCTCCCCACGTGGCATCCGGCCGGGGGGGGGGGGGGGGGCTGTTTTTGCGGCACCGGCGGGGGGGGGGCGGGTCCTGCAGCAGCCTGGGGGTGCCGTTGGAGGGGGCGCAGCCGGGCCGTCTCCAGAGGGCGTGTGGCTCCAAGCGTGACAGCAGGGCCGGCTCCAGGCACCAGCCTGGCAAGCAGGTGCTTGGGGCGGCTGCTCTGGAGAGGGGCGCCCGCTTCGGAGTGGGGCGGCACGTCCAGCTATTCGGCAGCAATTCGGCGGACGGTCCCTCACTCCAGCTCGGAGCGAACGATCTCCCACCGAATTGCCGCCGCAGATCACGATCGCGGCTTTTTTTTTTTTTTTTTTTTTTTTACTGCTTGGGGCGGCGAAAACCCTGGAGCCGGCCCTGCGTGACGGGAGGCAGCCAGGAGGCTCCTCCCCACAGCACGGGGTTTGGGGGCCCGAGCGAAGAGCTGGGGGGCTGTGGGGCCCACGAGCCCTGGTCTCATGTGCCCCCCGTTGCAGAGCCCCACTTCGTGGGCTCGGCCTACGTGCAGGAGAGCGTGGGCAGCCCCAGCGGGGACGACGACAAGGTCTACTTCTTCTTCAGTGAGCGGGCCGTGGAGTACGACTGCTACGCCGAGCAAGTGGTGGCCCGCGTGGCCCGGGTCTGCAAGGTACGGCCGGGGCGCTGTGGCAACCAGCCCTCGGGCAGGGGCCCGTGCCGGGCGGGAGGGGTGCCCAGAGACACTGCGGCGTGGCCGGAGCCCGTGGGCCAGGCCGGGCCCTGCCCTGAGCAGGAATGGGCCCAGCTGGGTACGGAGCTCGCTCCAGGCCTGAGCCCGCGGCCGGTGCGAGGGGACCCTGGTGGTGGCCTGGTGTCATGGGGGCAGGAGACCTCCCGGGACCCGGGTGCCAGGCAGTGGGGCTCTTGGGGTCTGGCCCGTCCCGCCCCCTCACGTAGTGCCTTCCTCTGCCCAGGGGGATGTGGGCGGCGCCCGGACCCTGCAGAAGAAGTGGACGACGTTCCTCAAGGCCCGGCTGGTCTGCTCCATCCCGGAGCAGCAGCTGCACTTCAACCGGCTGCAGGCCGTGTACACACTGGGCGGGACCACCTGGCGCGACACTACTTTCTTCGGCCTCTTCCAGGCTCGCTGGTGAGCACAGGAGCCCCGGGCCACTGGGCATCCCCATGGGCCCTGCAGCCTCCATCCCACCTACACCGACTACTGCCTGCTGGGGGACCTCCGCCCCTCTGCAGCCGGTGTCAGCCCTGCCATTGGGCCTGTCTCCCCAGGGCTGCCCCCCAACTCTCACACGTCCACCATGGCAGTAGCTTTCCCCTGGCTCCCTCCCACCCCCCAGGCTCTGCCCTGGCCATCACCCTCCCTCCCCACCCCCCATCCTTCCAGCACCCCCAGCCCCAGCTCCACGCCGGGTCTCACCTCCCCTCCCTCCCGCAGGGGGGACGTGGACGTCTCTGCCGTCTGCCAGTACCACATTGAGGACGTGCGCAAGGCCTTCGAGGGGCCCTACAAGGAGTACCGGGAGCAGGCCCAGAAGTGGGGCAGGTACTCGGACCAGGTGCCCAGCCCCCGGCCTGGGGCGGTAAGTGCCACGGGGACCGGGGAGACCCAGCCATCACAGTGGGGAGGCCAGCTGCTCTCATCTCTGCCAGGAGCCACCCCCCGCCCCCCCGAGCACTCAGCAGTGCCCCCTCGGGGGCTGGGTTGGCACTCACTAATCCCCACCCCCACCCCGGGCTGCCCTGGGAAGTGCCACCCGCACTCCCTGCCTGCCAGGGTCCCTCCCCCCAGTGCGGGCACTTCAGCTGCCTCTACCCCCCAGGCTGCCAGCTGAGCTATGCCCTGCCCCCCAGGTTGGTGGTGTCCTCTGCCCTCACTTGGTGCCCGGCCCCACTTTGACCCGGCCCCTCTCCCCTCAGTGCATCACTGACTGGCACCGGCAGAATGGCGTCGCCAGCTCACTGGAGCTGCCCGACAACACGCTGAACTTCGCTAAGAAGCACCCGCTGATGGACGAGCCGGTGCTGCCGCGCCACGGCCGGCCCCTGCTGCTCAAGAAGGACGCCAACTTCACCCGCCTGGTGGTGGACCGGGTGCGCGGGCTGGATGGGGTCTCCTACAACGTGCTCTTCATTGGGACAGGTACTTGCCAGGGCTCTGCTCCCCTTTACCCCCCACCCCTCCAATCTCTGGGCCCTTGAGCCAGCCTGGGCCCAGCCCTGCCTGGGGGGTGGGGGGGTAAAGGGGCAACTCCCAGCCGCATGGCGCAACAATGCTGGGGGGGCCGCTTTGGGAGCTGCTGAGCATGTGATGGGGGCAACTTGGGAGGTGCATCTCCCAGCATGGGGCGGCCTAAGGGTTCCTGAGGGCGCTAAGGGGGTGGTACAGGAGTGATGGGGGGTGCCCAGGGCCCCTCCCCTGCCCACAGCTCCCTGCAATCCTGCCCTGTGGCTCTTCCAGGTGACGGGTGGCTCCACAAGGCCCTGGTCCTGCCCTCCCGCGTCCACCTTGTGGAGGAGCTGCAGGTCTTCGAGCCGGCGCAGCCCATCGAGAGCCTCGTGCTGGCCCACCAGAAGGTAGGGAGCAGGGCACCTTGGGGACAATCGGGTGTGGAGGGGGGCAGAGCACAGGAGGTGGAGGGGGTGCCCTGGGCTGTTGGGGGGGCAGAGTGCAGGGGATTGGGGGGATGCCCTGGACTGTGGGGGGGCCCCATGGATAATGGGGGTGCCATTGGGGGGGTGGGGCACAGGGGGCAGGGATAACCAGGGGGGTTGTTGGGGGGGGGGGGCACGGGGTATGGGGCAGTGATGGCTCTAGGCTGTCCCATCAGCACTGATGTCTCTCTCTCCCCTCCCCCCCCCCCCCCCCCCAGAAGCTGCTCTTTGCCGGCTCTCGCTCCCAGGTGGCGCGGCTGTCCCTGGCCGACTGCGCCAAGTACCGCTCCTGCGCCGACTGCGTCCTGGCCAAGGACCCCTACTGCGCCTGGAGCCGCAATGCCAGCCGCTGCCTCCGGGCTGACGGCTCTGACGGGTGAGGGGGCTGGCCTGGGGGCGGGAAAGTACCCACATGGGGGGTAGGAAGGGGTTGTCATTGCAGTGCCCCCTCTAAGAGGGCCCTGATTAGCATCTCCCTGCCCTGCCCCATGGGAAGGTCACCCCACACCTGCCCCAGGGCTCTGGCTCCCTTCCGGAGCATGGCCCAAGGGGCAATGACTGCAGCTCGGTGCCCCGCAGGGGACAGCTGGGGCTGTGCTGACTCCGGGTCTCTCTCAGGTCCCTGCTGGTCCAGGACGTGGTGAACGCGGACACGGCTCTCTGCAACCTCCTCCGAGCACCCCCCTCAGGTGAGAGGTCACCAGCGCCCCTCTCCGGGCCGGGAGCTCCCTGGGAGCCAAAGGGGCTGGGGAGGGGGCCTGCACTCTGTTAGCTTGGGGGGGCCCCTCTCAGCTCAGGCTTGAGAGCCAGGACTCCTTTGGCTCTGCTGCTGATTTGCTGCTTCTCTCTGTGCCTTAGTTTCCCCAGCTGGAGAGCAAGGCTGACTGGTGCTGAGGTACCTGCCCAGGAGCAGTGGGGCGCAGGGCTGAAGCTGCCCTGGGTTCCCCTGTCCCAGGGCCTCTCCTGGGTTGTCCCGGGGACCTGGGTGAAGGGCACTCAGCCGAACATCTCCCGTACCCGCCCTACAGCCCACAGCGACTCTCTTCCCTCCCCCCCCCGCCGGTCCTGGCACAGCCCAGGTGTGTCCAAGTGCCCAGCTTCTGTGTGAAACCAGCAGCAGTGTCAGAGCCCACAGGGCATGTGCCATCTCCAGGCTGGTCCCTGCAGCCTCAGCAAAGAGGCCAAGGCCCTGGGGCTGGCATCGCCCATGGGGCATCGCTGTGGGATGGGCAGAGGGTCCAGCCCCCACCTCAGCCTGACCCCTTCTCCCCTCTGTCCCGCAGTTAAAGTCACTCCCAAGAACATCACAGTGGTGGCTGGCACGGACCTGGTCCTGCCCTGCCGCCTCACCTCCAACCTGGCCCGGGCTCGCTGGACCTTCAATGGGCGGGAGCTGGCCGAGGACCAGGCCTCGGTGCTGTACGACGCCCGCCTGCAGGCCTTGGTCATCCTGGGCACGGGCCCCCAGCATGGTGGTGCCTACCGGTGCTTCTCGGAGGAGCAGGGCGCACGCCTGGCAGCTGAGGGCTACATGGTGTCGGTGGTGGCAGGCCCGGCCGCCACACTGGAGGCGCGGGCCCCACTGGAGAGCCTGGGGCTGGTGTGGATGGTGGCGATCGCGCTGGGTGCCCTGTGCCTGGTGCTGCTGCTGGTGGTGCTGTCCCTGCGGCGCCGGCTGCGGGAGGAGCTGGCCAAGGGCACCAAAGCTGTGGAGAGCACCCTGGTGTACCCCATCGAGCTGCCCAAGGAGCCCCCCAGCCCCAAGTTCGTTCCCAGCGCCACCTCGGACTCGGACGAGAAGCTCTGGGACCCGGCCAGCTACTACTACTCGGATGGCTCCCTCAAGATCGTGCCAGGCCACGCCGTGTGCCAGAACGGCTCGGCCACACCCTCGCCCCCCACCAATGGCATCCCCGGGCAGCCCCTGGCCTCCCCGCCCCCGCACTCGCCCAACCGCATCCACCTGGGCAGCGTCCGCGGCTCCTCCTCCAACGGCTACATCCGCCTGCAGCTGGGCGCCGAGGAGCGGCCCGGCTACAGCGACCTGGCCGAGGAGCTACGCCGCAAGCTCCAGCAGCGCCAGGCGCTGCCCGACTCCAACCCCGAGGAGTCCTCGGTGTGAGCCCGGGGCTGCGGGCCTCTGACGCAGGCACAGCTACCTCAGACCCGGCCGGGGGCACCGGGCTCCCCTGCCCTGCCCAGCCGGGACGCACGTGGGACCCTTTTTCTAACGACTTCGGTGGATTTTGATCCCCCCGTGGCCGCTGTCCGTATTTCAGTGGATCGGGCCCATTCCGGAGCTCGCCTGGGCCCTGGGAACGGCTGGTTAGGATGTATGGGCAGGTCCTGGATGGACGGACAGAGGGGACGCACGAGTCTGCCCCGGATCCTGGATGGACGGAGCCTACTTAGGACCTGGTGCCTGGAGCAGATGCGGGCGGGATTTTGGAGGCCGGCTCGCCCGAGAGGCACAGCCTGGTGCTGTTGGCTGCTGGCTGGACCCCCCTTGTGACAGCACTATCCGGTGGGTGCCTGGGGTGGCCACTGGCATGTGGATCCCTTCACCCACTGCTGGGTGGGAGTGAGGGCAGACCCAGAGCTGACACAAGGTGCCCTCCCAGTAATGCTGGGCAGGACTGCATTGCACGCTGGGAACAGGGCACCCGTCCCGATTACCTGTGGGCTGCAGTCCCTGGAGGGGGGGGAGTCGGCTCTGGCCTTCTCCCTGCCCCCCCCCCGAAGGTCGTGCCCCATGGCCTGCATGCTGGTGATGGGCCAAAGGTGTCCTTGTGCCTGGGGGGGCGGCAGTGGTGGAATGGGGGGCTGTGTTCCTGTGCCCCCCCTAGGCCAGCTCAAACCACAGAGATGGACTTGGTGACTTTGCCACACCCCCTCTCTGAGGGGTGGGGGGTACCAGTGTAAATACCCCCCCACACCTAACCTGGGTCCCTGCCTCTTGGCCAAGCCAGTTCCTGCCCCAGCTACCCCCGATCCCGCACGCCAGCTGCCTCCCCCACCCCCTTATCAGTGTAAATAAGCAGCAAGGACCCCCTGACCCCAGTGTAATTTATTTGTTATTGAAATATATTTATTGGCTGTAAATACTGGAGTATTTTTATATTAATAATAAAAGGGAGAGAAACTCCAGCTGGTGCCTGTTGCCTTGTGGGAGGGAAGGGGAGGGGAGGGGGGGGCTGGTGCCCTCGCTTGGTGCCGGCAGATGCTGTGTTCTGTGCCTGGCTCTGCTGGGGTGGGGGTCAGTGTGGGGGTGGGCAGTTAGTGCTGTCCCCCCCCCAACTCAGCCCATGCGTTTTGTAGCTAGCGCTGCCCACTGCATGTGCGCGCACACACACACGCGCACACCCCCGGCACTGAACTGTGGCCCGGGGCTTGGCCCCCAACCTGATCTCCCACCGCGTGGGCCCTGCACCCCTTGCCCGAGGTGTCTGGGCCACAGCGCGGGAGCCCTGCCCTGGCTGGGGGAGGGCTGTTCCCGGCCCCCGCCTGTGAGCTCATGGAAAAAGGAGCAGGCGGGCTATAAAAGGGCATTGAGTCTTCCCGGAGTGGAAAAAGCTCCGTGCTCCCCTGGGAGCTGGCCTCCCTGCCAAGGGGAAGGGGGGCCCCCGCCGGGCCTGGAGTGCTCTTAAAGCAGCAGCCCCAGGGTCTCTGCCTAATCGGGGCTGGGGGGTGGGACGTTTCTGTGGCTTGGGGGGAGCCTCTTGCAGCTTTTTCTCCCCTCCCCAGCCCCCCTCTGCTCCCACCCCTCTTGGGATCAGCGCACGGGCTGGCTGGGGTCCCTCCCCCAACATAAGCCAGGACCCCCGGGTTTCATCTGCTCTGGCACTGCCGCCATGTGCCCAGGCTCACGTCCCTATGGCGAGGGGCCTGATCCTGCTGCGCCCCTATGAGGACAGGCACGTGTGGATCTGTGCTGTGCTCTGCCTGCCCTGGGGCATCAGGCTAGGGGGGCTCAGGGCACCCCACTGATCATCTCACTCGCTGGCATTTGAACCCTCCCCTCCTGCCGGCTTAGTCCCAGCATCCCTGCCTGCAGGCGCCTCTCAGAACTGTGCCCCCCCCCCCCCCCAGCATGTGACAAGCTCTGCCTTGAAAGCCACAGGCCTTCCCTTTGCCAGGGTGATGGTGATTGTACCCAAACCCCAGAGCCTGAGAGATTCCCCCAGTCTCCCTCCTGCCTGGCTCTGCCTCACGCTCTCACTAAAGCACAGGTGCCGCTTCGAACATTCGCTGCCACCTTGTCACTGTCCAGGTGAGCTGAAGCCAGAGCAAGTGCTAATCTGCTTAACCCTCTAGGGGCAGAGCTGGTCAGGCTTCCTGGGCAGGGCCAGCGCCCCGCTCACTGGAGGGGTGATGTGAAAGTGGGGGAGGGAGTTGGCACCTGGCCAGGTTCCCCCAGGAGCAGCCCTGTGGGGAGCTCCCAGGAGTCTGGCCAGAGGCTCGGTCCCTGCTGACAGCTGTCTGCTTGGCGGGGCCTCAGCGCTGGCTGCTCTCGGGGCTGGCTGGCCTGAGCCCCAGTCGATCCCGGTTAAATCCACACGAAGAGCCGGGCCCTTTCTCACCATCTGACTCCCCTGTAGTCCAGGGGTCGGCAACCTCTCAGAAGTGGTGTCCCACTCTTCATTTATTCATGGTCATTTAAGGTTTCTTGTGCGGATAACACATTTTACATTTACAGGGGCCGGCGGACGGAACCCCGGGCCGGCAGTGGGCCGAGTGGGGCCGGGACCAGGGGCCGGCAGTGGGCCGAGTGGGGCCAGTGGTGGCGACCCCGGGCCAGCAGGGGGCTGAGTGGGGCCGGGACCAGGGGCCGGCAGCGGGCTGAGTGGGGCTGGTGGCCGGGACCAGGGCTCGGCAGCAGCATGCCACAGTAAATCAGCTTGTGTGCCGCCTTTGGCATGTGTGCCATAGGTTGCCGACCCCTTCGTAGTCCAAGCTGTGCAGCGTCTATGGGGACCGGCGTGATCCTGCTGGGGGTGCCATGAGCTCAGGGCCCTTCCCTGCCCCCAGGCCCTGGCCCCTGGGTATGGATGGTGCTGTCCTGGCCCCCTGCAGGCCAGTGCCATAGCGCCGCCTTGTGGTGGGGGAAGGAGCTGGTACTATTGAGCCTTTGCCAGAGGGACCCTGGCCAGCCCCTGGGGCGGGGGGGGGGGGCATGTGCCATGTTGGGCCCAGGCAAGGGGTCTGCTTTCTCTAGCCCTTCGGCAGTGGGGCAGGGGTGCTCCGTGGGGCTGGGGGGGAGGGTGGAGCAAAGCAGGAAGGTGGGAGGGGAGAGGATCACGGTTCCTGTGCTGCAGGGAGGCCTTCCCGGCCGGGCGGCTCCTTCCCATGGCCGTGCAGCACCAGGACTCGCTCTCCAGTCCTGGCTCCATGTCTTTGCTAATTAATTACCAGAAACAGCTGGAGAAAGCAGAGCCAGCAAAGGGAGGGGGGGTGTGCATGGGCCATCCCCCCCCCTCCACAGCTGGAGAGCTGCCCAAACCACTTCCCTCATAACTGATCCTCATGGGAGCGTAGCATTGCTCCTCCCGCCCACCCCTTACAGCTGGGGAAACCGAGGCAGAGCCAGCTCAGGCCACCCAGCATGTTGGCACCCAAGCTAAGAGGAGATCCCAGGAACCCTGACTCCTAGCCCTGCCTCAGAGCAGGTGGCTGGGTCGGTCCCTGCCTGTGGCCATGCGAGGGGCTGCCCCTGCTCCAGGCATGCAGCACAGCAGATGTGGCCATGCTGGGCCCTTGCCAGTCGCAGCACAGTGGCCAGGAGATGTGTCAAGGAGAAGTGGGAGGGAGGGAGGCAGGAGCTGCCAGGAAGCCCGGGCTGTGGGGACAGAACCGTGTAGGCTGGGAGCCGGCCGGCCGCAGAGGGCTGGGGAGAGCTGTGGCCTGAGGCCAGGTCCCCCCTCACCCTTCCAATGAGGGGCTCACAAGCACAGCGCTGGGTCCTGCCAGTGGGGTTTTGCTGGGCCTGCTCTCAGAGCCCCAGGTTGGTGGGTGTGGTGCTACCTGGCCAGCTGGTGGTGGCTATGCCAGGGGCCCGGGACAGGCTCCCACGGGCCGCTCCCCGAACCCGAGAGTGGCTTTGGGCCGTCCCGTGGTGGCTCTGCCTGTGCACGTCCTCACTGGCTCTTCATCTTCCTGCCCTGAGGAGAACTTCTGGGAAGCAGCTTGTGTAACAGCGGCGTGTCCCGGGGCTGGGCCGCTCCCCCCAGCCCTGCAAGGGGTGACCTTCCCACGGGGCTGCCCCTCGGCAGGCAGATCACCCCTCTGCCAGCTGGGGTTCTGGGGCGGGTGGGCCAACAGGCCGGCCTGGCACCCCAGTGTTTCTAGGGAGACCCTAGCACGGGTCGGTCCATAGGGTGCTGGGGAGGGGCAGGGGCACCTGTTGCCATCTGGGGGGCCCTTCCTGCCAGCCCCCTCCCACCTTGCAAGGGTTACTGAATTCAGCCCCCCCCCCACATTGTACTCCTGGGGACACTGGGGGGGCTGGCCAGTGGCTGCAGCGCCCTCTGCTGCCTCAGCCGGCGCCCACAGCTGGATGCGCTCGCATGTGAAATTTCCATGGGGAAATTCCAGTCTCCTGCCCCTCTCTGCCATGGGGCCTGCTGCCAGCGTGATCCCAGAGTTGCTCAGTGGGGGGAGGGGGGAATGTGACAAGGGCCCCGAGCCCAGCGACGTACCAGCGTGCGTCAGACCCAGCCCAGGCCCAGCCCACTAAGGAAAACAAACACGAGCTCAGCTGGGAAAAGAACTGTCCCAGAAAGAGCGCCGGCCCCGTTCCCAGCTTTTCCCACGGCAGCAGGCTGAGCCCACCCGGCCCCTCAGAGCGCAGGGGGCAGCGCTGGGAATCCTGGAGTGCAGCTTGGCCGCTGTTCAGCTGGCAGGGCTGGGGGAGGGAGATGGGGTCAGGGCGGCCATGTGAGACCCAGGGATAGGGTCACAGGTTTTCCCAGCACTGGTGCCTGGCTCAGTGGAGCTAGGCCCAGTCCCCAAAAGAGACACAGGGATTATGCTTGATTATGGGAAATGGGGCTGCAGAGCCCCCCGATCCCCCAGGAAAGCACCAAGGGGCCATGTTCTCTCCGTGGCTTCTCTGGCCAGCCTGCTCCTCCCACCCTGCTGCCCTGGACCCTTGGCCCGAGGCAGAGATGGACGTTGCTGGGCCATTCAGCTGTGCTGTCCCCTGGACCCATGGCAGTCTGGGGCGCTCGTTCCTTCATGGCCACCCCACACAGGAACAAGCTTCATGAAGAGGAAAGAGACAGCAGCAATCGTGTTTAATGGTTAGAGCATGGGGCTGGGTATCAGGACACCTGGGTTCTATTCCCCGTGCTGGGGGGGGGGTGTACTTTAGTGGTTAGCACAGGAGAGACAGTCAGAACTCCTGGGTTCTATGCCAGGCTCTGGGAAGGAGCACAGTCTAGTGGTTAGGGCAGGGTGTCAGGTTCGAGTCTCAGTTTTTCCAGTCACCGGCAATCTTGCGTGTCCCAGGTGAATCGGTGACTCCATGCCAGGGGCGGGGGGAGGCTCTGCCTGGCCGCTGCTTCCTGGCACTGCCGGGTCGGGTCCTTTCCCCTGGAGGAATTCGGCTCAAGGGAGAGGCAGCTCTTGGGGGAAGCCCGGCTCTGCTCTCATGGCCCTAGCTTCCCAGCCTGGGAAAGGGCAGCTCCTCGGGGCCAGGTTATGCAGCCCTGCAATGAATGGGAAGCTGACGCAGGGGCTGGCTGCTGGGACGTCCCCTTCAGGCTACGTGCTGCAGCTCAGCGTGGGAAAGGCCAGACCCCCTGAGCCAGCCGGCCGGCCCCCCACGAGCCCCCATGGGAACCTGGGCGGCGATGCCAGCACAGGCTGCCCCAGGGAAGAACAGCCTCCTCCTGCAGCCCAGGGGCACGTGCAATCTCTCCAGGAGCGGCCTGGCTGGACCTTTCTTGGGGGGGAGGGGGGGATGGATCATCTCCAGTGTGGCCTTTCCTCAGAGCCCCCCAATGCCAGGGCACCCCGGAGGGCTGCGAGCGGCGCAGGGGAACTGGGGACCCGTGCTGGGTCACCAAGAAAAGGCTGGAATGTGCCCAGGGAAGATCCTTCCCCTCTGGGCCCTTCCCAGCCCACCCCAGAGCTGCTGGTGGCCCACGAGGGAGCGTGTCACCCTGGCGGTTCAGGCCCATGGGTGCAGTTGGGTCTCAGCCAGGGGCCTGGGCCCTCGGGGGGGGGGTTCAGAAATCCCCCCCCTCCCCCCGCAGCCACCTCCTGAGAAGCGTCTCTTGTTTACAATGGGCTGGACCTGCCCACAAAGTACCCACAATGCATTGCTCGGCCCTCCTGTCCCGGCTGGCACGGCACGGCCCTATGGGAAATTGCTGCAGTCAACAAGCTGCACTGGCCTGTTGCCATGTGGAGCAGCTGGCACCTGCATGCAGCACCTGGGCGGTGAAGTTCCCCGCCCTTCCCTGGCACCGGGCACCGTGGGAAGGGCCTGGCAGGCTCCAGCAGGGGCGACAAGCAGGTTCCTATAACGCCACTGATTGGAGAAGGGCCCAGCCCAGTTCCAGAGCATGCACCTCCCCCACTGTTCCCCTTGGCACCCCCACCACCGCCATCAGCCAGGACCCATTGCAATCCAGCCTGCATCCTGGGACACAGCCAAGGCTGGCCTTCCACCCTCTCCCAGAGTTGCATTAGCCCAAACCCAAGATGAATTGCCCTGTATTAGAGCTGCACCTAGCGGTCCCAGGGGAGATCAGGGGCCTGTTGAGCCAGGCCCTGCACAAACAGAGTGAGAGACAGAGCCTGCCCAAAGCCATGTAAACCAGAGAGATGAGGAAGGTTCATTAGCCCCATTCTAGAGGGGGAAACTGAGGCAGAGAGGGGCACTGACTGGCCCAGGGTCACCCAGCAAGTCCACGGAAGAGCTGAGAATTGCAACCGTAACACCTCCCCCCGGGCCTCCATGTCAGGGGACGCGCTCCAAGCTCCAGCCACAACAGTGCCAGTGGCTGCCTGGCCTCCTGCTCACCCCGGGCTGCAATCTGAGGGCCTGGCTGGGCCACGCCAGCGCCGAGGAGGGAGCCAGTGCCGGATGTGAGCAGCAGCCCACGGCTCTGAACAGAGGCTGTAATTAAGCCAGGGAGCTCCAAAATGACAGACACCCGGGCTGCATCTGGCCAGGGCTGCCTGTCATTTGGGGTCAGGGCTCTCCCCTAATGGGAAGGCTAGTGGGTTAATTTCAGGGTGCACTTGGGCAGTGTGCGGGGAGCACAGGGCGACAGCTGCAGAGGGGGCCAGCCAAGATGCTGGGAGGGGAGCCCCACCTCACATGGGGTTACCAAACCACGCCAATCGCTGCTGACTCTGCATAGGACAAGTCACTCCCTGTGTGCCCCAGGGGTCACCGGCAGATGGGATAAGGCCCATGCTACAAGAACCATGGGGCAGGGGCCTTGCCTGCCTGGGGGCGATCTGAGCCGCTCCACCGTGTTTGGCTCAGGCCCATCTGGTGGAGGCATGCGTTCGGTGAGTTGGGGAAGGCTTGGCCCAGCTCCCAGGTGCGCCATCCCAACCCTCCCCCTGGTAATTTACACTGATGGGCAGGGCTGCGGGGCTGGAGCTGGAGCTGGCTGGTGGGGAGTTGGCATGGCTCTCTAGCACATCTGTGCCCAAGCTGGGAGCGCTGCTGGCAGGACGTCTGGAAGCTGTGGGCAGCAGGCAGGGCTGGGATCCTGCTCTGGAGGGAGGCCAAGGACAGGCTGTAATGCAGCCACCTGGACGGATCAGGTGTATGGGCATGGCATGTTCCGGTGGGGGGCTGGGAACTGCAGAGCGACCTCTCAAAGGAAAGAGCTGGGTGTGGGGCTTGTGCCATGGGTCTGCAGGGCAGGGGAGCAGGGGGGGGGGGCTCTCCTCCGTCCCCATCAAGACCTGCTGGGACCTGAGTGTCTGGAGGGAAGGTGGGGGTGGAAGGTTCCAGCCTGATCAAAGCCCCTGCCTGGGTTACTGGGTTACCGGGTTACCGGGTTTCCTGGGTGCCCCTCACAGCCAGCGGGGAGATCGGCTGCCACCTGCCAGGCTCTCCCAGCACCGGCTCCTTTCGGAGGTCGCTGACCCGGAAAGCTGCCAGGTGCTCAGTGCCCACGGCAACGGGCTCGGGATTGTCCCACATGTCCCCGTGGCCGCTCTACTGGGAGAGTGGCCGTGGAGACAGGATGTGCGGGGCACGACCCCCCTGTCCCAGCAGGAACCCTGGGGCCGGTAGCCGCGGCAGGGCTGGAGCCTAGGTCTCAGACTCCCAGCCTGGCACCAGGATGGCTCTTTGCACCCTGGGACATGTCTCTGGACGTCACCCTTCCCTGCGCTGCCCCGTGCCAGCATCCTGCGGGCGCTGCCCTGCCCAGATCATGCCCCTGTGCCCGGCGCGGAGCTGCCCAGCCGCAGGCGAGGCCTGAACGCCACCTCGGTGCAGCGCGTCCGGCCGGGCTCAGCCTGGGCGAAGGCGCCCGGGGCCCGGCACCGCTGGCTGGCACCGCTGGCTGGCACCCAGGCACAGAGACCAGGACACCCAGGCACGGCCGAGGGGGAGCAGGTCCCCCGCCCCCCGGGGCGCACGTGGGAGCAGCCCGGCCTGGCTGCGCCCCCCGCATCCTGCGCTTCGGGCGCCCCCTGGCGGCTCCGCGCTGCCAGCGCGCCCGGGGAACCGGCCGGGATCTCGGCGCCCAGCGGGAGCCCGGGGCCGGTCAAACGCGGGTCGGTCCGCGCCAGCCGGAACCGGAACCGGGGGACTGAAAACGGGTTGCGCCAAGCCCAGGGCGCCGTTGGCCGGCGTGGGGCTGAGACTGGGGCCCCCCCGGGGATCGGGCCCGCATGGCCTCCTCGGCCCCCCCCGGCTTCTGCTGCTCCCACGGGCCGGCCGTGCCCGGCGTGCACCAGACCGCGGCGGAGATGGGCTTCGGGGGGGGTACCGGGGGGGGGGGGAGCAGGGACCGGGCCTGTCCCCCCCAGCCCCTGGCAGCGGGGCTGTTCCGCCCCCGGGCGCTTGTCCCAGGGGGCCCTGGAGCGAGCAGCGGGAGATCGCCCCGGGGTGGAGCCCGGCTGGGGAGCCATGGGGGGGGGGGGGGCGGCCCGGGGGGGGGGGGGGGGGGGGGGGGTGGAGCCCGGCTGGGGGACCCTGGGGGGCCCCGTAGCGGCTCCAAGCGGCTGGCGGGGGCTGGGGGAAGCTGCCCGCCTCCCCCACGCCGGGCCCCAGCTCTCGTCTCTCTCTAGGGGTCTGGTCGGCTGCCCTGGACGGGGACCTGGGGCGGGTCCGGAAGCTGCTGGTGGAGAAGCGGGTGGATCCCAGCGAGCCCGACCTGGCTGGCTACACCGCCCTGGTGAGTGCCCGGGCCCGGGGACGGGTCGTGCCTCGGCCGGCCTCCAGGGGGCGCAGCTGAGTGGCCCCCCCGGAGGGCTGTGCCCTGGGGCTGGGGACTCCCTGGGGCACCTGCTACAGGGTGACAGTGACCCGAGTGTGCTGGGTCTCAGTTCCCTGTGGGCAGATGCCTCCATGGTAGGAGCTGCTCTCCGGAGGGTCCTGACCAGCCCTGAGCCCACAGCCTCAGCGGAGCGGCCCCAGGGTCAATGTGTCGGCCTGGGGCAGGGTGAGACCATGGTGGGAGGGGGTATGGGGTGAGCACCAGTGGGGCCGGGGCTGGACTCGCGTAGAAAGCTGCGGCCCCATAACCGCCCTGTCACTCAGACTCACCCAGGTGCAAGGGAAGGGGCATGAGGGCACCGGGCATTTAGGGGAAGAGGGTTCTCAGCAGCAGGTGCCCCTGGTGCCAGCTGGCTGGGTTCAAAGGGGAGAGTGGGATGGGATCCAGCCTTGTGATCTCGTTGCCTGGCCCCCACCCACCTATGCCAGCTCAGCTAGAGAGAGGATTGACTCCAGGCAGCTGACCTGGCACGTGTCTGTGTGCGGATGCTCTTAAATCCATGTCCATCTGCCTGAGCCCACGCAGGCCATGGCTCGCACCCATTGTGCTAAATCTGCTCTCCCCGGTGTGACGTCTGCGTGTAGACAAGGCCTGGGATTTAATGAACTGGCTGAGGGCTTGGCTGGGAGATCTCGTGGTGGAGGACTGGTTGGATTCCCTAGGGGATGCTGTTCCCCTGGGGGAGAGCGGGCGAGCGTTACCTACCCAAGGCCGCAGTGCTGTGTGCCAGTTCCCTGCATGGTGCTAAAATGCCATGAGTTGCATGGGGTATTAAATGGAGGTTCTTAAACAGCTATATCCCCTGGAAACTTGTTTTGTGAGCTGGGCTGTGTCCCTCCCCAGAGCCAGCTGCACTTCAGCGTCCTTGGGCCGGGTGTGCAGTGGGCTTTGAGGCATGGGGTGCAGAAGGACCTGTGCGCAGAGGCGGCTCCTGAGGTACCCTCTTCCCTGTGTTTCAAAGCACTACGCCAGCCGCAATGGGCACGGCGCCGTCTGCCAGTTCCTGCTGCAGAGTGGGGCCCGGTGCAACGCCCAGACCCACGGCGGGGCCACTGCCCTGCACCGAGCCAGCTACTGTGGCCACGTGGACGTGGCCAGGCTGCTGCTGGCCCACGGAGCCGACCCCGGCATCGCGGATGACGATGGCATGACAAGTTTGCATAAGGTGTGGGACTGGGGCCCCTCCCTCCACTGTCCCCGTGTCCTTCCCTGTTGCTGGCGGGGGGTCTCAGTGCACACCGCTGCCCCCTGCAGGCAGACCTGCCCCAGCAGGGGTCGCTCGCCCTCTGCTGGCTGGAGCAGACAATGCCACCCCGTTCCTGCAGCCGGGAAAGTTCTGCTCTAGCTCCTGTTCGCGGAGCAGCGGGCTGCAGTTCTGTTCCCCGGGCCCCAGGGCCGAGGTGGTTCGATTGTAGGCTGTGGGCGAGGGGGCTGCAGAGTCAGTGCCCTGTCCTGCACCCCAGCTGGGCCCTGGTTCTCTCCCCTTTGCTGACAGGAGACGTCTCCTTCCTCCCTGGGCATCCTGGTCTAGCGAATACTCCCCTAGGGTCTTTGCCGTACCATGCCACCCGCCCCCCGGGAGCGTGCCACCCATCCCCCCGCCCCACGGGAGCATGCCCCCCACCCTCACTCCTGCTCTCCTTTCGCAGGCCGCCGAGGGAGGCCACCGTGAGCTCTGTGAGCTCTTGCTGCAGCACAGCCCGGGACTGAAGGGCATCCAGGACAGGAGGGCCAGGAGAGCATGTGACCTGGTCCCCAGCAGCGGCGCCTTGCGGGACCTCCTGGAGACCTGAGAGCAGCACGCGGGGAGGGGGGTGGCCCTGTGCCAGGGTGCGCTGGGCTTTGTCTCCCCCTCTTGGCCTGCGGCGGGATTGCAGCACCCTGGGCTCTGAGCGTGCAGCCATGGGGTAATCTGGGCACGCGCCCCACTGGGTGGCTGCTCTGGGGAGCCCGCTGCAGCGGCGGGAGAGGGAAACGGGCAGAGTTGGACAGGGAAAAGGAAGGAGCCGCTATAAACCCTGTTCCGGTGTCACTGACTGGGGGGAGCCCGCCCAGGGGCTGAGATCAAGGGGACTCCAGCGACACTGCAGGACACCGGGGTTCCTGGGCTCCCAGCCTGCACTGCTGGGGTCCCCACTCGGGGGCTCCCGACGTGCTGACCTGGCCTCCACAGGCAGGGAAGAGGCTGCTGGCTCTGCACTCAGGCAGCTGCAGTGGCTGGTGGCGGGGTGGGACTCTGGGGGGCAGGGGTCTGTGTCCAGCCCTCTGCATGGGCCAGGCACCACTGCCCAGGGCCACACGTCTGGCGGGAAGCTGAGGCAGCCATGTTGGTTGTGGGCCTTGCCCAGAGCTATTGAGCTCCACTGGGAAGGCAGAGGCACTAGCTACGTGCGACCGGTGTGGGCTGGTCCTGTTTGCTCAGCACCACAGACCCCACCCGGCAGGGGCTGCAGGCTCCCAACCCCTGGGAGGAGGAGTCTGGCTGGGGTGAAGGCCAGTGGCCTGCTCTGTGCCCAGAGCAGAGGGCAGCGCGGTGTCCCCTGCTGGGATTTCTGGCCTGGCGAGGGCTGCTGGGGGCTCCTCTCTGTAACCCTGAGCTGGGGGGAAAAGGGGGGGTGGGATAGGATGTCCCCCGTCACAGGGCTATTTCAGTCCTTGGCACTGAGCTGGGGAACTGGAGCCCCCAGGGATCTGGTGACAGGATGTCGGGCGTCAGCACCATTAACTCTTCCCTGCCTAGTCCCCTGCCCTGTCCGTGGGCTGGTGGTCCCGGCTGCTAGGGGCTGGTCTCTGGAGTCCAGCAGGGCGTGTCTGCCCTCTGCTGGGGAAGAGGGGTTAGTGCCCACCCCATCCCTGTGTTACCCCCTCCTCTATCCACTTGCAGTACTGCCCAGCTCCCCCCCCCCTCCCCTGCAAGCCCTTTGGGCCTGTTTCTGGCAGGAAGCAGGGTGGGGGTGGGATCCTGCAAACGTACCCTCCCCACTCGCCCACAGCTGGATTGGAGGGGAGTCCAGACCCCTCCCCATCTATTGCACAGTGATCTGGCTGGGGACGAGGTGGCTTCTTCTATGCCTCCCTTACATGCTAAAGGGACCCCCCCCACACACCATAGGCCCACAGAGAGCCACCCCTCCCATCCATCCGCAGTGCTAAGCAGAGGTCTGGGGGGCGGAGGGGGGGGGGGCTGCCCCACCTTGTCTCCCAGGGAAGGTCCAGCAGAGTCCCCCCAAGCTGGGATCAGTGGACGCTGCAGGGGGAGGCGCAGGGGCTGGAATGTGGATGCTGGGCCTCAGTGATGGCCAGCAGCATCACAGGCAGCGGGGCCAGCACTGATCTATGGGGGAAAGCGCCCCCGGCTGAGCGCCTGCCCTGCTCCCCACAGCACAGCGCCGCCTAGTGCCAGCACCGACCTACAGGGGAGAGTGCCCCCTGCTGCATGCCTGCCCTGCTCCCAACAGCGCAGCGCCCCCTACTGCCAGCACTGACCTACAGGGGAGAGTGCCCCCTGCTGCATGCCTGCCCTGCTCCCCACAGCGCAGCACCCCCTAGGGACACACTAGGGCCAGCACTGACTGGCCAGCCCCCTGCTGAGCCCTCCACTCCCTGCAGTGTATGGTGTCCTTGGGAGGTGCCCTGTTTCTGGGGGGCGGGGGACATGCTGGCAGGGCATAAATTCATAATAAATCCCTCACAAACTGCACCGTCCCTTTTTTGTACAAACTCGCCCTGACTCCCCTACCCGGAGAGGGGAGCAGTGTGGGGCAGGGACTGTCTCTGTTCTGTGCCTGTGCAGCGCCTGGCACGGGGGGGCGGGCCAGGGCTGGGCACGTCGGCTGGTCCCCAGGCCCATCTCCCTGGGGGTGAGGCCGAGGGGCAGCGTGGCCGGGGGTTACCTGTCAGACTAGCCCGGCAGGGGAGATGGGTTCTAGTCATGCCTCGGCCAGGCCTTTGCCCCAGCTCTGTGCCTCAGTGTCCCCGCTGGGGAGAGGGCTGGTGGCTGCCGGCTCTGACGCTAGAAGGGCCCAGGGCTGTTCGTGAGGCTCCGGTCGGGACACCCCATGGCAGAGCCCTGTGGGACCCGCACCGCCCCCTGCGCGCTGGGGCCGATTGGCCCAGGCCGATGCTGCCCGTGTCCCGCTGCTGGCCGCTCACGGGGAGCCCGGGGCGGAGCCGGGCGGATCGCTGGGGGCGGACCCGCCGCTGGGATAAAAGCAGCGGGGTGGGGCGGGCCGGCCGCGGGCGCGGGCGCCGGAGCGGGCGGACCATGGAGCTCATCAGCGTCCAGCAGCTGGTGAGCGGGGGGTGCCCCGGCTTGCCGGGGGGCCAAGGGGCGGCGGAGCGCAGCGCCCGGGGCACCCCCTGTGCGGTGCAGCGGGACGGAGTCCGCGGGGGACGCTGCGGAGCCCTTGGGTCCCGCGGGCTCTCGCTGGCGGCCCTGTCCAGCGCGGCTGCCGCGCTCCACCCCAGAGGTGGCTGCATGGGCAGAAGCCCGGGCCGCGGGGAGGGCGCAGCGGGCCGAGGCTGGGTACAGGGCGGTCTCCTCTGGACTCTCCTTAGGTCGGGGGAGGGGGCCTCTGGACTGACCCCGTGTCCGATGGGGGGCCTGGTTATGGGGCAAATGTCTGCTCCCAGCAGCCCAGCCCAGCCCCCCCGGAGAGCGCCACGGTCTGGTCTCCAGGGCGCTGGGCTGTCGCTTCGCGGGGCCCCGATCCCGGCGGGGGCCCCCCCCCTGGGCTGTGGCCGCCCATTGCGGTGAGGTGGCAGGTGGGGTCCCCCCCCCCGCTGTTTGTGGAGATGTAGCTGAGGGGGGATGCAGGGAACTGTGCCAGGGAGCTGTCCCCCCTCCGGGTCACCCCCTGCCCTTGTGCTCGCCTCAGGTGTCCCTACAGGGCGGGTCTGGTGGGATCCCCTTTGCGCCTCCCTACTCGCGTGGGGCTGGGGCATGGCTAACGCACCAGGGCTGGTGTTCGGTGCCACGGGGTCTG
This sequence comes from Terrapene triunguis, assembly GCF_002925995.2. Classification (NCBI taxonomy): domain Eukaryota; kingdom Metazoa; phylum Chordata; order Testudines; family Emydidae; genus Terrapene; species Terrapene triunguis. The sequence goes on from NW_020664402.1 coordinate 1,777,229, forward strand.
TCTGGGCAGCCCCTGGGCTGGTCCCTCTGAGCTGGGCCCAGGCCGCTGTGGGACTGAGCTGTTGCTTTGTAGGTGTTTGCCCTGGTCTCCCCAGGGTGGGCTGGATGCCCCCTGCTGCCCCTGGCACTCTGCAGCCCCTGGCCCTGCAGGCTTGTTGGCGCTTGTTTGCCCTTGGGCAGCATCCGCCACACGTGATGTTTATTTCATGCTGGGCCCACCAGCCCCTGGGGGGGGTATAAATAGGGGCTGACGCTGGCCAGGGCCGGGACAGGTGCACGGCCGGAATGCCAGCCGCAGCCAGCGGGGCGCCCGGGCAGCAGTGACGGGAGATGGCAGAGCAGGAACTAGACACCCCCCTTCCCCTGGGTGTGCGGGGCCCAGCCAGTGCTACCTGAGCTGGGGAGGCCGAGCCAGCCAGGGAGAGAGTGATCCAGGGAGAGCCGTGCACAGCCCAGGGCCAGGCCTGCCAAGGGCCCAACCTGGGAATGTCCTGTTCCCACTCCAACTCGGCAGAGCTAGGAGTGACAGGGCTCATGGGGAGCTGGGCAGAGCACTTTCAGCCTCCTTCCCAGCGCCCAGCTCTGCCACTGACCCGCCATGACCCCGGGCAGGTCCCTCCCCTGCTCCGTGCCTGTTTCCCAGCTGTAGAGACAGCCTAGCCTCGCAAAACCC
>NW_020664402.1:1777910-1809245 GCF_002925995.2 Terrapene triunguis
CCTGGGGCTGGAGCCGGTGCCCCCCAGAGGGGAAAGGCCCCGTGTCCCATGGGGATGCTCCATCTTCTACATTTCATGCCCTGGCTGCACCCTCTACCTTTCCTGCCCCTCCTTCTCCCCAGGTAAGTGGCGACAGGTATGAGGGGAAGGTGCGGGCCTTCGAGGTGCTGGCGAGGGGAGCAGCGCAGGAGCCCGAGGGCTGGCGGCATGGCGTGGCCGGGGTCCGGGATGCCGTCAGCGAGGAGAAGCAGAAGGTGAAGGAAGAGAGGAGGAAGAAGGTGAGCGGCTGGCCCCTGGCAGGGTGGGCGCATCTCCGGCTCCAGGGGGGCAGGATCCTATAGGATCCATAGGGTCTTTCCCCAGTCCTGGTGTCGGTCCTCTTGGCAGAGCCTTTCTAGCTCTCTGTGCTCTGTGTTAACTCTGTGCTTGCTTGTCCTGCTCTGTGAAGGGCAGAATGGCATTTGGTGCCCCTCACTCCCGACCCACAGCCCCTATTACCCCAGCCCTGGCCTCCCCCACCCCCATCTCTGCTGGAGCCCCTCACTCCCAACCCACAGCCCCTGCAGTCCCAGCCCTGGGCTCCTGCTCAGCGGAGAGCACTGTAGTATTCAACAGTGGTCTCCCTAGGCTGGTGGAACCAGGTTTCGGGGATTCTAGCTCTCTTCCCCCCCCCCCCATCCTAGAATCTGACCCCCTTGAACTGGCTCTGTGCCAGGAGCTCAGATGGGCCTAGATGTCTCTGGGGGGACCCTGAGTGCCCCGGTTCCTGTCCCGTGCTCAGGACAAACCCAGCTGGGTGTGGCATGGCCCCAGCTCCTGTCCGCTCTCCTGGGTGGCTGGTGCCAGCTCCAGGCACTGCTGGCTCTGCCCTGACCTGCTCTCTGCCCTCCCCCCGGCCAGCTTGAGACGTTCGACAGCACCAGGGTGCGGCTGGAGAGTCTCCAAGACCTGGAGGCGATCGTGAGGCTGCGGAAGCACAAGAGGAGCCTGAAGAGGGTCCGCCCCAAGGAGCCTGAGCCGGCTGTGCCGGTGAGCAATGCCCCTGCTGCCCAGCCCGGGATGGGAGCCTGGCCACAGGGGGGCTCAGGTCACTCGGTCCCAGCCAGCTGGACTAGTCCGGAGCCAGGGACCCCCTGCTCTGGCCCCCTCAGTGATGGCTGGGCCACAGCTCCCGGGGGATTCACAGCCCGCCCTCCTGTGGCACACCGAGCGGGCAGGCCCAGCGGTGCCAGCCCACACGCAGGCTGGGGCTGCCCTCGGGGAGAACGAGGAGGATGCTGGCAAAATGCTCTGAGCCAGTTGGGCAGCGCCCCTGGGGGGGGCACTGCCTGGGCACTCACCCCTCCCTGTCTGCCCTAGGCCGAGCCTGTGGACGCTGCCCGGTTCCTGCAGGCGGTGCTGGAGAACCAGGTTCCCATGATTGACAAGTACCTGGCAGACGGTGGGGACCCCGATGCTCACGACCAGGTGTGTGTGTGGGGGGGGTCTGAGGCTTTAACCCAGGACGTGCATTCGGCAAAGTTGGTTATTGTCACAAGCCCAGCCTGCCGCTGAGCCGCTCCGGGTGCCACGGGACATCCCCTGCTCAGGCTGACGCTCCATGGCCGGGGGGACCCAGCTGTAGCCTTTGACCGGGCGCCCCCAGCAGAACGTGCCTTGGGCAGGGTGTGTACAGCCTGCCACGGGGTGGGGGTGGGGACCAGGGATCTAGCGCCTGGAGCGCGTGTGTGTGTGGGGGGGTGTCACGGACTCACAGATCATGCTCACTCTTGGCCCCATGCGGTCCGTGGGGGGTGCCCCTTTCAGTGAGACAGCCCTTCTCGGGGTCCACTCTCTCTCAGGGTCAGGCCCCTCCACCTCCTGGAGCCGCACCTCTCTGAGCCTTAGCACGTCTGTCTCTCGCCATGGGCCCCCTCAGGGAGTCCACTCGCTTTGGACCCCAGGGGCCTCCACCCTGTTCTCTAGACCGTAGTGACACTCAGCCAGCGTAAAAGGGTTTATTGATCGACTGAACACCGCACAGGAAACCCTCTGACCCTCAGGCCTGGCCTCCCTCAGCACAGCACATCCCAGTCTCCCCTGCATCCAGGTGGGCTCTGCCTGCTCCCCCTCCCCAGCCCAGAGCCCCCCTGCTTCCCAGCTGGGCATCTGAGATCACCGGCCCCAGGCCCCGCCTCTGTCCATTGTCTTCTTTCCAGGTAAACAGGGTCGTCTGGGCCTCCTCCGCTCTCCGCCCCCCCCCCCCCCCCGCCCCTGGCTGGTTAGGTCATGGGGTCCTCTCTCCGCAGCCCATTGTCCTCCCACTGGCCAGAACTGGCTGCGACTCCTGAGCTGGGTCTCCGGTGAGGGTCGTCAGGTTACCAGGGGCTGGGGTGTCCCTCCTCCAGGCCATTAGCTGGGGTCCCAAGTTCCCTCTCTGTTTCTCTGTAACAACAAACTCCCTCTCCCCTCACCTCGTTAAACCAGTAACACCCAGGGGCACTGAGTCCCACTCCCTCTGCATGCAAACCATTGGAAAACCACGAAAAGATAAGAAAATCCCCCACTTCGTCACAGGGGGATCTAGGGCCTCTGGGGGGGGTCATAGAGCTTAAGGGCAGATGGGACCAGCTCACCCAGTTTGACCCTCTGTATATCCCAGGCCACCAGCACCCACACACCCAACAACCAAAGACCCCAGCCCTCAGGAGCCCAGGCTGGCATGCGCCCCAGGACTGAGGTGCCCAGTGCCCCGCAGTGGCAGGGATGATGAAGAGACGCACCCAGAGAACCTGGCAAGGGACCCACCCCCACATGCTGCAGAGGAAGGTGACAAGCCCCCAAGGTCTCTGCGTCTGACCTGGGGGAAACAGGCCCCCAGCCAGACCTGGGGTGTGAGCCAGACCTGGCCAGCCATGCACCTGAGACAGCGAGAGCTCTGTGCCACCAGAGCCCAGCCCTCCCCACTGGCCATCTCCAGCTGGGGCTGCCCCCATTTAACCTCCCAGAATACACTGGGGGGGAGGGGGGAGGGATCTCTTCCTGACCCTGGCAGTGGCCAGCTGAAACCCTGAAGCACGAGCTTTAGGAACATGGGACTTCAACCAGCCCAGCCCCACATGGGCTCAAACACCCCGACGAACGGACGCCCCCTCTCGTCTGTTTGTCCTGCGCTCGCTTCAAACCAGTGATGGTGTTTGGCCAGCAATGCTCATGGGGGGCTGTTCCAGAGCCTGAGCCCTCCGGCGGTTCGAACCTGCTGGCGTGTGCATGGGGGCACAGGCCCCCAGCGAGACCTGGGGTGTGAGCCAGACCCGGCCAGCTACGCGCCGGAGACAGCGAGAGCTTGGTGCCACCAGAGTCCAGCCCTCCCCACTGGCATGGGGGGGAGGGGATCAGCGCCCGGAGTGTGTGTGTGTGTGTGATCAGCACCTGGAGTGTGTGCGTGTGTGTGCACGCGTGGGGTGGTGGATCTAGCGCCTGGAGTGCGGGGAGGGGGGGACTAGCAGAGCGGGGGGGGGGGGGCGGGGGTGTAGCGCTGAGAGCGGTTGGGGGTTGTCTGTTATCGGGTAACCTGGGTCTCTGCTGCAGTTCAGGTGCACGGCGCTGCACTGGGCCTGCCTCCGGGGCCATGCAGAGATCGTGGACAAGCTGCTGGCGGCTGGAGCCAGGCTGGAGCCCAGGGACATGGTGAGCAAATGAGCGTCTGGTGCCCACTGACCTGTCCCCCTCCCCCTGCCGGTTCCCATGGCCAGGGCGCGCGGTGCGGTCAGGACCCCTGGGTCCTGCTCTGAGAATCATTCCCAAGGGCTGGCAAACCTAGAGACCCTCCCAGGCACGGTGACCTGGGGCCCAGAGTCTGTGTCCCCAAGCAGCCCCGTGCTGTGGTCCCCGGGAGCTCAGCGCCTGACTCTGCCTTCGCTCTGCCCAGCTGGAGGCCACGCCTGTGCTCTGGGCCTGCCGCGGGGGGCACCTGGACGTTCTCCAACGCCTGCTGGACAGAGGAGCCAAGATCTCCACACGGGACAAGGTGAGTAGCTGGGGCTGGCAGCCAAGTGGGGGCAGCACCGGGGCCTCTGCCATGGCCGGGAGAGCTCCTGCTCCCTGGGCTGCATGGCTGAGGGGTCCCTCTGGGTACTCTGCTGGGGGGTGGGTTTCCCTGGGGCTCTGCCCCTCACCCACCAATGGGGCAGGCTCCTTCCCTGCTCTCTGGGTCCCGTTTTGATGCCAGCCTTGGATCTCGCCCTGCGCCCAGCCACCTTCCCTACATCACTCCATCCACACACCTCTATTTCCCATCACTTCCTGTCCTAAACTGGGGTGTGCTGTAGAGGTGAGCCAGATCAGTGGGGAGAGGGACTCCCGCCCCGCCCCAGGCCTGGGCTCTGTTGCTTGGGCCCCTCCCTCCTGGTGCTGGTTGGGGCCTGGTCCGAGCTCCCTGCCCAAACATGTCGTGGGCAGCTGGGGACCCCGGGGAAGGTGTGGTGCTGGCAGCTGGGCACTGGGGGCTGTGGAGGAGGGGTGAGCGTCCCATGGGGGAAGGCCAGCTCCCGGCAGGGCGGTTTCCAGGGGTGCTGCCATGGTAACGGTCCCTTGTTCCCCGGCAGCTGAGGAGCACGGCGCTGCACGTGGCCATCCGGACGGGGCACTGTGACTGCGCCGAGCATCTGATCGCCTGTGGGGCCGAGATTGACGCACAGGACAAGGTAGCGCCCGGGGCCTGAGCCCCCAGCCTCGCTCCACGGGGGCGCTGTCCGGAGGCATGGGCGGGGGCCCTGGCTGATGCTGCAGGGTCCAGGGGGCGGGCTTGTACCCTGGGCTGTCCGGCTGGGTGCTGCGCGGGTCCCCAGAGCCAGCCACATTGCAGCAGGGCTGTGCATGGGCAGGGGAGGGGGCAGTGCCAGGCATGGGCCCTTGTCTGATGAGCTGCCCGTGCCTTTGGCTGGCAGGAGGGGGACACGCCCATTCACGACGCCATCCGGCTGGGCCGCTTCAAGGCTGTGAAGACCCTGCTGATGTATGGTGCCAACCTCAGCGTCCGGAACCAGGTGGGCACGATGTGGGGCTCCCCCAGGGGCAGCTCGGGAGGGCAGGGGCTGCTCCCCCTTTCCAGCCAGGGGGCTTGCACCCAATGGTACAAGACATCCAACCCCAGGGGCTTGGACTCCTGGGTTATATGCCAGCTCTGGGAGGGGAGTGGGGGCTAGTCAGTTGCAATGGGGGGGGCGGGGCTGGGAGCCCGGACTCCTGGGTTCTATCCCAGCTCTGGGAGGGGATTGGGGGCTAGTCAGTTGCAGTGGGGGGCTGGGAGCCTGGACTCCTGGGTTCTATCCTAGCTCTGGGACCGTGGCCAGGAGCTCGTGGTCAGATATGGGACGAGTGTTGTGAGCCCTGCTCAAGCCCCTCGGCCCGGTTGTTCCTGCTCCCACTGGAGTCTTGGCTGATTGCAGGAGCCCCTGGGGAGAGCTCCCCACATGCTGCCCCCAGCCCTGCCCTGCCCAGTGGGCTCTGCCCCCTCCCTGGACTGCTTGTGTAGAGTGCGCGCTGGCTCCGCGGGGGCCGTCCTGGCCTAGTGCCAGGGAAGGGGCTCGTGCCCAGCGGCAGCCTAACGGTGTCTGCTCCCCGCAGGAGGCCCTGCGACCCGTGGACCTGGTGAAGGACTGGCAGAGGGGCATCCGGCAAACCTTGCAGGCGTGTGCCAACCAGCAGCGCCCCCCTCGGCTGCACTGACGCAGCAGGACCAGCATTCAATCCCCTCCCCCGCCACTGACCACTGGGGGGTCTGGGCCCCACCCTGAGCCACCCCAGTGCCCTCTGCAGGCCGTGCTCATCCCTACACGGCTCCCATGCCCGGCCAGGGGATAGGGCCACCCGTCTTTGGAGGGCTCGTGGGGGGGGGGGGTGAGGTTTGACCCAGATGCTCCCCTATTCCCGGTTGTATGGGGATGTGTCCCTTTCCCTGGAGCTGCCCCTTGGCCAGGTGAGGCCCTTGCCATTCCTTGGGGAAAGTGAGGCATGGAGGGGCTAAGACTTGCCCATGGCCACACAGCCGGTTAGTGGGAGAGCTGGAGATGAACCCAGGAGTCCTGCTGGTTCGCCGAGGCACCATCTCCCCATGGCCTGCACCACAAGGAGAGGAACTGCCCCAGGGGTCTGAGCAGACCCCCTCCCCCTTCTGGGCCCTGGCCCCCTCCCCCTTCTGGGCAGGCGAGCCCTGCGGCCTTCCTGAGGTCGTGCTGGAGGGAACGCTGCTGCCCCCCTAGGGGTAGGCACCTGCTGCACCCCAGGGTGAGCTGGGGGGGGGGGGGCTTACTGCAGGGAGAGGCTGAGCCGGCCCTGGGGTAGAACATGGGGCAGCAGGGCAGAGCAGGGCCCAGGCTAGTGCAGGTTCCTGGCTGAGGGAGGCAGGTGGCTTGCCTGGCCTGGCCTGGGCCGTCTCACCTTCAGTCTGTGCCCTGGGCCAGCTTCTGGCCATGGCTGCCCCCTAAGAGTGTGCAGGCCTGGCCCCCAACCCTCTGGCTGGCAGGGCCTGGTGCCTGAGGGGCTCCTGCTGCTGCTCCCCCCTAGCCCCTCACCTCTGCCCATGGCCAAGGGGGCAGCTGCACCCAGCCTCCTGTCGCTGTGAGGGCAGCCCCTGCCTTACCCTTGGCCCCCAGCAGCCTGGCTGTGCCAGCCCCCAGCCACGCGTGTCCCCTGGGCTCAGGCTCCAGGCAGTGGGTAACAGCAGCAGGGTAGGACATGGCTAACAGCTGGGGTGTGAGGGAGCAGTGCCCTCTCACAGCCTGGCACAGGACAGGCACGGTCCCCTCCGTTCCCCCAGCCCCTGGGAGCGCTGCTGGCCCGGGAGGAGCCGAGCTGGTTGAGACGCCTGTGGGGGATATGGAGGCTAGAGCCCAAGGAACATGGGACCCTCCCCAGTCAATTAGTCTGGAGCCAGCCAGCACCCACCGGCAGCACACCAAGTCTGCCCTGACCCCAGCATGGTCCTGGCCCTTCCCCAAGCCCTAGGGGGAAGGTGCCCAGGTTGAGAGGGAGATAGTCCTGCTTCTCTGCTGCTGGCCTTGGGTGAGTCCTGTCCCCTGCCTCAGTTTCCCTATATGTAAAATGGGGCTAACCGTGAATGGAGCCAGCTTCTGGGTTCATGCCCAGCCCGTTGGGCAGCTCTCGGAGCCGCAGGCTGCCACCTCAGCACTGCAGGTCAGGCTGAGACCACGTGGGTTGCAATGGACATATTTAATGTGCCCAGGAAGCTGCTGCAGCATGGCCCCTGTGCCCCCTCTTACACATGCTGGCACAGGCAGCACTTCTCCCCCGCCAGAACTGGTACCTGGGTGCTAATGGAGCTGGATGGACCCATGCTCTGGGGCAGCTGGCCTAGGAGGGTGCCTGCAACGCTGGCGTAGCGCAGAAAGCAGCGTGGGCTTGGTACAGAGCTGCCCTCCCCCCCCTCGGCCTGGCACCAGTGCCCTTTGAACGCTGGGCTTAGCAGGGCCCCCGGCAGGTAGAGGCTCTAGCTCCCTGCTGGGAGGGTAAGGAACCCTGTGCCCAGGGCTGGGGGGTGAGGTTAGAGGAGACGCTCCCTGCACCCCTGCCACGGCTCCTGCCTAGGACTACAGCTCCCTGTGCCAGTCACTGCCTGGAGCGGCCCCACCTGTGCCCCAATACTGCTGGGATGGGCACAGGCCAGAGCAGGCACAAGTGCACAAGGCGGCAGCAGGTACAGCTGGGGATCTGCCCTAGCCGCAGCCCCCAGCTCTCTGCAGAGCGGGCTCCAGGCCTGCGGGTACCCGGCCCCCAGGCGAGTGAATAAAGCTCCGTTCCAAGCAGCAGCAGTGCCATGTTCTGTGCCCGCCCTTGCTACGCAGGCGCCGTGCCAGGGCAACAGAGGGGTGTGAGCGCTGGCCTCCTGGCTGTGCTATGTGGGGCAGACAGGGGGGCTGGATAACAGCTTGGTTGGATCACGCCAGGTATTTTAGGAAGAAGGCAGCTTAGCAGGGGGAGGGGCACCTGGCTCACAGCCCCTCCCTTTTCCACACACTGCACCTGTCTCCCCCATCACTGCAGGGCAGCACTGCATGAACTGTGCCAGCAAGCGGCCCCCGCCCTCTCCAGCAGCATCTCCCCGCTCAGCCCAGTCTGCGCACCTCCTTTCACTGCAGGCAGCTGTGCAGGTTTCAGAGGGAGGGGGCCAGCACTGGGGAGGGTAAGTGACTAGCCTGGGCCCTGGAATGGGTGTTTCCTGTCCTGTGCCAGAGGGGGATGGGTCTGCTCATGGGGGTTAACCCAGGGCAGCATCGGGGGCGGGTGCCCCTTGCAGGAAGCCCCGTCTCAGGCTGCAGGAGCCTTCACAGAAAACCTTTTCCTCTAGCCGAGACGTGACAGGTGTGCAGGCCTGGCCCCCAACCCCCTGGCTGGCAGAGCCCGGTCCTTCCCTGTACTGGTGCCTGAGGGGCTCCGGGGGGGGGGGACTCCTCACCCAAGAGGTGCCTGCAGCCCCACCCCCCCCATTTCCACCCCACTTAACGGCAGCACCTACCTCGTGCAGTAAGATCCAGCCTGGGCCCCTCCCCGCTTGGCGGCCTGTCAATGCCCCCTCCCCACGCCGCGCAGAGGCCATGGGAAAGGGACAGACAGGCGTGGATACAACAGGGCAGATTACAACTCCTTTACCTGCACGCCCCCGGCTCTTCGCCAGGCTCTGCTGTTCTGGGGCCAGGCGCTGCTCTCCCACCCAGCGCCTTGAAAACACGGGTAGTAGAGAGGAGCAAACAAGGCAGGTGTCCAGCCCAGCGGCCCTGTGTCCATGTCAGACCTTTAGCCCTGTGGCAGCCGTGAGCTCTCCGGGGCCTGTGGCCAGGCAACGTGTCCGAGGGGTGGGGAATCTCCGTCCATTGGGCTGCTCAATGCAGTCTGCAATCACGGCACTGTGTGCCTGGGGCCCCTGTGATCTCTCATCCTCGGGGGGAGGGGAGGACAGGGCTGCAAGGACTGTGCCCCCCAGCAATCAACCCCGCTGACTGACGGGCAGCCCCACCGGGCCCACTTGTGAAGACTGGCTCAGGTTGCAGAGCCTGGGGCAAGGGCAGCACCCCCAGTGCCTCGGGAAGAGACAGCCAGGGGTGCAGGGGCAGAGCCTAGCCTCCCATGTGGGCTCTCTGCTGGCAGCCGCTGGAAGGGGCTGGCGGTGATGGGCCCTGGCTTAGGAGGGCAGGGATGGGGTGACACCCAGCGCTCCACGGGAAGGGAAGCCTAGACAGGTAACTGGCCATACAGCTCTGCCCTGGGGCAGGCCGAGGCAGCCCAGCATGGCTCCTGGAGCAGAGCTGGCTTGGCGGGCTCAGGGGAATGGCCCAGGCTGACACTGGCAGAGGAGGGATAGCCCAGGGCAGCCTGGCAGAGAACACACCAAGGAGAGGAATGCCTAGTCCAGGCACATACAGAGGGCACCCTATGGAGGAACCAGCCCACAACCCGCCACCAGCAGCTCTCCTGCAGCCTCCACCCAGCTCGCCAGGTGCCCCCAGCAGCCAGCGGGTCTGGTTCGATCTGGGCGCTGCTCCCTGCCGGCACAGGTGCTGATGCTGCCCGGGGCTCCAGCCACCGAGGGGGGATCGGGTCATTCTCCCGTGGACTGGAATCCAGCTCTGGCTGCCCTGGCAGTTGGTCCTGATGCAGCGAGATCCTCTGGAGCAGAGTCCAAGTGGCTGGCATCCTTTGGGGCAGCCCCTTCAGGCAGCACGGGGTGTGTGTGTGTGTGCGCGCGCGCGCACGGAGGGCATCTGGGGCATCCCACCCCATGAGATTTCTGCTGCTGTCAGGCGAGTCCCCAGGGCCCGACTCCCAGCCAAGAGGCGGCTAGGACAGCCGGGAGGATGGCGCCAGCTCCCACGCTGCCGTCAGCAGGTCCTGCGGGGGGAGGGGTTAGATGCCCGTGTGCTCCTCTTCCCCAAGGGGCTGGCTGCTTTTTCCTGGTACCAGAGCAGAGAGAATGGCCATTACACGCCCATTCGGCCCCAGGAGGTGGGTGGGGGGCTTCCAAGGATGGTGCCCCAGGGCACAACCCTGCCATGGCCCAGCCAGCGTTTTCCATCTCTAGGACCCACAGATCCCAAAGGCACTTGCACAGATGGAGAAACTGAGGCAGGGGGAAGGGCAGGGACTTGCCTAAGGTCACCCCCAGGCCAGTGGCAGAGCTGGGGCTAGATCCAGGTCTCAGCCCAGCAGGCCACGCTGCCTGCTGCAAGGCTGGGCCCAGGAGCTCCCGCCAGCAGTCAGTGGAACCAGGGAGATGCTTCAGCCCAACCCCCTGCCCCCATCACACCGGCACCTCTGGCCACCCAGGGCCGGAGCTCGGGCTCTGCTGCAGAGCTGCAGTGCCGTGACCTGGGCTAATTACCCTCTGGACACTGACCCATCACCCAGCGACGGGGTCCCGTTCACCAGCCCGAGCAGGAAACAAGCCCTGAGCTGGGGGCTGTGGCTCACTGGCTGAGCCAAAGGGAAGGCCCCTCCCACTGCCTGGGGGAACTGCTCGGCACCCCGGCTGCAGGGGGCGCCACTGGGATGGTGCATGAGCATCCGGCAGCGACAGAGGCTAGTCTGGCTCCTTACCAGGGAGGCCAAGCCTGCTCTGGTCTCCCTCGGACCTGTTCCACATGGTTGCCCGTGGCCATTCTTCCCAACCACCCGCTGAGGTGGTACCGGCAGACTCCCACGGCCCCTCTCCTGAGAGAAGGCAGCACCAAGCTCCGCCCTACCCCCGTCCTGCCGCACACGGGGACCAAGAGCTCCAGAAATGAGACAGTGACTGTTGGGCAGGCCTGGAGCCCAGCAGCCTGGAGCTGCAGCCAGTGACTTGTGATGGCGGCACCGGGTTTCAGAGCCTCCCTAAAGGCCTTGGGGAAGAGACATGGCTACGGGGGGTGGGGGGCACCCAGAAGGACTAGGATGGAGACAGCCAGGCCCCTGCACCGGTCACAGCTCCCAGAGCAGATCAAACCCCCCCCCCCCCACTGAGCACCTTGGGCAGAGCAGGGAGCGCAGACCCTGAGAATCCTGCTGTACCAAGTGGACGAAGGCTCAGATATTTACCTCCTGCCCATCAGTAACCCCATGGATCCCGCAGAACCCGCTATCAACTGCAGAGCTCAGCTGTGCCCAAGAGAGAGTGCATGGCCGGACAGAGCGCGCGAGAGAGACACTCAGCTGCTGAAAACGAGGGAAGAGAGTGAAATACACGTGACAAGCAGGCGGGGTGATCGGCCTGGCTGGGGGGGTGCCCGCCAGCGCATGCTCCCAGCGGCTGCCAAGCAACCCTCAGCTGCTTACTGTGGAGAACAGCAGAGATGGGGAACGCCTGCTGAGGGGGCTGGGAGAGGCCGGGGTCCCCAGGTCACTGCAGGGGTGCTGGACAGGGAGAGGCGAGATGAGGCTGGGCAACATTGGGCCATTCCAGGGGACGCTGGAGATGGGCGCTGACTCCAGACAGCCCCATCCTCAGCCCTACAGACCTTCCATCTCCCTCAGCGTGCTGCCTTCCAGCTGGGTCAGAGAATGAGCCCAGCCAGCCTAGACCAGGCCTGGGTCCAGCCAGTGCTCTGGTGGGGACTGGTACCAGCTGCTTCACAGGCAGGTGCAAGAATCCCCCTGCGGGCAATTCTGGAGTCACCTGCCCTGGGGAAGTTCCTTCCTGACCCCTTCCGTCACGCCCTGCAGCATGAGGGTTCGTAGCTAGGGGAGGGGCCCAGCTTACAGGCCTCCTTGTCTTCTAACACAGAGACACGCAGCCGGTCAGTGTGTGAGAGAAAAGCTGGCCGAGACGCCAGGCACAGCCACTGGGCAGCAGCGAAGGGGTTAAAGACAGATGTGCGCATGCAGCAGCAGGGGACAGCAAGCAGGGAGAGAATGGAGGGGTGGGTGCAGGCAGCCCCCAGCCCTGGGGAGCCAGCCAGCTGGGCTCAGATCCCAGCGAGTCCTCACGCAGCAGCCAGGATGGGCTCTGGGAGCCCTGGAGCTGGCCACAGCCTGCCCAGCCCGTCCGCGCTGGGCACATGGAGGCCTGGAGTGTGCCCACTCGAGCAGCCCCCAGGGTGCTGTGCTTTGGGCCGCTCCAGTGAACGGCAGCTATGTGGACCCCCAGTGGCACATGGCAGCCTCGGGAAGCGTGTTCGCACAGCGCCCCCTGTGCCCCCAGCACCTGGCACAGCGTTCCTGTCGTCCAGGAGCTTCGTCTGGCTGTTGGGGACGATCTTCAGCTCCAGGCTGTCGGGCGACTGGGGGGACGGCTGTATCCTGGAGGCCATGAGGGCGTTGAGGTACTGCAGCCGGGTCACCTGGGGAGAGGCGAGCCAGAGCCCTGAGCACTCCCTTTTCCTGGCAGGGGCCCGGGTTCCAGCCCCAGGGATGGTGCCCACCCAAGGCCAGGCTGGACGGGCGCAGCGGCTGCATGGGAAAGCGAGTGAGACCCAGAGGGGCGTGTGATCCCTGAGAAAAGGGGACCAGAGCAGGGATAGGGCAAAGCACCCCCAGGTGTCCCCAGAGGTGGGGTCTCCCAGCCAGGGAGGTGGCAGCAGAGCGCAATCACAAGGGGGCAGAGGCTGCCCCAAAGCGCAGTGCCACCAGGGACACCCCAGGGCCTGGCTCTCCTTCGGGCACAGGGGACATGGCCAGAGGCCCAGGGAACTGCTGAGCACCAGCAGAGTCGTTTCACTTGTGGCATGCTCTGAATCTGAACCCAGTTGGTCCCAGGAGAGAGTCAGCGCTGGAACCCTAGGAGGAAGTAGCAGTCCCTCCCCGCTGCCCGGCTGGCTGCTCCTTCCCGAGGGCAGGGTGGGGCTGCCCCCCATTCACACTGCGCAGCCCCTTGCCCCTCCAAGCCCAGCAGCGAGAGCACAGTGGGACGTGTCTGTAGGGCCCATAAAAACATGGGGTTAGGCCTGGCTGCTCCCAGCCCAGCTGAAGCTGTGGAGTTGTTGTACCTTGATGAACTGCAGGTCGGTGAGCGCCCGGACGGTGTAGTCGGGGCAGTACGTGGAATAGGAGGTGCCCTCGCTGCAGTCCAGAGGTTGCTCACGCCGGTTCGGCCGCAGGGTGGACACTGGCGATTGGTGAACTGTTGGGAGGCAGAAATCAGAGGCCAGCTGAGAGCCCAACACCCCAACTGCTAATTGGGAAGGACCCTGGTCTCCAGGTCTCCCCGCTCATGGCCTATGGGCGCACAGCCAGGCTCATCCCCCTTCCTGCTCCCAGCCAGCCAGCGAGGGCCAGCCTGGGACCCCCCAGCCAGGCCAGGAGCCGTGCAGAACTCGGGGCCTGGACTCCCCACAGCAACGGGCTCCCAGGGGCGGTTCACACCCATGGCCAGGCCCTGCTGCCCGTGGCAGGACGCAGGTGCTCACCTGAGGAGGGCGCCATCAGCGCCGAGACACCGTAGTACGTGAACGCTCCATTCTCGAATTTCAGCCCCTCCTTCCCGATCTCCACTTCCACCCTGCCCTGCGGAGGAGAGGGCCACGGGTCACGGTCAGCAGCTGGCCTGCTGCTCGGCAAGGCTCCTCCCCCAGCCCCAGCCCAGCGGGCAGAGACTCCCCCCCCGCTGCTGCATTCGCTGGTCACAGGGAGGGCAGCCAGGCCAGGTGCCCTCCTGGCTCTCTGCCAATACCTGCTGCCGAGCTGGCCCCGCCCCTCAGCCTGCCTCCCAAGATCCAACCCGCAGCCTGGCTCCCCGCTCTCTAGGCATGCAGCAGAGCAGCCAGACATGGGCCCTGTTGTGCAGGGTGCTGCCCGGTCCGGTGAAAATGCAGAGCTCAGATCATGCGGGAGGGGAAGAGGCGCAGAGGAGGACAGGGACGTGCCTGAGGTCACTCCGCAGAGCACAGCCAGGGACAGAATCCAGCCCAGTGCCCTGCCAGCTGGCTGCCTCCTCTCCCGCACCAGGCCTAGCGGATCTCGGGGGGGGGGGGGGGGAGGAGGTGGCGGGGGAGAAATCGGGGCAGGCCAGTACCTGCAGGACCAGGACGAAGTAGTTGACGGGCTGGTTGCGCTGGTACAGGTAGTGCTCGGGCGCCAGGCGGTCACTCTCATTGAACTTCACTTCCTGGTTGACGCTGGGGTGCTTCAGCAGGTGCAGCAGGACCTTCTCGGAGATGCGGGCCGGGCTGAACAGATCCACCTCTGGTGGGGAGTGAGGGGCAGAGAACCCAGCCTGAGCCGCTGGCTCCAGGGACGGGGCGCTGCAGGGAGCTTGGGGGGTGCTCCCCAGCTGCTCCCCCTGCCCCGAGCCCAGGGGACTGACTGCACTGTGTGTAACAGGCTTAGACTGACCGGTCTGCAGGGAAGGTAAGCCAGGGCTGTCCCACAGGCAGGGGGAGCCCAGTGATCAGCTGGGCTCGCTGGCTGTGGAGCCAGGCGGGTGGCATAGGGAGGGCTGGGCGGCTGGCAGCTGGCTCCCTGCCCCGACTCACCTCGGGATAGGAAGCGCTGCGTGGCCAGCAAGAGCTGCGGGGAGATCTTCACCTTGTGCTCGTTGTCAGAGCCCTTGAACAAGGAGAAATCTTCCTTCCTGTGCTCCAGCAGGGTGCCCATGGGGGCCGGCCTCTTCCGCACCTTGTTCTCCTCTAGGGCATGAGAGAAGGGGAGAGGCCAGGCGGAGCCAGAGTCACATCAGCCGGCAGCATAAACCTGGTCCCCGGGGTCTGGGGCCAGAGAGTCAACCCCAGAGCAGCTGCAGGCTGGCGATCCCAAAGCACAGTGCAAAGGGACCTCAGCACCCCCCACCGTACACAGGGAAACCGAGGCGCAGGGCAGGGACTTGCTTCAAGTCACGCAGGAAACAGCGACAGAGCTGGGAATACAGCACTGGCCAGTGCTCCCACTAAATGCTAGAGCCCACGCCTTTCCCATAGCTGGGACCGGACCTCGGGTGACCCAGGATTCCAGCCCCGGACAAAACTGCCCTCCTGAGGAAGAGCTTGGGAGCGGTCCTGGGGGAATTCGCATGCTGCTTCCAGCCTGGCTTGGGTGGGGAGGGAAGGGGCTGGGGGAGACGGGCACGGAGCTGCCTGCACAGAACAATGCGCCCGCAGCGCTGCCCGCCTGCCACAGCTGTCCCCGGGGGCTCTGCTGGCCCCCTAGACCGAGCAAAGCTGCGGGGCGCGCCGGGCGGGGCTCACTCACTGTAGTCGTCCGACTCGTCCAGGATCTCCGACCTGATGATCTCCTCGATGACGTCCTCCAGCGTCACCAGCCCCATGGCCTCGTAGAAGGGATCGCCCTCTCCCTCGTTGTTCACCTTCTGCACAATGGCCAGGTGCGATTTGCCTGGGGGACGGGTGACACAGCTTGCTACAGGCACCAGGGAGGCCTCGGGGTGGGGGGGAGAGGACACAGAGGTTCAAGGCTACCCAGCAAGTCAGGAAGAGAACCCAGGAGTTGCTCTGACCACTAGAGAACTCTGCCTCACAGCCCTGATGCAGCTTTTTAAAAATAACTACGGAGCAGCAGAGAGGAAGGTGGGGAAGGGGGCAGAGCAAGGGGCTAGGCAGTATCCCCCTTCTCCTGCCCCCCAGCACTCTCTGTCCCCCCACTCCAGCAGCAGCAAAGACGGCCAAGGGAGAGATTTACCTCAGGGGTCCCGTTCGAAGCAGGGCCTTCCCTCGCCCGGCTGTGCACAGGCCAGGCACCACAGTACGCTCCGGGGAGCGGAGAGGGCTGCTTGGGATACTTGTTCTTGGGGTTTTGGGAGCCCTCAGGTGGCTGGTACCCAGCCCTGTTTCCTTCCCATTCTCCGACTACGGGACTCACAGATTCCAACAGAAGGGATGCGGGGGTCCAACTGGCAACCTGCGGGCCAGATCCGGCCCTCAGGACCATTCTGTCTGGCTGCGCACCATTTTGCAATACCAAACGGCACCCTCCATGCAGGGCGAGTTTGTGTGCACCGTATGGGCGAGGTCATCACATGGAGGACACCTTTTGGGTTGTGTATGTTGCCTTCAGAGGTGTCACACAACTACGTATACTGCCCCCATCACTGAACCAGCTGGTCTTCTGCACAGCCCCAGCCAGAGAACTGCCCCACGATAAGTCCTAGAAGTGAGCGTTTAGAGGCTTGATTTGAAAATGGTCAGGGATGGAGAATCCGTCACGGTCCAGGGTGAATTGTTCCACTGGGTAATGACACTCCCTGTTACAAATGGGGACCTTCTTTCCAGTCAGGATTTGTCGCGCTTCAACTTCCAGCCATTGGATCGTGTGAGACCTTCCTCTGCCAGACTGCAGAGCCCGGTATGAAATCTTTGTTCCCCACGTAGGTACTGACAGGCTGGGATCAAGTCTCTTTGTTAAACTAAATCAATTAAGATCCTTGAGTCTCTCACTCTCAGGCAGGTTTTCTCATTTTTTAATCATTCTCGTGGCTCTTCTCTGCCCTCCTCTCCAATTTATCAACACCTCTCCTGAATTGTGGGCACCAGAACTGGACAGAGGGTCCCAGCAGTGGTCACACCAGGGCCAGATACAGAGGGAAAATCCCCTCTCTGCTGGAGATTCCCGTTTACACATCCCAGGATCGCATTAGCGCTTTGGCCACCGTGTCGCACAGGCTGCTCGTGTTTAGCTAATTAACCCCCATATCTTTTCCAGAGTCACTTTGCCCCAAGAGAGTCCCCCATCCTGAAAACCCAGCCTGCGGTCATTGCTCCCAGCTGTATTCAAACACACTCTGTTTGCGCGCCCAGTTTACCATGCAAACCAGGTCTCTCTCGATCAGTGACTCGTCTTCTTCACTATTTACCACTCTCCCAATTTTGGGTCATCTGCGAACTTGATCAGGGATGATTTTATGTTTTCTCCCACGTCACTGATACAAATATTAAATAGCACAGGGTCAAGAACCGATCCCTGCGGGCCCCCTCTACAAACACACCCATCCAATAAGGCTTTCCTGTTTACAGTTACACTGAGAGCCCCACTGACCGCACCCCCCTAGATGTCACCTACCACCCCACATTGGAACCCCCATGGGGTATCATCGAACAATTACAACCCATACTCAACAGGGACCTCATCCTGAAATAAATCTTTCCCAAACCCTCCTCTTCTGGCCTTCAACAATCCCCAGTCTTGTCAAGCTCATCATCAGAAATAAGCTCCCCACAGACCAGGACCCACCAACTCAAAGCGGCACCAGAGCCTGTCAGAACAACCAATGCAAAACCTGCAGACACATCTCCACTGCTACAATGATCAACACCCCCCAAAACACACCAGTCAAGATCCATGGGTCCTACGCAGGCCTGTCACAGCATGTGGGTACCTCTGCCAGTGCAGTAAATGCCCCAACAACTGTGTGGGTGAAACCAGACAATCACTGCGCTCTCCAATGAGCTCACCCAGGAACATGGTAAAAGACAAAAACACCCCAGCACCTGTGGGTGAACACACTTCACAAAGCGATCAGCCTGCATCCCACCTGTCAGGTCCTTGTCTTAGAATCATAGAATAGCAGGGTTGGAAGGGACCTCAGGAGGTATCTAGTCCAACCCCCTGCACAAAGCAGGACCAATCCCCAGACAGATTTTTGCCCCTAGATCCCTAAATGACCCCCTCAAGGACTGAACTCACAACGCTGGGTTTAGCAGGCCAATGCTCAAACCACTGAGCTATTCCCCCATCTTCAAAGGAAACCTGCACAACACCTTCAAAAGACAAGCCAGGGACCGTAAATTCCTAACTTTGCTAGACACTAGAAACCATGGACTCAGCGGAGATCCTAGGTTTCTGTCTCATTCCAACAATCTGTAACCCACTAGCCCTCCGCTGTCCCATGACTGCAGAGCTGTTAACTGCCCACTTCACCTTGAACGTCTCTTCCAACATGACAGGTGTAACTCATTACACATAACAACCCCTTCCACCTGGTGTGTAGCTGGGACACCGAGGCCCTTTCCAAGCCCTGAAGAGCTCTGTGGAGCTGGAAGCTCCTCTCTCACCCACAGAAGTGGGTCCAGTGAAAGAGATTACCTCATCCACTGTGTCTCTCTCATTTTGAGACCTATCAGCTTTTAATTCATTTAACATGTGCCAGGTTAACTATATGACCTTCCAGTTTTTAATCAGCAATGCCGTGCTGTACTAATTCAAATGCCCGACAGAAGCACTGTTACCTTTATCAACCAACCTTGTCATCTCATCCAAAAGGCTATCAGGTTAGTTTGACAGGATGGATTTTCCATAAGCCCATGTTAATTGGCCTTAATTACATCACCCTCCTTTAATTCTTTATTAATCGAGTCTTGGATCAGCCACTCCATTACCTTGCACAGGATCGGTGTCGGACGGACAGGCCCGTGATCGCCTCGGTCATCCAGTTTACCCTATTTAAATACTGGCACAACATTCGCTTTCCTCAAGCCTTCTAGAACTTCCCTAGTGCTCCAAGAGTTAATGAAAATCAATTTTAAAGGTCCAGGGAGCTCCTATGCCAGCTCTTTTCAAACTCTTGGATGCAAGTTATCTGGACCCTACTTCCCCAAAGGCATCGCCGCAGTGTCCCCTGGGCATCACAGCTGCTTCAGGCTGGTGACACCATGCAGGCTCCACATGCAGCAGAGTCAGGCGCTGGCCAGAGCGCGCTCAGCAGGTAGGCCGAGGTCAGTTGGTCTCTTGCTGCCAATCCCACGTCTCCGGTCTGGGAGGGCTGGTTTTATTGCAGTACAATGGCGCAACAGAAATGCTCTGAGCTCCTATCACACTTCTAAGGCGCTCAGAGCACTTAGTGACATGCATCCCTATTGTCGCCCACACTCTACGGAAGGGGAACAGAGGCAGAGAAGGAGGGAAGTGACTTGACCAACGTCACGACGTAAGTCAGTAGCAGAGCTGGGAACAGAAGCCAGGAGTCCTGACTGCCAGCCCCCAGCCCCACTTCCCTCCCAGAGCTAACAACAGAACCCAGGAGTGCTGACTGCCCGTGTGACAAAGTGGGACTGTTCTTAATGTTTCATCTGAATACTGTGCGTGTGCCTCAGTTTCCCCTATGCATTTCTTAAGTCTCCAATATGCATAAATGGCCGACACGCTGTATCCTGGCAACAAATGGCCACAGCCCTTCGCCCCTGCAAGGGAATAGCTAAAGGTGAACAAAGAGATCAGGTGACCTCCTGGCTGGAGAAAGAGACAAAGGCCAGAAAGGAGGGGCTGGAGGGGGTTTAAGTTTGGAGCTGGCTGGGGACTACGAGTGAGGGCAGACGGGGTTGTCTGGCTCGCTGGGCCCCAGAATGGACCCGGCTGAGGGGTCCCGTTCTCTGTACCTACAAGCTCTGCTTTAGACCGTGTTCCTGTCATCTAATAAACCTCTGTTTTACTGCCTGGCTAAGAGTCACGTCTGGCTGTGAAGTGGGGGTGCAGGACCCTCTGGCTTCCCCAGGACCCCGCCTGGGCGGACTCGCTGTGGGAAGCGCACGGAGGGGCATATGCTGAAAGCTCCAAGGAGAGACCCAGGAAGGTGAAGCCGTGTGAGCTTCTTGCCCTGAAGACAGTCTGCTCCAAGGGAGAGGAGGCTCCCCAAAGTCCTGACTGGCTTTGTGGGGAGCAGTTCCAGAGCATTGCCCAGGGACTCCGTGACAGCGCGTGCTCTGGAATCAGCAGAAATCAGTCGGGATTGGGCACAGGAGCACTTTTGGTTCACACCTGCTGCCAGCCAGCCAGGACATACCTGAGGATGGGGGAAGGGGAGTGGCACGCTGGAAGCGGCATGGCAGGAGAAGCCGCCCAGACGCCCTCCCCCAGGGAGGTGCTACAGCAAAAGAGTGGGCCGCTGGGCACACCAGGCCTGGCATCGCCCCCAGCCCTGCCCATGGGGGTGTGTCTCAGCCGAAGCCTGCGTCACAGGTGTCCCTGCAGGACGTTCCCTGCACTGATCTGTGTCCCCGCTGCACGGGCACACGCGGGGCCCAGATCATGCTCTGCACTGGCGTCTCCCTGAGCTGTTCTTGTGCACACTGGGTTTCAACTCGGGCTGTCTGAGCTCAGCAAACAAACAGGATGTTCTCTTCCCTGCCAGCACCTCCAGGGCTCAGGTGAGCGGCTCTGACCGCTGCAGCCTTGTGTCCGATCTGTAGGCCCTTGGCTAGCTGTTCCCAGGGATCTGGCCATGCACGTTTGCTGGGGAGGCCACCTGGGAAGGCTTCGCAGGGACCGGCCCTGGATGAACGCCGCACGGACGCTGTGGGTGGGCGGCTACTTCAGAGCTCGCACGTCCTGAGACCCGGACATGACGCAAGCTGGGGGCACAACAATGAGCTGGTTCTGATGGAGGTGAGGGGCCAAGCAGAGCTGGTCTGCTTTGCACTTGGATCCCAGCAGTCCACAAGGGCCCCCGTGTGCCAGGCACTGCACAGACCCTGCTCCAGCCAGGCCCGCCCCACGAGAGACAGAGTTCTCTCTTTTACAGGCCCCGGGAAATGAAGGAACTTGCCCAGGGTCACAGGGGGTCAGTAGCAGAACCTGACTTGAATTCAGGCCTCCTACAGCCCAGTTCAGGGCCTTAACCAGGCCAGCCACCCACCACCCTGCCCCTGACATTAGCGCAAGGTCTCCCTGCCCCGCCCTCTGTTTAGCTGGGGGGGCCCAGGAGCCGGCTGGAGGCCCCCGGTCCAGTGCTGGCTTTGACATGTGAGAGCTACCCAGCATTCAGACAGAGAGGCTCATCCCCATACGGCTGGGGCAGGAGTTGGGGGGAGCTTTGGGCTCGACACCAGACCCACAGATCCCCCCAAATCCCCTGCCTCCAGCCAGGAGTGAAGCAGCCTGCTCCAAGGGCCCCAGAGAGTGCTGAGCCCGGAGCAAGCGACACGCGCTCAGCTGTTCTGCACCGCGACGGAGCGGCCAGATCCCTGCAGTGACGCTGAGGTCACGCAGGCATCGAGTTGGCCCTGCCAGATGTTTCCATGGCAGTAGTGGGACCTGGCTCGTCTC
This sequence comes from Terrapene triunguis, assembly GCF_002925995.2. Taxonomy (NCBI): domain Eukaryota; kingdom Metazoa; phylum Chordata; order Testudines; family Emydidae; genus Terrapene; species Terrapene triunguis. Next base: position 1,798,866 of record NW_020664402.1, read on the forward strand.
CCCGCAGAGACCAAAGCCAGCTCTGCCTGCCCATGCCCTGGAGCCCAGCAGGCCCGGGGACGCACGGCCTACCCCCACCCTGCGGGAGGGAAGAGGCTGCCTTTGAAGGTGACCTTCCTCAGGACCCACGGGGAGGGAGGGCTTTTCCTGACTGTACTGAAATCAGCACTACCTTGGGGGAGGTCAGCACAAAAGGGCTTTTCTGCTGGTTGTTGTCCACCAGGCTCTGCGGCCGGGCAAGGAGAGCACCACTAGGGGGCAGGGTGTGCAATCAGGCTGTTTAAAACGCTGTGGGGTTTGGTTAGTTTTTGCTAACCACATGCAGCTCCGACACCCACAAACCACTTGGGAGCAAAGCTCTCTCTGTTAAATCTTTAACAGTCCTTCAGCTAAGGGCTGAGCGTGCTCCCAGGAGGCCAAGAGAAACAAAACCGGGACTATCTGATGTTCCCAAGGGCAAAAAACCCCGAGCAATATAACAAAGAACATGACAGCTGCATGCATGAGGCCCAAACACCACTGATTTCCCTTTGCAAGTCAGTTTTCAGAGCAGCACTCTGGCCTGTCTCCCCGAGAGGGACCCGTCTCCAGCTGCTCCAAAGACACACGCCAGGAAGTGCCAAGCAGGGAGAGGGCAGGAGAGAGGGATCACCGCACAGAGAGGGGCAGGGCTCTGGCTCGGCATTAGAAAAGTCACAATACCTGGGAAATCCTGCCGAACTCTAGCCTCTGTGCCCGGCTTTGAGCAAACTCCCCTCCAGGGACAGGGTAGTGCGCTCAGTCCGCTGTGGCAAGCCAAACGTGGCATCAGCCAGAACTCCGTGAGGAGCCAGTCCAGGGCCGTCGCTGTCAATGCCCTGCACTGCACGACGCAGCTGGGAGCAGCCAGAGACTGGGGGCTGCAATCAGTCGGTGCTCTGGCTCCAATGTACACGCCTGCACCTGGAGCATGGCCATCCCTAGTCATCTCCCAGGGAACACGGGAAGCTGGCTGCCCAGCAGCACTGAAAGAGTTAACTCCTGCTCACCCCATCGGTGTATTGGGGCTCCGCTAGTCCGACAACGCAAGGCGAGCGTCCATCACCTAGCGAGGGTCTCAGCCAGTCACTTCCCTTTGGTGCCATCCGCTCTGCTGCACAGCCCAGCCCACCCTCCCCCTGCAGCAGGGGGATTGGGGGGGGAAGGCCAGTCCTAACAGCATACAATGTGGGGCTGGCGGGACGGGCGCTGGCCCCGTGGAGGCTCCTAGACCATGAGGCACCCACAGGTACCAGAGGAACTTCTGCAATTCCTTCCTGTCTGAGCGTGGGCTCCGAGGGGGTCCGGCTGATGGGGGGTGGCGGGGATCACTCGGGCAGAACTTCCACAAGGGTGGGGACTGTGACCTGCTCAGCAGCCCCCAGGAGCTCCCAGCGATGGTCCAGCAGCCCTGGCGCAAGGCGTGTGGCATAGCTGGAGATCCTGCACGCGGAGGTACCTCCCAGAGCTTTGTTACCATGGGGAGGAGATGAGAAAGCGTCACTGGAGCACAGCCCAGGCCCGTGTAGCCTAGTGTCCCATCTCCAGCAGGGGCCAGCACCAGCTGCTTCCGAGGGCGGTGCAGAAAACCCCGCAGCAGTAGATGAGGAATGAGCTGCCCCCATGATGCTTGCACCTTAACTCCCAGCAGTCAGAGGCCAGCCAAGCCCCAGAGCTGGGGGAGGCCAGGTTAAGGGTGTTTTCCTTGGCTGCCCAGGAACGATTCGGCTCACGCAGACACTGCTTGCCCGGGGCGCGTGGCTATCTGCAGGGATCTACGAGGAAGGGAGTGCCAGCTGCCTTCAGCGAAAGGTGCTTTCGGACGCTCTTGTGCCAGAGCAGACAGCAGAAACGTGCCCCAGAGCATCAGCTGGGCCCGGTGTCTCAGGGCTCCTTGGCACAGGAAAGCTCAGCCAGCCACTGCAACCCCGGCACTCTGCTGACCGTGGGCCCTGGGTAGGATACACAGGTTTACTCCCCATGGGAAGCTGATGGTAGGCACCAGCATTCTGCAGGAGGCAGTGTTACTCATGGGGCATCAGCATGCACGCCTGGCACCATGCTCTCCTCTGCCCCAAGAGCGCCTCCTGCTGGCTGGCTAATGGAATCAGCGCTGCAACCTTAGGCAGCATCTCAGCAGCACAGAGGGGCCAGCTCAGAACTAGCCAGGGGACCAAGCACTCTAGCATGGTCTAGTGGACTAAACTCAGGGTCACGAGGTACAAGCAACTGAGGTCTATGCTGCATGGCCACTGGGACATCGCAACCCCTCTGTCCCCTCCCTCGGCGATGAACCTGACCCAGCACCGGGACGGTGGGGCCCGTCAGCACTGTTCCCAGACCCTCATTCAGAAGGCACCTCTCCTTAGCCATTACTTTGAACACAGTAGCAGTCACAGCATCCTGAGGCCCCTGTATTCTGATTGCTGGCCCAGTGCTTGGGGAAGTTTCCAGCCCTGTAAGCATTTGTTCTAGCCAGATCAGAGTCATGCGTCCAGCCCCCGCAGACCATGGGGCCTTGAGACATAGAAACTTACAAATCACAGCAGTCCGATTACCAGTGCACGCCTCACCTCAATCTGCATACAGTTTCAGCAGCAGATTTCAGCTCACGAGTTAGAGATTTGTGCTTATAGCCCACTTCCAACCTTTCCGAGGGCCTACGGTGCAGGCGTCTCGAAAACATTTCTGCTAGAATCAGGTTGGGTGGAAGAAACTCCACAGAAAGTGACCTAGGAGTCCAGCATCCTGTGAGCTGCCCGGTACTGAACAACTGGGCTCCCCACCTACACAGCATCTGTTTATGACTCTTGCTTAGTGAGGTCTCGGACCATAAAACACTCCACTCTACACGGGAGATTTGCATACCGCACGGTACAAACCAGTCTACAGGTTATGCCCCCAGATTGTGGGGGCACTAAACTGACACTAAACTGGGAGGAGCGGTAGATATGCTGGAGGGTAGGGATAGGATACAGAGGGACCTAGACAAATTAGAGGATTGGGCCAAAAGAAACCTGATGAGGCTCAACAAGGACAAGTGCAGAGTCCTGCACTTAGGATGGAAAAATCCCATGCACTGCTACAGACTAGGGACCGAATGGCTAGGCAGCAGTTCTGCAGAAAAGGACCTGGGGATTACAGTGGACGAGAAGCTGGATATGAGTCGACAGTGTGCCCTTGTCGTCAAGAAGGCTAACGGCATTTTGGGCTGTATAAGTAGGGGCATTGTCAGCAGATCGAGGGACGTGATCATTCCCCTCTATTCGACATCTGGAGTACTGTGTCCAGTTTTGGGTCCCACACTACAAGAAGGATGTAGAAAAATTGGAAAGAGTCCAGCGGAGGGCAACAAAAATGATTAGGTGGCTAGAGCACATGACTTATGAGGAGAGGCTGAAGGAACTGGGATTGTTTAGTCTGCAGAAGAGAAGAGCGATGGGGGGATTTGATAGCTGCTTTCAACTACCTGAAGGGGGGTTCCAAAGAGGATGGATCTAGACTGTTCTCAGTGGTGGCAGATGACAGAACAAGGAGCAATGGTCTCAAGTTGCAGTGGGGGAGGTTTAGGCTGGATATTAGGAAAAACTTTTTCACTACGAGGGTGGTGAAGCACTGGAATGGGTTATCTAGGGAGGTGGTGGAATCTCCTTCCTTAGAGGTTTTTAAGGCCCGGCTTGACAAAGCCCTGGCTGGGATGATTTAGTTGGGGACTGGTCCTGCTTTGAGCAGGGGGTTGGACTAGAGGACCTCCTGAGGGCCCTTCCAACCCTGATATTCTATGATTCTCTGATTGTGGCACTCAGAAGTGAAATGCCACCTGATCTCTGGGGCGGGAGGTGGCAGCGTACGTTACCACCACACTAGGGCAGGGACAGGAGACTGCCGCGTACAGCTGAAGCCAGGAGGCTGAAGTTTGGCCAGGGTGCTGGGGCTGATAACTCACTGGAGTGCCCCAGCACCTTTGGCAAGTGACTGTGCAGGGTCTCTAGCAGCAGGCTCCCTCCGCCATGGTGGGGCACTGGGGGCAGCACTGACCCAGAGAGAAAAGCGCCCCTAAGCAACCCACTCCAGGCAGTGCAATATCCCCAATGACTGAGGGGACTGCACCTCCTATGGAACCCTCAGCCTGGTTCCTGCACAGCACCTGAGCATCGGGTCAGCACCAACACCAAGGGGACAGCACCCTGTCCAGAGCCCCCGTCACCCCACCCCCTGCAGCACAGCACACCCTAGCATGGAGCTGGAGCACTGGGGTCAGCACTGGCTGCAAGGGGAGAGCATCGGGGCACAAACCCCAGGTCACCCAACCCAGGGGCGGTTACCTCTTTTAAACTCCTCCAGGACGGCGTCCAGCTTGGTGTCGTTGAAGACAAAGTGCAGGGGGTGGTTGTAGAACTTGCTGATGGTGCTGAGCGGCACACAGTCGTCCGGGTCCACCAGAGCCAGGTCCTTGACATAGAGCATGTCCACCAGGTTGGTGCGCTCCTCCTCGTAGACGGGGATGCGGGTGTAGCCGCTCTGCATGATCATGGACATGCTCTTGAAGTCCAGCACGGCATTGGCGTTGAGCATGAAGCACTTGTCCAGCGGCGTCAGCACGTCCTCCACCGTCTTGTTGCGCAGGGCGCCCTTGCTGAACTCCTCGCGCACGAACTCGTTGTACGGGTCACTGTTGCGCACCATGTCCACGATCTTCTCCCGCAGGAGGCAGGTGCTGGCATCATGCTGCAGGGCCAGCTCCAGCAGCTTGCTGAGCGGCAGCGAGACGGGAAAGGTGAGCAGCATACAGAGCTGGGTCAGCCAGAGCCCGCGGGGAGCCAGCGCCAGCCCCCAGCGCGAGCTGACAGCGAAGGGCAGCACCTCAGCCAGCAGGAAGACCAAGCCGGCCACGGCCAGGACAGCAGGTGCCACCATGCGCACGGCCCAGTAGAACAGCACGGCCAGGGCGGCGTTGGCCAGCGAGCTAAGCAGCAGCAGGGAGCAGAGGGCAAAGGTGCCCCGCTGCCTCACCAGCTCCAGGGCTTTGCAGGCCTTGCGCTCCGCCTCCGAGCCGCAGTCCCGAAGCACGTACAGCTCCACGGGGTCCAGCCACAGGGTGCTGAGCTGCAGGACCCGCAGCAGGGAGGACAGGGCCAGCAGCAGAGCCACCAGCGTGCCCAGCAGCCAGGGGGCCAAGGGGGGCGGCAGGGCCACGGCCGCAGCGCGCCCGCCCCCGCCCTCGTCCTCGTCCACGAGAACTGCGTCGCCCGGGGCGGCCGGGCCCCAGGGCTGCCCGGGACCCAGGCGACTGCAAAGCTGGTACCTGCCGCGGGGCCCGGCGTGGGACACGGCCACGCGCACCAGCACCGCGTGCTCGCCCCGGGGGCGCGCGTCGGGCAGCACCTGCAGCGCGCCGGCGGGCGGGGGGGCGGAGGGGGCCGGGCAGGGCCCCCCCGCGGGCGCGAAGGCCACCCAGGGCCAGCTGCGGTTGCTGAGGCCGGTGCCGTAGAGGCGCAGGCGGAAGTTGGCCCCCGGGGCGGCCCGGATCAGGCCCCCGCGGGCCCAGGCCCCCTCCTCCAGCCGGAAGCCCAGCACCCGCGGGGGGGCGGGGCCGGGCTCGGGGGGGGCCTCGCTGGCCGGGGGAGTCCCCGCCCCGCCCTCCCGGCCCGCGGCGCAGCCCAGGCACAGCGCGGCCACGGCCCAGCGCAGCCCCCAGCCGCCCGCCATGGCGACAAGTGGGTCAGCTGACTCCCCACCCGCGCACCTTAGCCTGCCCGCGGCGGGCCGGCCAATCAGAGAGTGCGGCTGACGGGCTCCGGCCAATGGGCAGCGGGAGAGGGCCCCAGGCAAGGGGAGCGTAAGTTAGGCTGCACCGTGATATAAACAAGGAGGGGGAGGGGGCGAGGGGGCTGGGATTTAAAGGGACAGAGGCCCCTTTCCCTGGCTCTGGGAAGGTTGCACCCCTCGGTGCCCAGCTGGGGAAGGGGCCTGATCCGTGCCCCCCCTCGAGCCAGGCATGGCCACGGGGACATTTATCTGCAGGACCCGTGGACAGGGGAGTTACTGCAGAAGGGAGGCAGGGGTCAGGGCTGACTGGCACCTCCAGGATGCTCCTAGGCCCAAACCCCTGGACATGGGCAACGGGCACTGAGCACCCCCAGCTAGGGCAGCTCCGCACGTACTGAGCACCCCCCCCCCCCCCCACCCCCCCCGGGCAGTACCTACCACCCCCCCCCCCCCCCCCGGGCGGGGGGTGCTGAGCCCCCCCCCGCCCCCCCCCCCGAGAAGCAGGTACCAGTGCTGACCGGAGCCGCCAGGGTCCCTTTTCGAGCGGGCGTTGTGGTAAAAAAACAGATGCCTGGAAACCCTAATTTAGACTTGCCTACAGCTCAGACCTGTGTGGGAGGAACTTCTCCCTGTCCAAGGCAGAGGTTGAGCAAACTGGGACAGGGCTCAGAGAGGCAGGATTTCACCTCCTTTTCTCTGAATCATGGTTATACTGCGCAAACAGCAGAAAGGCCAGCCCAGTGATAGATGCATTTGGTGCTTTAAAAGGGTTGAAAAGACTGATGAGCCAAATCAGCTGGGAGGAAGAATGTACTCAGTAAAACATGAGTGATCATTGGGACCTGGTTAAGAACACTTTACTAGATGCCAAGAAAGCCACAATCCCACCGTCAAGGAAGAAGGCTGTCTTGGGTAAAATAGCAACCTGGGTTAGGGGGGAAGTGAAGGCAGCTATTTAAATAAAAAAAAAAAAGAAGGAAGGAAGGAAGGAAGAAAGGAGATGCCTATAAATCAGAAGCTAGGCAGTGTCAAAAATTGAGGAGAAGCTAAGGGACACAGAAAGACATCCATAGTGCACCCACACCTTGAATACCACATGCAGTTCTGGTTGCCTCATCTCAAAAAAGATCTATTTGAATTTGAAAAAGTACAGAGAAGGGCAACAAAAAAGATTAGGGGTCTGGAACAGCTTCCATATCAGAGGAAATTACAAAGACTGGAACTGTTCAGCTTAGAAAAGAGACGGCTAAGTGGGGATATGATAGAGGTCTATAAAATCATGACCAGTGTGGAGAAAGTGAATTAGGAAGCGTTATTTACTCCTTCACATAACATAAGAACCAGGGGTCACCCAATGAAATTATCAGGCAGCAGGTTTAAAAAAAAAAAAAACGTAAGGAAGGGGATGTTGTGAAGGAAGTATAAGTGGGTTCAAAAAAAGAACTAGATAAATTCATGGAGGATAGGTCCATCAATGGCTATTAGCTAAGATGGTCAGGGATGCAACCCCATGCTCTGGGTGTTTCTTCCTAGCCTCTGACTGCCAGAAGCTGGGACTGAACAACAGGATGGATCACTTAAAATTTCCCTGTTCTGTTCATTCCCTCTGAAGCATCTGGCACCAGCCACTGGCAGAAGACAGGATACTGGGCTAGATGGACCATTGGTCTGACCCAGTATGGCCGTTATGTTCTATTAACTCTATGGCCAGCAAAAGTTAAGGCCAATAAGATGGAGTTTTTTAAGTATATTAGAAACAAACAAAAAAACCCTGACTATGGTATTGGTTCATTACTAGACGGAAATGGTAGAATTATCAATAATAATGCAGAAAATGCAGAAATGTTCAATAAATATTTCTTTTCTGTATTTTGAAAAAACAGATGATGCAGTTATAGTGTGTGATAAAATTCTTTCTATTCCACTAGTATCATAGGATGATGTTAAACAGAAGCTACTAAAGTCTGACATTTTTAAATCGGCAGGTCCAAATAACTTGCATCCAAGAGTTTTAAAAGAGCTGGCTGAGGAGCTCATTAGAACATTAATGTTGCTTTTCAATAAGTATTGGAACAACAGGGAAGTTCCAGAAGACTAGAAGAAAGCTAATGTTGTGCCATTATTCAAAAAGTGTCATCGAGATGACCTGAGTAATTGCAGGCCTGTCAATCTGATATTGTTCCCAGGCAAGATAGAGCAGCTGATATGGGACTCGCTTAATAAAGAACTAAAGGAGGGTAGTATGAATAATAATCAATGCCATCAACATGGGTTTGCAGAAAACAGATCCTGCCAAACTAACCTGATATGCCTTGGGATGAGATTACAAGTCTGGTTGATAAAGGTAATAGAGCTGATGTCATGTAAGGTGTTTGACCTGGTACTTTATGACATTTTGATTAAAAAAGCTAGAAGGATATAAAATGAACAGGGCACACAGGAAATGGATTAAAATCTGGCTAACTGAGAGGTCTCAAAATGTAAATAGGGACTCCTCATTGAGCAAATCTGTGTCCAATGGGGCCTTGCAGAGATCGGTTCTTGGCCCTATGTTATTTAGCATTTTTATCAATAACCTGGAAGAAAACAAAGTCATGCCGGAAGAAACACGAAAGTTGCGGGAGAGGTAAATAAGGACGAGGACAGGCACTGATCCAGAGTGATCGCTCACTTGGGGAGCTGGGTGCTAGCAAACAAGACGTGTATTAATATGGCTAAATGTAACTAAATACAGATGAGCTGTTTGTCTAACAGATCTGCGCTAGGAATTATTGTGGGCAGGTCTCTGGCCTGTGCTCTACGGGGGTCAGACTAGATGATCACAATGGTCCCTTCTGCACTTGACTAAACAGCCTTGCCCCCGCTCCGCGTCCCCATCACAGCATTATGTGCCAAGGCGCTGAGCATTTTATATTCTAGTTTTTTAATCAAAATATCGTGCTGCCCACTTGACACCACCACAGGGAACATCACAGGAGTGCTGCCAATGGGACGCACCCACTACTTCAGTCTACAGGGGGCGCTGTAGGGAGTGAGCCAAGAGCACTGCATGTGGGGGGAGCTCCCAGCTACTTCAGTCCTGGCCTCTCCCGCACTTGATGGTGCTGTAAGGAGCAGGGCGGGAGCACTGGCTCTTGGAGGCGGTCCCAGCTGAGGGTGTTGTAGGGAGGGGGGCAGGAGCAATTCTGCACCCAGTCCTCCCCAGAGAACGAGTCCAGCTTAGCCCTAGCCCTCCCTGTTCTGCCGTTCCAAGGCTTAGCAAGCAGATTCGAACCAGCCACAGCAGCAGTCAGTGGCAATGGACCTGCGCACCAATAGACAGGCCCTGTCCCTAAGAGCCTACAGTGTAAATAAACCAAGCGTGGGAGGGGAAACTGAGGCATAGAGGGTGCCATGACTTGTCTAGAGTCCCCAGCAGGGTGGTGGAAGAGCTATGAACATAACCCAGATCTCCTGAGCTCTGAGGAAATGCCCGACCCACTAGGCCTCTTAATAAGTGTGAGCTCATTTTGTTTAGTTATTGTGGGAGGCTCAGATGCCACTGAGACACTGCAAAACTCGGCTCAGGGCCTAGCCCTTGCCAGGTCCGCTCTCCTGTGCTACAGCAGGGGAGCAAGTGGAGGGGGGAGCAGGGACACACGCCCGATCCTGCGGTTTTCTTGATTGTTGGTTCAGCCTAGAACAGCCTGCCCAGCTCGGACACGGTTCTAACTGAGGTGCAGCATGGAGATGGGAAAGCTCGGGGGGTTCCATACTATCGCCCATGTTCACAGACGTGTAAAGACCCCACCTTTCATCTGTCACAGCCCAGGGAAACGCTGCCACCCACCCCCGGCCACAGGCTGTGGCCTGGCTGTATTTAGAGCCTCAGGTCCTTAGCAAGGGCCTAGTCTTGGAACCTCTTTCTCATGCTGTGGTGTTATATATGGTGTATTACGGTAGTGTCCAGAAGCCCCACTAAGGTCAGGCCCCACCATGCAGGGCGCTGCACACACAGCCCCCAGCCCAGTGAAAATGGACTGGTCAGTTTCACGTTTGTGTAGAAGTCAGTTTCATTTTCTGGCTCTCCAGGCCTAGCAAACCCCTGCAGTGGCGTTGCAAAGCCCTAGCAAGAGCGGCATCATTCTACAAACCCCACAGACAGAGCAATCGATCTGGACGCACTGCCACTGCCATCATGATTCTCGTTTAAAACAAAATCAGGAAAATGAGGGTTTTTTTTTTGTTTTAAAGTAAGTTTAGGACCCAAACTCTGCCTTGTCCCTTTAAATTCTCAGCTGCTCTTGGAGTCAAAAGCAGCGCTGGTGGGTGGGGGTAGGTTAGCTTTGGAGGTGCAGGGAAGCACTAACAGCTTTGAATTGGTGAATGGAAAATGAAGAAGCAAATATAAGAAACTGTTTCTTTCAGTGCTGCCCCAGTTCCCGTTTCATCTCTTTACTAAACTCGACGGGCCAGATCCTCACACAGTGTAAAGCAGTACAGACCACTGATGTGACTGGAGCTATGCTGATTTACCCCAGCTGGGATCTGGCCCATTGACTCCCATGGAGCGACGGCCCATTGGCCCCAGCTGGGATCTGGCCCATTAACCCC
>NW_020664402.1:1809255-1821512 GCF_002925995.2 Terrapene triunguis
GATCTGGCCCATTAACCCCACGGAGCAACGGCCCATTGGCCCCAGCTGGGATCTGGCCCACTGACTCTCACGGAGCGATGGCCCATTGGCCCCAGCTGGGATCTGGCCCATTGACTCCCATGGAGCGACGGCCCATTTACATCAGCTGGCAACCTGGCCCTTAGAGCTGAATAAAGAAATGAAAATAGGATAAACAACACAGGGCAGATCCTCATTTGGTGTAAATCAGCAGAACTCCACTGACTTCAAGGGAGCTACAACAACTTGCATCAGCTGAGGATGTGGCCGAAATGTCAGCGTTTGTGACATTACGTAATTTGTTTCCTACCAACACATGAACAGAGAAACGATTAAACAGAAACAGACACGCCACTGCCCATGAAATTAGACATACGCAAATTCGGCCTCCCGGCCTCCGCCTGCACAGCTGGGAATGAACCTTCAGGGGCCACAAAGCACAGAAGGAAGGGAATATAGAGAGATATTTTATTACCCAATCAAAAAAATAAATTCCATATTTCGTTTAACAAATATCATAATTTCTTAGTGACAAGAGACGCAGACTCAAAAATGAAACAAAACAAAATCCCCTCCTAAAAGGGCACAACTCAGAACAATGAAAAAAAAAATATACAAGAAACGACGATCCCCAAAATAATCACAAACATATACAAATTAAATCTGGTGCAAAATAAATATTAGTCATTTGCTACCTGGCGTGGCCCGTCTACAGTATTTGGATCTCCCCCCTTGGCCCCATCAGCGATGCAAAGCCAGCGATGCTGGGGAGTCCAGTGTGGGGGTTATTGCTGATTGGCTAGGGAGAAGGAAAGCCAAAGGAATCAGGAGAGCTCAGGGGAGAGGAGACAACCGGCACTGAGAAGCTAAAATTCCCTGCAGAGGATGTGTGTGATTCTCTCCTGCCCTGCCCCTTGTGCAGCCACTCACACTGGTGCACAAGAGAGTATAAAACGTGCCCAAATCCGAACACAATGCCTTTGTGCCTGTATGCAGGGCAGGGCAGAATCAGGCCCCCAGATATGGAATGGCCACAACATTCGAGGGCCTTTGAAGCCAAGTGGGGACAAGATCTGATCTGGATCGGCACATGCCCTCGCTTTGTTCTGCACTTTGGTGCCAGCAGTGCAGTTTGCGAACCCAGTCCCCTGGGCTAGATGGAGGCATTGTTTCATGGAGACTGTAGTATCCTAGATAAAAGCTAAACAGGACTCATGAAAGCTACTGAGAGAACATCAATTGGGCCTTTAAATGGAATCAATTTGCTCCTTGAAACAGGTCTAGTCTCTGATAACCAAGGACACGAGGAGCTTAATTCTACTCTCACGACAGCACAGATTAGGAGTCAGTCCTCTGAAGTCAGTGGAGAGAACAGTTACCAAGAGAATCAACCAACTGAAGTTACAGACGCGCATGCAGCTCCGATTCAGGAAAACACGGACAGAAGTGCTTAACGTTACCCATGTGCTTTACTCCCAGTGACTCCAAAGGGGTTTAAGCACATGCTTAGGTGCTGTCCTGAATATGAGAAACATGACCATGGCTGAAGCATCATCCCTTCTGAGGTCACTTCCTGGTCTCCAACAGAACAGGAAATGACGTACTGAAAGAGAAGCCACCTGTTTTCATTCATTTAACTCCCTGGTCAAAGAACTGCTGCCCATAGGCCTCCGAAGAGACAGGTGACATTAACATGGGTGTTTCCATACACAAATTCACGAGTGATCGGAGAAAGAGGCTTCAGAAGAAAACACCTTTTTTCCAATCAGACTTTGTAGAGAAATATTTCTTCTTTAAAAAAAAAAAAAAAAAACGGATTTTTTTAATCTCTCGAGTCTCTCCTCGTAGGAACGGATATTAAAAACTTAATTTAAAAAATAACCCCCACACAATAAATTACATAAAGTCAGCCCTAGTGGGCAGCATTTGGAAACCACTGCACTTTTGTCTGGAATAAAAAACCTCCCACACAATCAGAACATTAAAAATCAGACAAAAGCGCTGGCAAGTGAAAGACTTGTATCCAGTAAAGGAAGAAATTCCAAGGGACAACGATGCACTCGAAAAATCCCTGTGCAAGCTGTGGTATTTCTATGGCAACGGATGGCTCAGACTCGTCCGAGGAGGGAGCCAGACTTCTCCGGAAGGGTGACTGGAGATGCATAGTGTGTATGCAAGGACACGGTTCGAATTAAATGCAACGTAAGGAAGTAAAAGCCCATTCTGCAGATGGGAGAATTGGGAAATCCTGGCAAAAAGTCCAATCACTGGAGTTTTCCTTTCAAAATGCTGAGCAGCGCGCTAGGTTGGCCCCAATCCTGCAACCCAGTCCAGGTAGGTGACTCATTCGGCCCATGCGGCATCTCTGTTACTTTACAAGGGTCTGCCCTGGCTGGATCCAATTGCACAAGGATGCCTTAACATCCATTCCCTTCCCAGCTTCTTCTCTAACCTGGCCAGATTAATTTCCCCTGGGATCCCCCCTCCACACCCCTATCCCATTTATCTGCAATACAGTCCGCCCCACAGGGCTCAGGCCTGTGGTTCTGTAGGAGTAAATGGGACTGGCCTCTCAGTGAAATCTGAGGAGCGGCCTGGGGGCTTTGGTCACTAGCTCTGCTCACAGACTGTGAGCACGTTCACGGCCCAAAGGGCCCCTCCCATTTGGGAGGGTGCAATCAAAACACTGGCACCTGCATCCAAACCAACTGAGAAATGGCATGCACCGGACAGTGTTTGAGAAAGCCCTGTATTAAAACCCAACAGATCTTGCAGCACTGTGTAGTGCTGGAGCGAGAAGAAATGCTACATGTTCCGGTGCCACTTTGCTCTACATCCCCTATAACTTAGGAGAGTTTCATCAGTTCCAAAGATGGGGAAACTGAGGCACATAAAAGGGGAAGGGACTTGCCCAAGGTCACACAGCTGGGCAGTGGCAGAGCTGGAATTAACACCTACGTCTCCTGAGCCCCAGTCACGTGCCCCAGACATGCCGCCACTCTAACGGCCGCAGGACCTTTTTCTACACAAGGGGTCCCATCCCTGGAATATAGTGCTGAGAAGAGAGACAGCAAATCAGTCAGCGGCAGAATTCAGCGAGTCTATCCATGGAGCATGCTTGGTAAGGACACAGCTTCCCACTGCTGCTTGGCACCTTGGCTGCAGGGAGTCAAACGAAAACTGCATCGAGATGGTACAGTACGTAAATGGAACCATGCTCCACTGCCTACGGATCTCCCCAGCCAATGGGCCCAAGGGAGATGCGTTACAACAGCTGTTGCCAACAGCCTGGGTTAGAGTGATGGCAAATTCCCCTGGAGAGCCAGTGACAGAGCAGCTCAGCATGAGCAGAGCCGGAGTGCAGTTAAACCCATCTGCTCCCAATCCATACACAGCACAGTGCCTGGGCCTGATCCTTCACCTCTCTGCACCTCATGGTGTCACCTGCTCAAAGGGCGGAAGGCGACCAATCCCGAATTCTCCACCCATGCTGTAGGGGACTTCCTGCACCCCTCGTTCCCAGGCGTATATGGTCACACAAGGAGCAAAGCAAGGGAAGGCCAGACTCTCCCTGTCTAGCCATACTGTAGCAAACCAGATTTTAATAGCAGCCTAGACGACACCAATGAGACAGTGTCTCTTTTGGGGCTGCCGTCGTAATGACACAGGAGGCGACCTCCCAGCTGCAGGCAGAGCATCAAGACTGAGAAAATTCAGGCTGCCTTGGAAACCAGTGGAAACCAAGACCAATTGAACCGTTGTTTTACAGTGTGCTTCTACCCTGAGTGACTATGTCAAAATGGCTTGTTTTCCCGCAAAAGACCAGCTCCCTGCACCAATCCATTATCAGAGCTGCTCATCTTATTGTCCCAAACACCCTTCATCCTGGAGCACCCTAAGGGGAGAGTTTGGGGGAAACTCTGGAGCTGTGTCTATATACTGAATGGCTTTCCTTCACATTTTGATGGCGGTTATCACGAATGGGGATGAGAGACGTTTGGGGGACCAAAGGTCTCTCTGTAATTAGCCCGGAAAACTGGAAGAGGTGGACCAGGAAGCTGAGCTGGCTCCGTTTACAATTCAAAGGAAGATTTTTCCATCTGCCAGAGCCGCAAACTCTGCCTGGGATTGGAGAGTCAAACTGGAGTTCATCTGCCCCCAGATGGAAGATTCGACCCGAACAGAACGGGGACTAGACACTTCCCAGGAGCGCTTGGCTCTGGTAGGGCTGAAGGGGGAATTTTTTTCAGGTCGTGAGGACTGCAACTTTAAAGGTTAGGAGCAGGAAAGCCATTTTTTCCATGAGAAAACAACTTCAGCAACTTTGCAGAACATTCAAATGTCTCTCTAGACTTCTCTGAGGATCTGTAAATGGGATTTTTCTGACATCCCTCCATCTTGCCCAGGAGGAGGAGGATTCCTGTGGAACAGACTCTCTAGTTCTGCTGAGACCCTGAAGAGCTTCCATCATGAACAAAACATACCCAGCACTATTCCCAGATCCCAAACAAGGGCTCCAGATCCGAACTTAACCGTGGAAGCCAGCCAGCCAGCATATGCTTTGCAATACCCTTTTAAAACATCAGCATGCAATACATCAGTGTGCAAGATTTGTTCTCTGCGCACCGTTAACGCCAAACAGAATAAATCCAACAGTATGAAGAGCTGCTTCCCTAACACAACTAAGCTCCCAACAGTACATTTTGGGGTAAGGTATACTGTATCAGCAGGAATACTGTATCACTGATGGTGGGGGCAACCAATCCTGATTCATCTAACCCTGAGCAGGTGGTGTCAGAACATCAACATCACCCATGTAATTGAGGACACCAGTAGAAAAGTTCTCTGGGCTCTGAGGCCTATAAGCAGCGGTCCTTGTGGGCGCTAACTTCTAACGTCCGTTTAAAGCCTCGGTATGGGAAAGACAAACGGGTCAGGCGAGTTCCCCCTGCGAGGTGAACAATTCCATAAACATCTCAGCGGCTGCGGCTGGAGCGCTTATTTTATCAAACACTGCAGCACTGACAACCAGGGCACCAGCTCTCGTGTACTAGGTGTTCATTCTGCTGTCCGCCCTGGAGTGGCCTAAACGCAGATCTGATCTGGAGACTGAGCCAAAGCAGGAATCACCGAATCCCGCTCAGACCAAGTCACTTTGAGGAGTGGAAGTGCAGATTTAGTTACATCCTATAACTCATTACATAGCTGTATATTTATGGTTAATTTAAGCAACTGGAAATATATGAACCCAACCGTTTCTTTAAAATTTGCCTTAAAACCACACAGATCTGTCCAACTTCCTCCCCCACCCCAGCTCCATAAGGCTGCTGAGAAGCGTTACAAATTAACAATTACATTTAATTTCTGCTGATGCCCAGATGTAGTGATTGCCCCCCCCAGAGCACCCTGCTCTTCCCCTTTCAGTGTAGGCCAGCCAGAGCCAGGGGCTGAGCATCTCTGCTCACTGCACTGCCGAAGGGGGCTGCCTGAACTCCAGGGTGGATTGCCCGGATCTTTGGTTGAAAATAGAGAGTGGACGTGGCCCAACAGCCAGTGGGCTGGAGTTCAAACAGGAGGCCCTGGGCCAGAAAGGCCGTCCTAGCACTGGGCTGTGGGCAGGGACAGAGGGACCCAGGGCTCTGGCATCCCGTCCCGTCCCCCCAGCGGAGCAGTTATGCCCTGGTGGGAAGACCTGGATCCACTGAGAGGCTGTGCCCCTGGGCCGACTTGTGTCCGTCGGCCCCCTGCCCCTTGGTGTGTCAATGGGGAGTGCGAACCAGCCAGCTCCAGCAGCTCCCCCACAGCAAGCCTCCCACGCAACCCCCGCACCCCGGAGAGGTCAGGCCCCCAGCCCCAGCCCCAGCCCCAGCCAGGGCTCTGCCCTCCCCCACACCATGGTCTCCCTCAGCCAGCTGCTCCCCCCCATGCCACAGCCCCCCCCAGCCAACTGCGCCCCCAGCCAGCTGCCCCCTCCCATGCCACAGCCCCCCCGTCAACTGCCCCCCCCACAGCTCCCCCAGCCAACTGTCCCTCCCCCCCGCACCACGGTCCCCCTCAGCCAACCACCTCATCCCTCCCTTAGCCAACTGCCCGCCCCCACCATGGTCCCCCTCAGCCAGCTGCCCCCCCACGCCACAACCTCACCAGCTAAACGCCCCTCCCTCCCCATAGCCAACTGCCCTGCCCCGCCAAGGAGCATCTCTGGGGCGGTTATTGCTCAGAAGCGAGGCTGGTTTGAGTAGGACAGCGCTCCCAGTCACATTCCCTGCCCAGCCCTCTCTCCCCAGCGGTGCCCCCAGGCCAGGGCTCCCGGCTAGCCCAGGCAGCAGCCACGGGGACACAGACAGGGTTCCCTGAGCCCGTGGGAAGGGACAAGCTAAACTGCTCTGGTCTCTGCTGTCTCACGCAGACACAGGCTGCCCCACTGCTCTGTTACTCCGGTGTCAATCGGGCTCAGCTAGTGAGTCAGAGTAAATCTGAATTTACGCTGGCGCAAATGAGAGCTGAATGAGGTCCCTTTGTCTCTCTTGGCCAGGTGGGTGGAGAAGCCCAGGTGTCTGTCCCAACGCACAGAATACCCCACTGATGCAGCAAACCCTGCGCAGGCAAGAGCAGAATCTGGCCAGGCAGGGACAAAACCAGCAGGCCCCTCACAAGCCATGTCGTCCGGAAGGGGCTTTTCACTGACCGCCCCAATGGCCTGGCCCCTCCACTCCCACCCAGCCCCATTCACACCCGCACTCACAACGCTACCCGCACCAGGGCCGCTGAAGCGATGCAGAATCCCAGGCAGCGCCACCACTCCACTCAGCAGTGCCCGCATCCAGCGCTTGGCGTGAGACGTACCCCTGGAGCCTGGCCCCTCGACCCCCAGCTGAATCCTGGGCACGTGCTGGGCTCCATCTCGGAGATGCACCAAAGGACACGGATACACGAAGAGTGCTGCAAGGCCAGTGCCCGGGTTGGATGGGTTCCAACCACCCTGATTGTAACTGGCTTCAGTGCTGGCTGCTCTGAACTTCCAACCACCCGGCAACAAAAAAAAAGAAACCGATGAGACACCAAGGCTCCCTGAGCTGGGCCAGCGACTCCCACATCCGGCAGCTGCTGCCCGGGCCGATGGCTGTTCCCTCCCCAGGCTGCATGGCCAGGACTGCTTTGCTGCTGGACTGGGGGTGGGAACAGGGCCATGCTGGGAGGGAGTGCGAGGGGCCATACTGAGGCGCCAAGCGGGCGAGCATAGCTGTTCTCGGCGGGGGCACTCCCAGCACGGCCTGGGGTTTGAGAGCTCGTCCCTTTGTTTCCATCTTTATTCATTTAAATAAAAGCCAGTTAAGAAACAGCAGCCAATGGGCTCCCTTTATAAATCCTCGGCAGAGTGACCCTCCCTGCCCCTAGTCCATGCCTGGTCCAGGCCGAGGTAAAGTCGGTCCCTGGGATCCAACAGCTCCAGGGCCCATTTTCGGGGAAGGGGTGGGGGATTCCCTTTTGCATCCCGGCGTGGCCACGGTGCCACGAACCCACATCCTCACCAACGCTTGCAGCAAGGGCTGCCCCGCGCGATCAAAGTGTCTCATAGAGGGGGGGATCTCTAGACAGAGCTATTTGGACGCGGGGGAAGGCTCCCCACCCCGAAGGGTGCGAAGTGTCCTGGCGGGGGCGCCGGCCGGTGCCCTGGTGCCAGGCTCAGATGGAGTTCTCCTGGGGACTGTGGCTGCTCCTGCGGTTCAGGCAGTTCCTCTCGTTCAGGAGGCTGGTGGTCTCGTCGGCCACTGAGGGCTCCGTCTTTTCCGTCAAGCTGGTGTCCATTTTGGGGGCACTGCTGTCCGGAGACTGAGGGCAGCTGTCCAGGCGCGAGGCCATCAGGCCGTTCTGGTACTGCTGGCGCGTAATCTGCAGCGGGGGGAGAGGGGCAGATGTGGTCAGCCAGCGAGATGAGCCCGGCTGGCCCAGCCGAGCTCCAGAGCGTGGCCTGTGGCTATCGCCATCTTAAATATAGAAGATCGGCACCAACTACAGATCCCAGCATGCCATGATCCATCCTGACCATCCCACCCTGACCTGAGACTACAGATCCCAGCATGCCATGCTCCATCCTGACCGTCCCACCCTGACCTGAGACTACAGATCCCAGCATGCCATGCTCCATCCTGACTGTCCCACCCTGACCTGAGACTACAGACCCCAACATGCAATGCTCCACCACACCATCCCACACCTGAGAGTACAGATCCCAGCATGCCCTGGCCATCCCCTCCCCCGCACAAGTATGATAATACAGTGCACTCCCTTCATAAGAATCACATCCGTGCTGGACAATTTGATTCTTATAAGTACTTGACTCTTACAAGCGGAATTGCAAAGAATGGATGAAATCGGCCGTTATGTTTTAAACAACGGGCTTTTTTCACCCTCAATTGAGAAATGTCTCATTTACCGTCACTGAATTCTTTAGACTTTCAACATATTCACCATGGAACAAAACCACACCAACTTTCCAACTGAGCGAGAAGTTATAATTACCCAATTATTTAGCTGGTGCTTTTGTTCAAGGCAATCACTGTATTACGACTGTGCAGCATGTTACAACTGCAGCCGGTGTAAGCTTGAGGAGCTATACACCTCTTACGGAGCCAAAGATACTCATCTTAAAAATCTCTCAAACTGCAACAACCCTAACATATGGAAGCGCAGTACACTGAGTGTGACCGCACAACTGTCCATGTAAAACACCCGAACGGACTGGTTAACAGTACTGGCTCACATTCAGATTCATTTCGGGGTGTCACCGTCCGTCACCGGAGTGGAGTGTCTGGCCCTGGGAATGTACAATGCAGTGGCACAATCACCGTTTGACTACAAACTTGTCCTGTATTCCCTGGATCATGGCACGATCCACCCCCTTGTTAACCTCCTTTTCAGGGTGACGTAGGAGGTTAAAATCACTGCAGCCCCTGGACCGCAGGCCATTTGTCTAAGTTTTTGTTGCATTCAGAGTCCGCCTCTGCATCATTTTCGGGTTTCACTTCCAATCGGTCTCTGATTTCAGCTGCAACGTCCTCATCAGAGGCCGGCTGCGTTACACCCACCGATGGCTAGCCACTCTTCAAATTCGGGGGGTTAACAACTACTTCCGCTGTGACCAGACCTCCTTTTTCTCAGCAATTCCAAATTGCTGAAGCATCGACGTCAGACCAGGCCTTTGTGAGCACTAGAATGGCACCTAAAAGACTGAGCTTCCCAGCCATTTCCACAGCAGCAGCTTTCTGGTTCTCATCATCCATGTGGTGCAACACCATTCGCTTGCGATACACTTGGCAGTTCGGATACTTCCCGGGCCACGTGGCTGAAGGGCAGAAGTTGTGTTCCTTGGGAGGAATTCACAGCGGATATTCCTCAGTGCTACATCTTTCCTCACCTGGGTTGGGCAGATGTCCACAAGTAGCAAAATCTTTCTCCTTTCCTGGCCCAGCTTTCGATCCCACTTACCCATCATCCAGGCAGGTGCACTGGAAACGGAGCGGACTGGAATACGTCTCACACCTGGGTTTTGACTTTTCCCAAGGATGAAAAGGTCCTTTTCCCTACCAGCCACGGAACAGATGAACCGAGCAGTAATCCTGTCTTTAGATGACTTTCCTCCTTTTTTATTGTCTGATTTAAAGGTGAAAGTGCCACGAGGCAGGGCTCGAAAGTCAATTCCACTTTCATTTGCTTTCCAAATGTTTTCTTCCACGAGGTCACATCTCATTTTGATCCACTTGTTTTCTAACCATTCTTCACATGACCTAATGTCTGCGGCTTTGACTTCTCCACGCACTGTCTAAAACCAATCCCCTCTCGTTTCTTAAAGCGCTCACATCTGCCACTGCTGGCCTTCGAGGTGGTAACGCCCAGGGTCACCACTAGTTCTTCTGCTTTCTACATCACCAACAGCCCACTTAGGGGGGCATTTCTCTCTCTGGCATCTCTGATCCACTTTATAAGCGCCTCCTCGACCACAGGTTCCTTGCCTGACCACAGTCTTTTTCTGTCTCCTTCGTTTTGTATGATGCTCTCCCTGTCTCTGAGAAGCTTAGACAATGTCAGTTGTGGAATGCCCAATTTCTGAGCTGCGTCTCTTTGGCTGGTCTTGGGAAGACTAGGGAAGGTGGCGGTTTTCATCTGCAGAAAGCGTCTTTCTTTTTCCTGCAATGTTGACTCGCACATAAACGGCACAACTTGTTTATTCTACCCAGGGATTTTCCTTTACACAGGCTACGTGCCCAGCAATGCGAAATGTGAACAAATTCAAATTCAAAACAGCTTTGCTGGCTTATTACACATCGTTGCACTTGAGTATGGGATTACATGCAGTCATTCTGCCCCGAAATGAGTCTGATCAGCGGATTGCTTGAGTCTGACAAGCGGAGTACTTTAGCATGGTTATAGGAAGGAGCTTGTTCAATTTTTTTTAATCGCTATATGCGGCTGGTTCTTGTATTGGTAATTCTTATAAAGGGAGTGCACTGTAACTGGCCTGTACAAAACACGTTTCATCTGGGGGACCCAATCGCTTTCCAGAACACCTCATCTGGGGCCACAAGCCAGCCCTGGGCCGCAGCCATCTCTGGGGTGGGCTGGGAAGCAGTTAACCTGCACACAGCAATGCTACCCCAGACAAAGGAGACGACAGCATCCAGCAGATGCTAGAGGGGCATTCAAAGAGGCTCAGTGTAGAAAAGCCAAACAGGAACTGGGCCATGCCCTGAGATCTCCGCCACTGCAAACGCTCAGGGCCTTGGGTTTATGTCTCATCTGACAGCAGCACAGAGCCCCCTAGTGCTGCACCGAGGACAGCGCTCCCTACCGAGCCCCCACCTCCCCTGCAGCTCAACCCAGCTGGTCTCACCTTGACGAACTGCAGGTCCATGAGGGCGCGGACGCTGAAGTCGGAGATGTACTGGGGGCTGGTGCCCACGTTGAGCTGGTTGCTGCTGCCGCTGATGGGGGAGGAGATGGCGTCCGAGCGCTCGGGGTTGTTGAGCGAAGCCGAGCGGTTCAGGCTATTCATGTGGGACGGGGAGCGCAGCTCTGCAGAGAGACATGGGCACGGTTAGCTGGGAACCCCCCTCCTGCCCGCTCCCACCAGGTCCCCCCCTCACCCGCCCTGGGCCCGGCTCTAAGCCCCTTTGCTCCATGCCCATGTGCTGATGCGTGGCCAGCACCTGCCATCCAGCCCCGGCCAGTCCCAAAGGGCCCCCACTGCTCAGTCCCTGGCCCGCGGAGGCCCTGCTGGGTGGGGTGAGCGCCACCCTGCTCTCACTCAGACCTCCGCTGGGAGCGGGGCTGAGACCCCCCAGCTCGCTGCACACGGACCACTGGAGGCCAGGTTTGGGGCCAGCCGAGCCCCAGGCACATGACCGAGACTCCGATCTAAACATCCCCTGCTGCCCCCCCGCCCGCTCCTCCCCGACAGCCCTGCCCAGCTCAGGGCACTGCCCCCGAGGGCTCCCCCTGCCCAGGGCCCGGTGCACCTGTGCATTTGTTTACATGTAGGACCTACAGTAACCAAAAGTCACCTGGCTTTGCTGTGTTCCTCAGCCCTGGGTGTAGGTTAAACCCCAGGCGAGGCAGGAGGGAGCAGCCCATTCCCAGGGTAGGGACAGTGCTAGAGCCTAGCCTGGGAACTGACCCTGGAACCCCCTGGAACTCAAGTACAAATCTGACCCGGGGTCCGGCCACCCTGGACAGACGCCCACCTGGCCCCTGCACTAGCTCCGGCAGTGGGGCCGAGGAGTCAGGGCCCCAAGAGGGTGAAAGCTTCAGAGCTCTCCCCCTCCCCAGCTCCCTCCAGCCACGCCCCAATCCCCCTCTTTGGGAACCAATCTCTGCCGGAGCCCCAGCCTCCCCCTCCCCATTGCCCGAGGTGGGGGGCCCTGGCTGCAGGTGCTGGGGGATCACGGGGAGGGAATCCCCGGTGTGTGGGTGTAGGGTATCTGCTTCTCTCAGGGACCCCAAGGGAGGGGATGGGAAGGGACAGGGGCAGGGCCGGCTCCAGGCACCAGGCACCCAAGCTGGTGCTTGGGGCGGCACCTGGAGGGGGGCGGCGGCGCAGCGCTCCGGCCCCCAGGGAGAGCGGGGCCACAGCAGGGCTCGCCGCCCTCCCCCCGGCCGCCGGCCTGCGCTCTGGCCGCCGGGGGGGAGAGGCGAGCCCCAGCTGGGGCCCGCCGCCCTCCCCCCCGGGCTCCGGCCGCCCT
>NW_020664402.1:1821612-1825661 GCF_002925995.2 Terrapene triunguis
GGGGGGGGGGGGGGGAGAGCCGAGCCCCAGCCGGGGCTCGCCGCCCTGCCCCTGGCGCTCTGGCCGCCGGGGGGTGGGGGGGGAGAGCCGAGCCCCCGCCGGAGCTCGCCGCCCTCCCCCCCGGCGCCCTGCCCCCGGCGCTCTGGCCGCCGGGACGTGGGGGGGGAAGAGCCGAGCCCCCGCCGGGGCTCGCTGCCCTCCCCCTGGGGCTCCGGCCGGAGGCTTTTTCGCCTGGGGCGGCGAAAAAGCCAGAGCCGGCCCTGGACAGGGGCATGGTGATGTGCCAGCCCCCAACCCACGTTCTCTTTTGGGTGGCCCCAGACAGGGCTGGGTACTAGAGACCCAAGCCCATACTGCGCTTGGCAGCAGCACTCAGCTGTGCACCGGGGGAGGGGTCGAGGGCATAGCGCTTACCAGCGCCCAGGCACAACCAGCTTCCTTGCCCTACAGCCCCGAGGGGAACAGGGTGTGGGCACCATCCACAAACCGGAGTGGAATGTGTCCCCCCAAGCCAGGCCCAGGCAGGACTTCGGGTGGCCTGGGAGACAGTCACTGCTCGGGCCCAAGCTGGCAGATGCTCCAGCACCTCCCCGCCCCCACACACTTGCCCCCTTTCAGCCCCTAGAGAGCCCAGCAGGGGCAGAGTCGAAGTGGGGCTAGAGCAGCGGTTGTGGGGGATGCGCCCGGTCTGGCAGCACATCCCCTTTCTGCTCCTGGAGTGCTTCGTCTTGGCATTCAGTGGGCTGGCTGGAGAACGGCCCAGGAGCCGATCCAGGGGTGGAAGCACTGCAGGGGAGGCAGTGCCAGCCAGCTGTGGAGGAGAGCTCCAGCCCCTCCATCCCACGGCCTGCGGGCAGGGGCCGTGAGGCTCTGCCTGGGGAGAGTCCCATGTGGAGGGACCAGAAGCCGCCCTGGCCCCAGCACTGGCCAGCAGGGGGAGCCTGCGACACTCCACAGTGCCCTCTGCTGGCTGACCTGGAAAAGGCTCCTGAGCCAAAGGTTTAACCCCTTCCCTCCCCAAGCCAGCAGTACACAGTATGGCCGTTCGTAATTGCCTATATTTATTGCCAGCCAAGAGGCAATGAAGCCCAAGCTGCCCAGCAAGGCATGGGCACCGCAAGGGAGAGCCAAACGGAGGAGCTCAGCAGCATATTTGAACCCTGTCCAGCCCAGAGAACACACATAGTCATCACCAGAACATCGGTGCCATCATCTGAGCGTGGAGCTCCAGTCTGGCATCTGACGGGAGTGGGGATTGGTTGGGGGTGGAGCTTGCAGAGTCCCACCCTCTTTCTCTTGCCCGTTCGACCCCGGCACACATTCACGCTGCGCTCTATGGAAAGGAAGATCTGTACGGCTCTACAAAAAGTGCAGTGCCGGTACAACAGAATAGGCTCTCGAAAATGGTTTGTTCTTGTTACAATGCACAATGTTTTCTCGCTGAGCCACCCTCACCAGGCTGCAGTTCTAGCGGGGGCTCTGATGTGCATGGTACGTCACTCTGCTGGCGTGTGGGTGGAATCACAGCCTTACAGAGCTGGGCTGGGGGAAGCACTTCTATCCCTTTCCACCCATGACACCGCTTCTCTGAGTGAGCGTTGTGCAGGAAGCCAGGCAGAGAGTCAAAGCCCTGAAGGGCAGAGCTGAGACCTTGGGGGCCATAGCGGGAGGCATAGGAGGCTATTCTCGCCAGCAGTTTGGAAACACTGGGGGCCCTGAGCTGTTACAGGCCTACGAGACAGTTCCAAGCGCCTGGGCAAACCAGTTCTCTGCGGGGGGCTCGAGACGGGGCTGGGGGTTACGAGCAACAGACCCACGCGGCATTCCTGCAGCACGAGGCAGAGACGTTAGGGAGATCTCCCTGGCACCAGTTAGAGGAACGGGGAGGGTGAGCACGGTCCCTGTCTGCAGGGCAAGGCTTTCACCTACTGGCGGGGTAGGTGCAATTGCTCTTCATAGACTGACCCCCGCTCGATGCTTTAACACCCCCCAGGCACTCCCCCCAGAGCACGTGCAAGGACAGAGGGAACGCGGGCCATCAGGGGAGGCTACGGGGGCACAGACCGGTCCAACATGCTGGCTGCAATGTGTGGGCTGGACGTCAGAGGTGCTCACGTGTGCCCCATGTCGCCCTGTAGCAGCTGCAGCCGGCAGTGCAGGTATGGGAAGGCTCCTGCGTTCTGTCCCTGCTGTTCACTTCCACACCCATGAGACCCGACCCGGGGGATTGCGCCAATGGCTGGCCCCAGGCCTGCGCACAACCATGTGTCTACACTGGGGGCAGTGCAGAGCAGAGCCCTGGAAATGCTCACAAACCCGATCGGAGGGGGGGGATGAGATGGGCTTGGCCCCAGGTGCCAAAGAGGGAAGAGCCAGGTGCTTGTGGCGCGGCCCGGCCCCTGCTCCCCACGGACGTGCGGCTAGGCGGGATGAGGTCCCTTTAAGGACCAGGGTTCAAATCTGCCGGTGGCTCGTCACACAGAGTCAAAGCAGCAAAGCCAGTGCCCGCCCCTGTGCCTCACACGGGGCAGCGACCCAGTGCTGGATTAATACGGCCAGTCTGTCGCGGGAAGGCCAGACCCGGGTTAATCCTGTCACAGGGGGGTCTAGCACTCCATGCATCGGCTTCGGTTACGTGTCCGCCTGGAAACCAACAGCCCTCTCCCTAGGACCGGGCGGCTGGGCTAGGCAGAAACACACAGAGGACAGAGCAGAGACATGCAGGAGGAGAACGTCATAAGAAACCCTCAGGAGAGAGACCAAAGCTCGGCTCCGCCAGCTCCAGGGGGGTGGGACTCGCCGCTGACACCCCAAAACAGCCCCCGCCTGGCTCCTCCTACATTCGGCTGCTGGACTGACTGCCTGGGAGCGGCACTCGGGCGAGGAACCCGGCGAAGAGGGGGCCTTGCTCCAAGCGTGGCGTGGGACAGGGCCACACTGGGGGGGGAGGGGGGGGCTGCCGTTCTGTGCCGAGCTCAGGTCCGGCTGCGGGTGGAGAGGGATTGCGCCTGGCTGCAGGAGGGAAGCGTGAGGCCCCCTGCCACGTCTCGTCTCAAGTCCCGGGTGCGGCCGGCGGGGCAGGACTTCCTGCCGACACGGAGGGAACGGAGAGTTTCTCTCTGCGATTGCTGCTTCCATGCCGACACGCCTGGCGCGCAGCTTCTGCAACCGTAACGCAGCCCCCGTTCTATGCCCCTGGCTCATGGGGGGTAGGCCCATGGGGCCCTGAGTGCCGGGGGCAGCGGGAATGGGGAGCAGGCCAGCACCGCGGTGCATGGCAGGAAATCGTCTGGTTCTCCAAGTCTCCAGCAGGGCCCACACACGGCCAGTGGCTAATCACACCCCGGCCCCTTCGGAAGCCAGACAACCAAGCAAAGGGGGAAACTAACGACTGCAGGAGGAAACCGGCGGCTGGACCCAAGCCAGGGGCACGCTCCCCCCGCAGGCCTAGGCTGCCCACTCCCGGCGGCTCTCAGCCCGGCCCGTCTGGCTCGCAGCTCTCCGGGGAGGGGCCATGCCACCCCAAGACCATGGCGCTCAGTGATGTGGCTGTGCAGGGCAGAGCTCCGCGGCCGGGAACTCCAGCCGCACAGGCTGGGCATGGCTCCCACGCCTGCCTTAGCCCCAGGACGGAGGCGCAGGCCGGGACCCTTCAGGGCTCTCTGATCAGCTGCCCGAGCCCGAGACTCAAGCGGAGCCCGAGGGCCGGCCGCGGAGGCACCTCGCCAGCCCCCTGAAGCTCCTGCAGCGCGCGGCTCCGTGCTGGCTGCAGAGCCCTTGTCGCTGGCACCCCCTGGGCTGGAGCTGGCAGCGTCAAGGGGTGACGCTGGCCCCTTAAGAGGGTGCAAGACCAGCACGCCTCAGCCGCTCACTCCTACTGTGGGCCCTCACGGGGCGAGAGTCCGGGAGCCAGGGCTGCCTGGGAGCAGAGGGGAGCAGTGAGAGGGGTATTGGCTGGTGGCCCCAGGCCAGAGGGCTGGAGGCCAGGGGGGCAGTGGGGGTGCCGTGGCCGGGAGCCAGGGCTGGAGGCCGGGGGGCAGCGGGGGCCG
>NW_020664402.1:1826061-1832284 GCF_002925995.2 Terrapene triunguis
GGCCGGGAGCCAGGGCTGGAGGCCGGGGGGCAGCGGGGGCCGTGGCCACTGACAGCTCAGGCTGGCGAGCTGGGCCCAGGAAGCAGGGCGAAGGCCAGGTAGCCAGAACGCGATCCCAGCATACAGGCACCAGGGATCCCAGCTGGGGAGGGGGCTTTCCTGCCGGCTGGGAGGGCTGAGCAGGCTGGCCTGGCCCAGGGACCGAGGAGACGGCAGAGCGGGCGTGGTGGAGCAGGTGAGATGACGCAGCACTGTAAAAACTCCGGGCCCTGGGGCGATACACGAATGACGCTTTGGACTATTTGTAACACACGAACCCCTAGGAGTGGCTGGCTCCGGAGCAGGACCAGGTACAATAGGTCCGTTCTCTGTTCTTGGCAGCACGGGCATCCCCGAGATATCGCTCAAAGAGGCGGGACCCCCCAGCACGTCGAGGAGCGTGTGGAGAGCGCACAGGGAGCCGCTTGAACCTGGCGCCCGATCCTGACCTCACAGCATCAGGATTCACAGGGAGTCACCGACAAGGTAGGTCGGGAAAGCAGAAAACTGGGAGTGAAGGTCAGCGCTGAAAAGACACAGATTATGGCAAGTGGAGGAGACACGCGTGTTCCAGGGAGGCCTATCGAGGAGGGGGAAAATAAAGCAGTAAGAAAATGGCTAAGCCAGGAACTCATGTGGTTACAGCAGGGGCTTGGTCCCGGATTGCTCACCATGCGTGGGGCCCCGGAACACAATCCATAGGACTAGGAACGGAGGAAGGTCGAGGATGTGCTGATACACAGGGGTTGGAACTAGGGGGCTGCCGCACCCCCTGGCTGCAAATGGTTTCCATTATACCCAGGGTTTAGTTTGGTTCAATAGCTCCCAGCCCCCCCACTGTACACACTGTTCCAGCCCCCCTGCAGGACGGCACAGAAGAGGAAGGTTTAAAGATGAATGAAGCCAGTCCAAGGCAGAGAGCGGTGGGAAGACTTCGTTCAGCCCCCCTGGGGCTGCTGCGCGGATGGACAGGAATCAAAGACAAAGAAGCGACAAGGGGAAGAGAGCCTGGCCTGGTGTCCTTGAAGGTATCTGAACGGGGAAACTGAGGCAGGCATGCCTGCCATGTCATGACCTTCCACAAGTGTGCACCCAAGGTGGGGCTGCCTTATTACAGGGGCTAATCCCAGCTTTCGGCTTGTGAGCAAGTGCTCTGCAGGTGCGTCTGTAACAGGGAGAAGAAAAACGGACACGAAGGTGAGATCAGACCGACGCAAAGCAGCAGATAAAGATACCCACGTAACCACCTTCGAACCAGGACTCCTGGGTTCTTGTCCCAGCTCTGCTACGGACTCCGCGCAAGTCCCTCCCCCATTCGGGCCTCAGTTTCCCCAGCTGTAAAATGACACCGACCCACCGGCGTGAGGTGCTTTGAGATCCTCGGAGGAGAGGAGCGAGGAGAGGTTCCTCGCCCTGGGCAACAAGGGTGATGAGCCATGTTCCCTGTGCCTTTGATCGGAGATGGCTCATAGCAGCGGCCGGCCAGCCAGCCCGCATGCTAGTCAGCCTCCTTGCCTGTTATGTAGCACCATGCGGACCGCCCTCCGGCCCTTCCCTCCCGCCGAGCTCCACCGCAGGGGGCAGAGACATCTCCAAAACCCGCAGTTATCGCACAGGGCGCGTAACCGGTCCTGCTCCCTCCACCCGCCGTGTGCTGCGCTCTAGGGGACTGCCAAGCGGTTCCCTCCGTGCCGGGAGGGGTTTGGAGTCGGGGCCAGCGAGCCAAACGCAGAACCGGCAGCAGAGTGCAGTGTTCGGCGAACGGACACAGAGCGGCTTTGTGCATCTCGATAATGGCCAGGGAGGCCGTAGGGTGGCACGGGGCCTAGGAGAACGAGCCTGGATGTGCACAGGTATTGGAACATTGCACGACTGGCAGCGAGAATGAATGCAGCCCGGTAGCTCCTGGGGAGGTCTGATTCCAGACCGCAGACCTCTAGCGAGACAAAACGCCGGGGTCCTTCTGAAGGGCTTTGTCCTGGCCGGGCTCCCCTGACGGCGAGGGTGGGCAGCAGTGCCCCCGTTGAGCTAGCTGGTGGGGGGGACCACAGGCAGGCGAATGGTTGGTAACATTAGGTAAAAGTTTGTGTGTGGTGGTAGGCGGTGGCAGCGTCACTTTGTCCTTAACAAATACTGTGAAAGCGGAGTGGCCGCCAGGGCCCCGAGTTCCCCAACCAGCGCTGAGGGATGCTGTCGTCGTGGATACATGGAGCAGAGAGTGCATAGCCATCGGTTCCAAGGGTGGCCTTGTGAGGCAGAAAAGGACCCGGCCGAGGTCCCAAACAGGAGCAGGATGGGAGACGGGTTGACAGAGGTTTCCAAGTCCCCGGGGGAATCGTGCTGGCCCTGGGTGGAAGTACCTAGACTAAAACCCCTTCGCTCCATGCTGCATGGGGCTGGTTCTAGCGCTCCCGAGCATGTGAGCGTCTGCATCTCCACGAAGCACGCTCGGGTGAGGGGTCCTGCAGAGGGACGGGGAAGGGGCTTTGCCCGAGGAAGTGGAAGGTGTATCCTGGGGAGGTGATCTCCAAAACCCACCTGTCTGTAGGGATCGACTCCCCAGCCCGCCTGTGGTGGTAAAGCCGGTCGCCGAAGGGAGCAAGGTAGGATGGGAATTCAGGCCCTCAACCAGGCCAGTCAAATTGCTGCGTGGGGGTGGACGGGCGCAAGGTGGGAGGCTGAGCACTGGCTGGTTTCCTTCTCTGGAAGCTTGGACTCTTTTGGTGCGGTTCATCTGACCGCTGGGAGGGGCGGAATCGGGCAGGGTGGGATCTCTGAGCCGTCTCGGACTTGCTGGGCTGTCTCTTGTGGGTGAGTGTTTGAATACAAAGAGAACGTCAGGTGGCTCTCTACGAACGTCAAAGGTCTCTAGATTCGTCCGTGCTGGCTGTGAACAATGGAGACCCATGGAAAGGAAGGTCCTCCGCCGTCTGCTGGAGATCTGGTGCGCTGGAGCTGCAAGGCCCGTCTCATAACGTCCCTGTAGCGACTGACTGGGTGGCAGCATCCACGATGTTGAGGGAGGCTTGCACAGATATTCTGGCGAGTAGCTGGGCCTCTGCAACGACCGCCTGGAACTGCTCTGAGCTCTGCTGGTCGGCGGTCAGTGCAAGAGTTCAGGTTGGCGCAGTTCATGGGATTGTATTTTGCCATCGGCGCCTGGGAACTGGTGAATCTAAGTTGTAAGGAGGCCGAGGAATAAGATCCCCTCCCCAGCAGGTCTAGGAATAAGATCCCCGGTCTAGGCGCTTGTGGCCTTTCTCACGCGGCTGGTCAGAGCGTGGTGCTGCCTTCTGCATTCGTTAACTGCACTGACTGCCGAGGAGTTAGGGGAGGGATGAGAAAAGAAAAACTCAGAGTCCTTTGCTAGGACACAACAGGTCTTATCCGCCCTCCTGCACGCAACAGAAGCGGGGGCGTGCGGGGCGCTCTCCCAAGCGGAGGAGTAGCCAGGGGGGTGCCGGACGGTCTTCTGTGCGTAGGCAGAGGGGTAGGGGTGTGTGTGTGTGTGTGTGTGTGTGTGTGTGTGTTGCTCTCCCGCGCAGAGGCGGAGCAGTGACCGGGCCGGGCCCTCTCCCGGGAGGAGTAGCCGTCCGGGGGCGGGGGGGAGACACTCTTCTACGCGTAGGCGTAGCTGGGGGCGTGCCAGGGGCTCTCCCGCGCGGAGCCGGAGGGTAGCTGGGGGGGGAGGGGCGTGCCAGGTGCTCTCCTGCACGGAGGCAGAGTGGTGACGGGGGTGTGCGGACGCTCGTCACCGGGCCCAGAAGGGGCTCACCGACAGGCAGGGCGCACGGCCAGTGAGGGCGGGTAGCAAGCGGCTCTTGAGGAGACTCGTCCACCTACTTGCGAGGAATCTGCAACTCTCGTGACCAGATCCGGGGCGAGCCAGGGCTGGGGGCCGGGGCGTGACAGCGTCACCCGGAGATGGGGAGGAGACACCCCTGCGCTCGGCGAACTGTTCCTTGAGGGGCAGGTCCCGGGGCGAGCAGGTGATGCAGGTTGTCTCTCTGCGATGGGTGGTGCTCGAAGCCCTGGAGAACTGCTGGCAACAGGCCGCGCAAGTGGCCCAGCATGGCCAGGGAGGAGGTGCATAAGGCACAGGACGGGGAGGCATCCATGGGTGCTCATACCAGCCAGACATTGGTTGCAATCTTCGCCTCACCAGAGACTTCTGGGAAGGGGCAAGGGGAGAAGCGAAGTTGAGGCAAGGTTTTCACCAGGCTCCTCCCCCTGAAGCTCACTCTGGAGCGGTGCCAGGCCTGGAGAGCTCTGCAGTGACACCGTCTGGCCAGCATGACATTCTCAGTCCCGACAGCAGGTCGGAGAACTGGGCACTTCAGCTAGAGCCAGGTCCCGGGGAAACGTCCCGGCAGCGAGCGTGTGACCGGCGCCCAGTCCGTGCTCCACACTGAGGTGATGGTGGGACAGCTGCTGACAGCGCCATGCGGTTCGGGTGCTCTGAGGGAAGTGCAGTCAGAGCCCATGGGGGCTTGGGTACCGAGGAAACAGAGGACCAATCTCTTCTTGCCGCCTCGGTCCGCTGACGGTACTGCTGAGCTCTCCAAGCCAGAGGCTTTGCCGTCATTTGGTCAGGCCATGCCATGGGGACCTGAGGAACCAGCCAGCTCATGGCCACCCGACTGGAGGGCGGAAGACACCAACAACTTTGCCTTTCCAGAGATAGATTCTCTACCTGGCAAGCCTGGGACACCTCCTTGGAGGACTTACGAGAGGAGTCGTGTGTCTTGCCTGGGAGGAGTGGGGCTGTGGTAATGTGGAGGCAGCGGATTTGCTCGCCCGGTGCCTGGGAGGGGCCTTGGCCTGGCTCAGACGCTCTCCATCAGGAGGAGATGCAGCTTCACCTCCTTGGTTCTCTGGTTCTTGGTTTTAGTGCCAGACAGAAGTTGCTCTCGTGGGTAACGGGAGATTCCCTGAGGCTGTGGATGCAGTGGGAGCGCCCGGTGTGACCAGGAGCGCCTCCCGGCACAACAGACAAGGTTTGAAGCCGAGAGAACCCGGCGCAACCTCCCAGTGAAAAAGAACGACTCACTAGTGTCTATCGGAATAGAGGAAAGGCGGCTTTTTTAAAATTTTGTTTAAAAAAAAATTAAAACTAGGAAGCTCAAACTGCTGCTCCAGACGCTGAGAGCTCCCACAGCCAGCGATCAGAGTCCGAAACGAGGGCAGAGTTGGGGAAATCTCCATGGGGACAGCTCGGCCGAGGCGGCTGAGAAGGAACGGAGGGCGTTTGCCCTCACAGCACTAGCACGCAGGGGTGGCAGAATGGGCACTGCCAGGAGAAATCGCTGATCAAAGCTGCAGGGGGCACTAATGCACCTCGAGTGCAGACCCACGGGCACTACTCCCAGAACGTTGCTGTTAATAGACGTTTGTCGTATGAAATGATATTGAACCAGTTGTGATAGGCTGCGATACCCAAATGTCACCACTAGATGGAGCCAGTTGCACGACAATCAGGTGTCCTGCCCCGGTGTGGCCCTGGGCTGGGACAGCAGGGAGGGGAGGAGGGGGCAGGTCAGGACTGAGGGGTGTCAGCAGAGC
This sequence comes from Terrapene triunguis, assembly GCF_002925995.2. NCBI lineage: Eukaryota > Metazoa > Chordata > Testudines > Emydidae > Terrapene > Terrapene triunguis. Next base: position 1,831,663 of record NW_020664402.1, read on the forward strand.
TGGGGGGGAGCAGGGCTGGGCTTGCAGGGGCTGCAGGTCGGGAGTGAGGGGCGCCGGCAGAGCTGGCGGGGGGCAGGGAGCTAAGGGTCGGGAGTGAGGGGCACCGGCAGGGCTGGGGGGAGTCCAGGGCTGGGCTATCAGGGGGATGCGGGTCGGGAGTGAGGGGCACCGGCCGAGCAGGGGGGGAGCTGGCATGTCTACCTGTCCCTAGCTGAGCCATTATCACCTTTGCAAGCCCCTGGCCATTCCTGGGGGGGGCGGGGGGTCCTGTGGGGTCGCTCCCCATGGCAGGAACTCCAGCTCCCTGGAGACACAGATTTCCATCCTTCCCGACCGGGCTCTGGGCCCAGCAACAGGTGACAGCGCCCAGGCCCTGGCCCAGTCTGTCCTGCCCATGACCCGGCCGGGGCCGCCCGCGAGTGTGGGAGTGGCTCTGGCCCCACAGGTAGGGCGGCAACTTACCCTGCGGGGGGGGGAGGCTCAGCGCCATCACACCGTAATAGGAGAAGGCTCCTGTCTCAAACTTCATGTTCTCCTTGCCAGCCTCCACCTCCACCTTCCCCTGCAGGGCACAGACACTGTCAGACCCCAGGCCAGCCCGCGGGCTGCACCCAGTCCCCCC
>NW_020664402.1:1832384-1848474 GCF_002925995.2 Terrapene triunguis
ACTACCCTCCACAGCCGCCCCCACCACAGGCTGCACCCCTCCTCTTCCACAGGCTGCACCCAGCCCACCCCACAGTCCCCTGCAGCCACCCAGCCCCCCCACTGCTCCCCACTCCCCCAAAGCTGCCCAGCCCCCCTCCTCTCCCATGGGCTGCACCCAGCCGCCCCCCCTGCGGCAGGTGGACATGCTGGGGTCCCCCGAATGCCCTGCCCCCCGCGGCCCCGCCCCGCCCGGCACACCTGCAGGATGAGGATGAAGTAGTCAGCCGGCTTGTTCCTGTGGTACAGGAAGTGCCGGGGCGATTTCTTGTTCTCCTCGTCGAACTTGAGCTCGTGGATGACGTCGGGGTGTCTGAGAAGCCGCAGCAGGATCTTCTCCGAGATGAGGGTCGGCATGAAGAGCGTCACCTCTGGGGGGGGAGGGCGGATGGGTCAGATGCCCCCTGGGGGCCACGTCCTTGCCCCCAGTCCTGGCACAAACCCCCTGCCCCAGGAGCTTCTACAGAACCAGGTGCCCCCAGAGGACTGAGCCAAGCCCCTTGCATCCGATCCCAAGCTAGCTCCACGCAGCCTCCTCTGGTGTGGAGCGCCTGGCCAGGAAGAGGGAGGGGAACGCTGGCAGCCTTGGCACGCATGAGCCATGCCCCATGGGACGAGCACCAGGCGGGGGGAAAGGAGCCACGGGCGGGCCCAGTGGGTTCCGCTGGCTCCCCGGGATGGAAAGGCCCTGCGCCAGCTAACCAACCCCCATGGACAGCCTCCCTGCCACGCCCGGGCACGGGGCTCCAGCCCCACTGCCAGCGGGATGCCTGGCAGGGGGAGCCCGCTCTTTTGCCCCCTCGCCTGGCACCGCGGCTGTACTGTGGCCCATTGTCCAGAGGTGACTTGCCCAAAGTCGGTGGCAGAGCCGGGCACAGAGCCCAGGAGTCGTGACTCCCAACCACAGCTTAGAACCACAACGCGGTGACGAGACGGGCCAGCTGGCAGCTGGGACCCCCGACCGCACAAGGAAGGGGGGCCTAGTGGTTAGGGCCAGGGCTGGGCGTTGGAGACCTGGCTCTGACACTACCTTACTGGATCCCCTTGGGTAGGGCATCGTGCCTCGGTTTCCCCCTCCATACACTGCTCTGTCTCTCGGGGGCGGGGAGGAGAGTTAATCCCTGGGCTGCAGCGGATTTGTTTCCAAACCCGGCTGCCTTTTGCCTACGGAGAGGGTAATTACAGACCAGGCGGGGATCGCGTCTCTCCCCGTGGCCGGGCGGGCACCGTGTCCCACACTGCCAGGGCATGTCGCCTCCTGGGACTGTGGGCATGAGTCCAGCCCGCGCCCCCCTTACCCCGGGCTCAGCTGCCACCCCCAGGCTGCTCCTTGGTTCGACCGCAAGAAACCGAGCCAGGGCCTAGCCCCCTGCTGGGGAGCCCAACGCTGAAGAGACGGGATAACGAGGGGCTGCTAACGAGACACAAACCCGGGGATTTTGGAATGAGACAGTTGACGGGACCCTTCCTTACAGCCGGCATCGCTTCTACAATCCCGTTGGGCAGGGATCAGAGTCGTAGGTTTTACACGCCGGGAGATGGCAAACTGAGCCCCATGGGGGGTGTGGGTGTGTGTGCGCGCTCAGCTGGGCTGCATGCAGGTGGGCGTCTCCATCCCCCTGGGGGACTGTACCAGTGTCTGCTGCTTAGCTGGCACAGGGCACGTGTGTGCAAAGACATGAACAGAAGGGGCGTGTAGGGGGCTGACACGTCCTATCCCCGCTAAGGGGATCTACAGGCTGGTGCGTGTGACAGACTCGGTCCAGCCCAGCCACGCCGGGCGCACCCAACAGCCCCAATGGAGCACGCCCTGGAGGGGCCGTCGGTGGATCCCCGGGCACCAGGAGCCAGCGGGTGCCCTGGGCTTCCCCCCACAACCCCACCCGTAGCCCTCACTGTGCTGCACTGCGACACGGCTGGGGGCCTGGCGCCGCCACCTCCCGGAGCGTCTCAGGGCAATGCCGGGAGACTAGGCCCCTCACCTCTGGCACTGGACGGGCACCGGGAACTGCCAGACATGCAGAGCACCAGCAGCGAGCCCAGGACCGCGCCTCCACCTGCGGCCCGGATCTGCCCCAGCCACCCGCTCTCAACTCCTGCTCCCCCAGCGCCCCACTTCTGCCAGCCAGGGCTTGGATCACCCCGTCAACCTGACCCCCTTGTCCTCCCGCAAGACCCCTTGCCCTTCCTGACCCCCATCCCCGACCCCCTTGCCTTCCCATGACCAATGCAGCCCACCCCTCCCCCTCTTGTGACCCCATCGCCCTCCCCAACCCCCCCTCCCCTGACCCCCCTGGTCCCCCCCCGGCGGAGACTCACCCGTGGCAAGGAAGCGGTGAGCGGCCAGGAGCAGCTGGGGCGAGACCTTCACCTTGAGCTCGCTGTCGGAGTCCTTGAAGGCGGAGAAATCCCTCTTGTTCCTCTGGTTGGCCACACGCTTCCGGGTGCGGTTGTCAGCTGGGGGAAGAGGAGGTGTCAAGGGGGACAGGTCCCAGCTCCCCCCCAGGGCACGTGCCCCTGGGCTCTCCCCGCCCAACCAGCGCCCGCTGCCTCAGCCAGGGCCGGGGGCGCTGGGGCCAAGAGGCTGCAGAAGGGCCGTGCCCACCCCGGGAGGTGGGGGAGGGGATAACGGGGGCTGCGAGGCGAGAGCTGGGTGCTCAACACGCCCCCTCTCCACCCCCCCCAGCACGACACCTGCAGCTCGGGCGCCCATTTTCCTCAGGCCGGCCCTGCGGTGGAGTGGGAGGGGGCCAGGGCCAGGCCAGCGGCGCTGCACCCGGGGGCGGGGGGGCGACCAGAGTGGGAGGGCGCCAAGGCAGCAGCTCTGCACCTGGGGGGGAGGACACCTGCGGGGGAGGGGGCCAGGTCAGCGGCACGTCATCGGGGGGAGGGGGGACATGAGCAGGGAGGGATGGGCCAGGCCAGTGGTGCTGCACCCAGATGGGGGGCAGCGGGGGAGGGGGCCAGGCCAGCAGCTCTGCGCCCGCGGGGGAAGGGACAGTGGGGGGGGGGGGGGGAACCGGGGGGGGGGGGGGGGCACCTAACTGTACATGTCCGACTCGTCCAGGATCTCCGACTTGATGATCTCCTCGATGACGTCCTCCAGTGTCACCAGCCCCAGCACCTCGTAGAAGGGGTCGCCCTCTCCCTCGCTGTTCACCTTCTGCACGATGGCCAGATGCGATTTGCCTGGGGGCACAGACACGGTCACCCTGGGCTGTGGGCCGAGTGCAGGGGAGTGACGTGCCCCGGCCAGCCTGCTCTGGGTCGCTCGGCACACGCTGGGCTTGGCTGCAGCGGACGGGCGAGTGCCGGCCTGGCCCCCACGCTGCTGTTCCACCCCCAGAGCACCATGTGAGCAACAAAAGCACCAGATCTAGGCCCCGCCGGGCCAGGCCCGGAGCCAGTTGGCCGGAGCCTGCGAATGGCACGGCACAGCAGCCAGCCGCGGCGCGGGAGCCCCGGGGAAGCCTGCGGCTGCGTAGGCACAAGATGGATCAGATGGGCTGATCCAGATGCACATATCCCAGCGGCACCTGATCCTGGCGCAGCCCCCTGGGCTCCAGCAGGCACCGGCCATGCCAGCGGCAAGGCCCCGGCTTGTTGGGTCAATGCTCCCACCCCGTGCTCTCAGCCCTGCCCGAGGGCCGGATCCGGGCCAGGGCCGTGCCCCGGCTGTCCGCCAGCCCTGCAGGAGCTCTGACCCACCTTGGAGCGCGGGCTCCCACGCCCCGAAGGCCTCCGCAGGTAGAGCAGGTGGGGTGGGGTGGGGTGGGGGCAGCATCTGCCCCCCTCCCCGGAAGTCCGGCCCCACGGCTGTCTCACCCTGGCTAACACTGGGACATCAACATGAACTCTCTCAGCTCTGGCCCCCGCACTACACAGGGCATTGGCCCCCCACCACCGGGGGGGACACCCCTGGGCAGCCAACGGAGACAGAGCCGGCGAGTTCGTCTGGACCCGAGAACCCCACGCTCCCCGAGCCAGCGTCAGACCCAGACTCACCACGCCCGCGCCCTCTCCCCCACCCCCGTGACAATCCCTCTCACCCCCCCACTCACCCCTCCACCCCATCTGCCCCCACCCCCCACTCAACCCCTCGCCACATCTCTCCCAGCCCCCTCACAATCCCTCAACCCCCACTCACCCCATGCCTTGTCTCCCGCACACACACCCCTCTCCCCCTCACAATCCCTCTTCCCCACCCCCGTGACAATCCCTCTCACCCCCACTCACCCCTGTGCCTCATCTCCCCCTCACCCCCGCACTCACCCCCACGCCCCATCTCCCCCAGCCCCCTCACAATCCCTCTCACACCCATGCTCCATCTCCGACCCCACTCACACCCCATCTCCCCCCACCTCCTCACAATCCCTCTCACCCCCGTGCTCCATCTCACACCACACCCCATCTCCCCCCACCCCCTCACAATCCCATGCACGGCTACAGACTAGGGAATGAATGGCTAGGAAGCAGGTCTGCAGAAAAGGACCTAGGGGTTACAATGGACGAGAAGCTGGATATGAGTCAACAGTGTGCCCTTGTTGTCAAGAAGGCTAACGGCATTTTGGGTTGTATAAGTAGGGGCATCGCCAGCAGGTCGAGGGATGTGATCATTCCCCTCTATTTGACAATGGTGAGACCTCCTCTGGAGTACTGTGTCCAGTTTTGGACCCCACACCAGGATGTGGGAAAATTGGAAAGAGTCCAGCGGAGGGCAACAAAAATGATTAGGGGGCTGGAGTACATGACTTATGAGGAGAGGCTGAGGGAACTGGGATTGTTTAGTCTGCAGAAGAGAAGAATGATGGGGGATTTGATAGCTGCTTTCAACTACTGGAAGGGGGGTTCCAAAGAGGATGGATCTAGACTGTTCTCAGTGGTACCAGATGACGGAACAAGGAGCAATGGTCTCAAGTTGCAGTGGGGCAGGTCTAGGTTGGATATTAGGAAAAACGTTTTCACTCGGAGGGTGGTGAAGCACTGGAATGGGTTCCCTAGGGAGGTGGTGGAATCTCCTTCCTTAGAGGTTTTTAAGGTCAGGCTTGACAAAGCCCTGACTGGTATGATTTAGTTGGTGTTGGTCCTGCTCTGAGCAGGGGGTTGGACTAGATGACCTCCTGAGGTCCCTTCCAACCCTGATATTCTATGATTGATATTCTGTGATTAACCCAGGAGTCCTGGCTCTCAACCTCCCCGTCCCCCTCCCCGCATCTAACCACTAGACCCCACTCCCCTCCCAGAGCCAGGGCTAGAACTGGGCGATAGCATCCAGGAGTCCTGCCCCCCCGTATAACATTTTCTCCCTGCATAAAGTTGAAATAAAGCGCTGCCGTTCCTGCAGCGTCACACCCCCTCCCCCAGCTGGGACATTCGGGGGGGGGGCAGCCCTGGGGGTCTTGGGGCTGGATCGCCCACGTGGATACCTGCTCGGCCAGCTCAGCACCCCTGAGTGGCACACGGGCCACCTATGCCCGTTCCCTGACTAGCTGATATCCCAGTGCCCTGGACGGGACAAGGGTGCCCACACCTGCCCCCAGGCAGGGGACGCGGGACTAGCTGCAGCTGGTGCTGTCGGAGGAGGGGGAGACGTGCCAGCTGCAGGGAACGTGAACGCTGGGCAGCCGCTGCTTGCCCTGATCTCAGGCCAGCGGGCACCGCTCGGCGGGCACAGGGTCATGTGCTAGCCAGGCACTGGGAAACATGCCTTATGGACCCCCCACACTGCCTGTTCCCAGCTGCTCCCCCCTCCTCACCCAGGATCCTGCGCCCTCACCCGCGACCATGTGCCCAGGGCTGCCCGCTCAAAGGCCCCATGGCACTGGACGGGCAGGCCCTTTAAGCCACCATCTGGCCCTCCCACAATCTGCATCCATATGGGGGGCACATGGGACAAGGAAAGAGAGACCCTCTCACCTCCCGGAGCCCGGCACACTGTGGGCACTAATGCACTGTCCATCCACGCCCTCCCCACTGCCCGCAGCCTCGCTGCCCAGCCTGAAACATGAGGCCAGAGACTGGCGTCAATGCCTTTCGCAGCGGGGAGAACCGGTTTTTCCCCTCGGCCTGCAGATCCTGCGGGGAGCAGCCGGGGCGGACTCAGCCAGAGGCCAAGGCAAAGCGACCTGCAGGTTCATCCCGCCGGCGGGGCATGGGGCGGGTCTTATCCAGCACTGAGGACTCCTCCTGGGACGTGCAGGCCCAGGGAGTGTGTGTATGGGGGCGTTTCCCTTCCCTGCCAGCCTCCGCCTGGCTCCCTGCACTGGCAAGGGGATTTGGAGCCTGTGTCTGGGCGTGCAGGGTAGCGCCTGCCCCCCAGCCTCCCCGCGGGGAGAGAAACCAAAGTCAAAATCTGAGCGGCGCCTCCTGGGCTGAGGCTGTAACTGAACATGACGATGGGCATTATGCCCCCCGCCACAGAAATGACATTAGCCCAGGCTACACGTAGGCTGGCTGCTCCCCCTCCCTCGCACACACACGGTCAGCACTTGCTACGGGCCCCCGTCAGCCCACTGGGGACACGCTGCTCTGGACCTAGCCTGGCTTCCAGCACAGGCGGGGCAAAGAGGAGCCCCGAATCCCTGGGAAATCTGAGCTGCCTCCACCATCCACCACTGACGTGCAGCCACCTCTGGGAAGAGCCGAGGCAGCTGGGCCACAGGAGAATTGAGGGAGGTGGAACGGCAGGGCCCAGCCTGGGAGCTGAGCAGGATGCTGGTGTTAGCAGCCCAAGAACAGCAGGGAGCAGAGAAGCCAGAAAGGAAGGAGCCCGTTCACCTTTCCCTTCCCTGTTACGGACAGGGATGGGGGTGGGGGGCTCCCTCTGCTCAAGGGCCAGCCGCAGCACCTGCTGGGAAGGGGAAGCGCAGGGCTGGGCGGGGAAGGAAAGAATGGTGTATGGGGGCGGGAGGAAGCTGCTTGGCACAACCTGGGGCCACCCAGCGCGGAAGCGTCAGGGGAGCGCAGAGAGGCAGTGAACAGCATTTGCACGGCCCATGCCAGAAGCCAGCCCAGGGCCCCCCTGCCCACCCCTCCAAGGACAGAGTGCAGGAGCTGCTGCCATTAGCACCCCAGCCAGGGCACTGCACCCCTCCCTGCCACCCCTTGTCTGTGCCTCGTAAAGCCAGGATTATGGCTCCAGGAGAGAAGGAAATCCCTGAGTAAACAGTCCGTGGTGTAACGCCGAGGGCTTGGGCCAGCGCCAGGAACTGTCTGGGAAGAGAGGGGTCCTGCTGCCATTACAATAATGCAGAAAAGGCAGAAGTGTTCAATAAATATTTCTTTTCTGTATTTTGAAAAAACAGATGATGCAGTTATAGCGTGTGATAAAACTCTTTCCATTTCACTAGTATCTTCGGATGATGTTAAACAGAAGCTACTAAAGTTTGATATTTTTAAATCGGCAGGTCCAAATAACTTGCATCCAAGAGTTTTAAAAGAGCTGGCTGAGGAGCTCATTAGAACATTAATGTTGCTTTTCAATAAGTATTGGAACAACAGGGAAGTTCCAGAAGACTAGAAGAAAGCTAATGTTGTGCCATTATTCAAAAAGTGTCATCGAGATGACCTGAGTAATTACAGGCCTGTCAATCTGATATTGATCCCAGGCAAGATACAGCAGCTGATATGGGACTCGCTTAATAAAGAACTAAAGGAGGGTAGTATGAATAATAATCAATGCCATCAACATGGGTTTGCAGAAAACAGATCCTGCCAAACTAAGCTGATATGCCTTGGGATGAGATTACAAGTCTGGTTGATAAAGGTAATAGAGCTGATGTCATGTAAGGTGTTTGACCTGGTACTTTATGACATTTTGATTAAAAAAGCTAGAAGGATATAAAATGAACAGGGCACACAGGAAATGGATTAAAATCTGGCTAACTGAGAGGTCTCAAAATGTAAATAGGAACTCCTCATTGAGCAAATCTGTGTCCAATGGGGCCTTGCAGAGATCGGTTCTTGGCCCTATGCTATTTAGCATTTTTATCAATAACCTGGAAGAAAACAAAGTCATGCCAGAAGAAACACGAAAGTTGCGGGAGAGGTAAATAAGGACGAGGACAGGCACTGATCCAGAGTGATCGCTCACTTGGGGAGCTGGGTGCTAGCAAACAAGACGTGTATTAATATGGCTAAATGTAACTGTAAATACAGATGGGCTGTTTGTCTAACAGATCTGCGCTAGGAATGACTGTGGGTAGGTCTCTGGCCTGTGCTCTACGGGGGGGAGGGGAGGGTCAGACGAGATGATCACAATGGTCCCTTCTGGACTTGACTAAACAGCCTTGCCCCACCTCCGCGTCCCCATCAGCTGGGTGGCTCCCCTGCCAGGCAACGCTGCCCCAATGCTCCTCCACTCAGTGTGTCCCCACCACCTGCCGAGCTCTCTGCACCTGCAGGATGTGCACTGGCCCCTCCCTGGGGGTCTGAGCCTCCCACTCCCTGCTGGGTTACAGCCTCACACCCCGCAGGACACATCCCCAGGGACATGGAGCCGAGGAAGGCGGCAGAGCCAGCAACTCGGCTGAGCACACGCAGGGAGCCAGCGGGAGAGTCGAGACTTGAACCTGGATCTCCTGAGTCTCAGCCCAGTTCCCTGTCCATTGGAACCTCCATCCTGCCGCCCCCTTGGGTTCCCCTAGATACCCCCACAATGCACAGCGTTCACACTCAGCGGATCCTAGCGTGGCTCAGCTCAGCCAGCCCACAGCCACATTCAGATCTAGCGTCCTTAGCCCCCGACTGCCCCCACCCCAGACACGGCTCTGCCCTCCACAGGCAGGCCCTGGGCCAAATCCGTTCCTGGTGGAATTCCACCCCCCCAGAGCACCCATAACCCTGCCTCCCCTCCCCCGTCCTTAATGCTCCTCTGAGACGGGCGGGCACTGAGCCCGCAGCAGGGTAGAGCCGCCCGTGGCCAGGAAGGATGCAAGGAGCAGGGGGCTTGGGGTGAGATGCGGGTGTGCCTCTTCAGAGAGGGGCACACCAGGGCCTGGGCCGAGGTGCAGAGAGCAGCCAGCTTCCAAGAGGGGGCAGATGGGAGAGCAACAAAGGGCTGTAGCTGTCCAGCTGGAATGGTACGACGGGGCGCGGGGCCTGGGGGGGTCCCTTTGTATTTCAGCGCTGGAGGAGCCAGAGTTCTCCGGGGCCCCCTGGGTCAGTGGCTCCCCTCTACATCCAGGGGTGATGCCCATCCTCGGAGCACCAAACCACCCCGTTCTAATGGCCTCACCCCCCTGAGCTGCCAGCCCCGGCCCCATCACTGCCAAGGCCGGTGGAGCATGGCTTGCTCCCGGCCTGCTGTTCCCTGAGACATTAACTCCTTTGCTGGAGGGCTAGGCCAGGCCAGCCAGCAGCCCAAGCGGTACAGAGCACGCAGTGATGGGGAGCCTATTAACAACAATGGGGTCACAGACACCTCAGCCCAGGCCAGACTCCTCCCAAACTCAGGCCTGGGTCAAACAGCAGCCCAGGAAGGGACAGAGGCTGGGTCCCGGCAGCAGCCAGGCAAACGCAAACCCTCACTCCAATGGGGAGGAACTTCCTCCTTTGCCTTTTCCTTCTACTTTCTAAGCTCTCTGCCTAGAGCCGAGAGCAACAGTAGCTCAAGTGACACCATTTGATACAATCGCCTACGGCCCCGTGGGGTTCTCAAACTTCACTGCACCACGACCCCCTTCTGACAACAACCATTGCTGCCCGACCCCAGGAGCGGGGACCAAAGCCAGGCCGGGGGGAACCAAAGCCCCAGGGTGGAGCCCTGTAACCTGAGTCCCAACACCTTCGGGCTTCAGCTTCAGCCCTGGGCCCCAGCAAATCTAACACCAGCCCTGGTGACCCCATTCAAATGGGATCACGACCCACTTTGGGGTCCCGACCCACAGTTTAAGAACCACTGGCCCGAGGCCTCGTTTATCACTAGAGAAAAGTGATCTTCCTCGGTTTCTCACAGACACCTAGGGCTGCTCACGGCCTGGCCCAGCGGGGTGCAGAGCTGGTTTGTAGGGATGGAGGATAGATGAGTTGTTCGCTCCAAGGGATGAGTCAATGACCACAGAAGGCTGCTGGATGACGCTACCCAGCAAGGTCAGAGCCGTCCCTGAGTGCGAGGAGACTTGCTATAAAGCCCCTGTTCTAATGTCTCTGTGGCCACATCTGCACCAGAGAAACGCTGATGGAAGGAGCACAGCCCAGAGCTGGCCAGAGGACCTCTCCGTAGACGGGCCATGGAAAGGACCTTGTGGAAGTTGGCTGCTGCCCGGGGCTGAGCCAGCAGGTGTTCAGAGCATGCTCCAAGCCATCTTGCACAAGGCGTCTCATAGAAAGACTGGCATTTTCCAGACAAAGTTGCAAGAGGCCACAGAGGAGATGCCTCGTTTCCTGTCTGGACACAGCTCCTAGCCAGGCTGGACATTTCGAACCGTGGCCAGACTCACGGCTCACATCCTGATTGGCCACAGCAGCTTTGCTGAGACGAGGAACCCAGCTGCGCGCCCAGACGAACCCGTGCAGACACCCAGTGTTGGTCGACACATCGCACTGCCTGGCCAGCGAGAGCGCCCCCTGCTGGGCACAACCAACTTCCTGGCACTGACAAGCAGCCTCCTGCCTGCCCTGGAGCGTCCTGCTGGGCAGACCACTGCGGGATCCAGACGAGAATACAAAGCCAAATGCTGGCACTGCAGCCCTGAGGTGACACACCTTGCCTTGGTCCCTCACCCGCAGTCCAGTCCCCACTGTCTAGAAATTACGCCGAATCACTAACTCGCTGAAGAGAGCTGGGGCTGGAGCCTCGCTAAGCACTGTCTGTGATTGTCACTGTGAGGAACCGGGAGCATTTCAGACAGTTCAGCCTGGGAATCGCAAAGGTTTTGTGGGCAGGAGAACCGACAGCTTCTTCGGCAAAGAAGAAGGAAGAAGCTTTGAGTTGGCTCGTAAACTACAGATTTTACCACCAGCTGCACCTTCGGTCAAAGCGGCACATGGCCCTCCAGCACTGGCGAAACTCCAGCTCTGCAGGAATTTGTTGTATTTTGGGGTTTAGGTGTCACAGCCTCGCATGGCAAACCTTGGCTCGATCATCTGGGCAGGCGACCTGAGAATTCTGTAACTTGGCTACTAGAACGGGATCCCTGGGGTGCAGCCTGGGACTGTGGGACCGCTGTGCCCCCTGAACTCTCCCCAGCCAGTGGCGTAGCCAGGGTTGAAGCCGAGGAGGAGCGGTGGAGAAAAAAGGTGCCGGTCCTTCGGTGGCATTTCGGCAGCCCTGCGCATGCGCCGAAATGCCGCCGAAAGACGGAGCGGCGCATGCGCAGGGCCACCCCGCTTCCCCATCCGGAGTGCTGTCCGAGGCACCGAGACCCCCCGGCCACGCTCTCAGGGCCGGAGTCCCGGCCGGAGCGCCAGGAGCCCGCGGCCCTGCTGCACCGGCCGGAGCGCCGGGAGCCCGCGGCACCGTTCCGCTGGCCACCTGGAGCGGCGGGAACCAGCCCGTGGCCCCGTTCCGCCAGAGCGCCGGGAGCAAGCCCGCGGCCCTGTTCCGCAGGCGCCACTTTTGGGGAATGTGGTCAGGGGAAGCGGCCGCTTCCCCTGAACCTCGCTAGCTACGCTACTGTCCCCAGCCTGGGCTGTCTCTCACAGTGCCTGGCTAGTGACCAGCAGCAAACACCTCCAGGCGCTGTGATCACTCAGCACAACCGCATGTGGAGACCCCACACCCAGCTGGATTGCATGAATGCTCCAAGAGCCACTCGTGAATCACCCAGAGAAAGGCACCAGAGCCAAATTCCCCCAGCTCCCAGCACTGTACCCCAGGAATATACCGTCTTGCCCTGCTCATTTCATCAATGGAAAGTGGACAGACACCAGCCTGTGTCAAACCTGAGCAGATTTGCCCCACACTTTATCTTTACCAGTGAGTTTATATGAACAGTTAAACAAATGTATTGACTATATCACTTAAAAGCTACCTGTTATAAAGTGATAGGCAAAAAGTCAGAGTTAGTTACCAAAAGAAGTAAAATCTAAGCTCGCAGTCTAAACTCTCAACCCTATTAGACTGGGCAACATCTAGACTAAGCAGTTTTTCTCACCCCACTGGATGTTGCAGTCCTTAACATACAGGTTTGTTCCTTAAACCTGGGCCAGTCTCCTGTGTTGGAGTCTTGTCTTCTTCTCAGTGTCTTGGTTGCTTGCAGCAAAGGTGGGGGCAGGAGAAGGGCCCAGTACGTGTCCACTGGGTCTGTTTTATACCCTCAGTCCATGTGCTTGTAGAATAGAAATCCAGGCATGTCTGGGAGGCATTGCAAAAGTCCCAGCAAGGTTGAGCAATTCCCCTGGTGTGGTCACATGCAGGTGAGTCATCGCATTGTAGCTCCCTTGCTGGACAATGGCTGGTGATGGGCTGTTTCACACCCCGCCCGGGCGTTGGTTACTTTCCTTGCTGTTGCCTCTGGGGAGCTAATATCTGGCTGATTCCCCAACTTACAGCATGTTTTAGTGACCACGATACTACACAATTCTCACAACTTCATATTCATCAATGATACACATGTATGGCTAGAGAAATGACTTTCAGCAGATCATAACCTTTCCCCTGGTACCTTACAAGGCCTACTTTATATGTGAGATCACCATTATATGAAAATGAGGACTATGGGGGTTACAGCACACTCCCCAAGGTATAGAATGTCACACCTCCCCCCTTAGTTTACTGCCATAGGGTTAGTCACTGACTAGCTCGAAGGCAGTTTGTGTTATAGTTCTCTTGGCACCCAGCCCTCAAGGCCATGAGGTAGTGTGCCTCGGTTTCCCCTTTCCCACACAGCAAACCAGGTTTTTTATGGTTTCTCTGCTGTGATAAGCTTTAAAGCTGTTTACATGTATTAACTGAGAACTAGCGTTACCATAAGGTTTAACATCCATGTCAAAATTCTTATCACCAAAACTTAACATTAATACCAAAAATTTTATCACAGATGTGCGTTTACAAGTATCTTTATGATACCACGCGCTCTGTTCAGATAGTCTGGTTTGAGGTTGGTTTGTTCATTACCCACGGTGTCCTTTGACTCTCTCCCATGTAATCAGTCACTGGCTTTTCCTTCCCTCCAGTGTTCCCCTCTGTGTGAACTCTTAATTTAATCACATTTCTGGAAATTTGGTCCCTCAGAGTCTGGCAAGATGGGTGTTCAGGGGGACCCTGCACATTGGCTGGCTCCTTGGGGAGCTGTCTCCCAACCTCAAGACTGTACATGTGCAGAAAATCCAGCTCCCTTTTTGGGGTTACCTGGTGTTTCCCCCTCCCAGATCTGGGTCCTTCCCTGCCCCCTAGAGGGCTGTGATCTGTGCTCTCTGTGCTAGGTGTGTTTACCCTTTGATCAGCTTCACCCTTTCCCAGCAGCTCTCCTATAACTGCTCCCTGTGTCTCACCAGCCTGGGGAAAATACCCCCCTCTCTGCCCATTGGGTCATTTGCATTCTCACAATCCACCTCCTGGCAATTTTCTGGTCTCAACTCCTCTGCTGTCACAGGCGTTGGAGCTACATCTTGATGTAAAGAGACACCGTTACTTTCCAAAAACTTCTCAGAAATAGCATCCTGAAAAACTGGGACCTGGACTGGGGTACCCTCCATCACCCCTTTGTCTGTCCCCGAGAAGTCAGCTGTGTGACTGCTCCCCTCCAGGAAGTCAGTCACACAGTTCTCTCTCAAAACCTGGGTTATGGGCTGAGTGCCCGGGTACACAGATGCTGACCCAGCCATCCGGTCCTGGGCATCCTCTCCTAAGTGACCAGTGCAGAGACATTCCTGTACCCCCACTATTCCTTCCCCAGTTTCCTCCTCTGGGCCCCCCTCCAAGACACATTCCTCAGTGCTCCCTAGGAAGGGTTTTATCATAGAATATCAGGGTTGGAAGGGACCTCAGGAGGTCATCTAGTCCAACCCCCTGCTCAAAGCAGGACCAATCCCCAACTAAATCATCCCAGCCAGGGCTTTGTCAAGCCGGGCCTTAAAAACCTCTAAGAAAGGAGATTCCACCACCTCCCTAGGTAACCCATTCCAGTGCTTCACCACCCTCCTAGTGAAAAAGTTTTTCCTACTATCCAACCTAAACCTTCCCCACTGCAACTTGAGACCATTACCCCTTGTTCTGTCATCTGGTACCACTGAGAACAGTCTAGATCCATCCTCTTTGGCACCCCCTTTCAGGTAGTTATCTTTTGTTCATCTTCAGAACTCTGCCAGCTAACAACTGGGACAGTTTCCTTAATCCCTGACAATCCCTCTCCTGCCCCTGCGTCTGAGGGCATGTTGCCTTCTGCTGGAAAGGAGCTAGTCTCAGCCCCTCCCCTACTTGAAAGCACCCTGCTTCCCTGTGTTACAGAGTCACAGGAACCCACACCCACCTCAGTGGTTTCTGAGATTCCCTGTCCCTTCTCTGGGCTCTTCTCTGGGACATATTTCTCTCTGCTCCCTAGAGCCGGGTTTGACTCTGGTTCAGCTGCAACCAGCTGGCAGCTAACAACCTGGACAGTTCTCTCCCTGGCCGGCATCACACCCCCATCCCTTCCCGATGTGGTGTTGCCTCCAGCTGCAGTGCAGGAGTTGGTCTCAACCACCCTCCCACCTGGAAGCATGTAGCTTCCCCCTGCTACAGAAGAATCAAGGAGACTCTCTCCCATTCCTCAGCAGTTCCTGAGACCGTACCCTTTCCCTCGGGGGTCCCAGCATAACACTCCCTCCTGCTGCAGGCAAATACTTTAACCTGAGCTACACGGAAAAAATCATTACCCAGGAGCAGGTCGACCAGGAGATGTTCCATCTCCCCCACAGTCAAAACACTTTCCAAACCTTCCCACACCACATGGATTTCAGCTAGTGGTACAAGGAATCTGCTTTCGCCCACCCCCACAATCTCTGCCATTTGGCCAGGTAACAGACTGGCCTTTGGAACCACACTCTGCTTAACCAGAGAGATCTGGGCCCCTGTATCCCTCTGCCCCAAGCATTCCCTGCCTTTAATTTGAACAGCCAAAACATGCTCCATATCTGGTTCTGCAGAGGCTACGTCACAGAACCAATATGATAGGTTTCAATTGCCTGGGGGGGTTCTGTGTTGAGGACAGCAGAACTAACATGAGCTATTGGTTGCCTGCTTCCTCCTAGCACAGGGCATTTATTCCTCAGGTGATCAGTGGAATTACACCAATAACACCAGGGCTCTTCTGCTTTTACAGGAGATTTGGGATGAGGGTTAGAGGAATGGTTTTGAGGAGGTGAGTACCCAGCCTTCCAGCCATCCTTCCTCTTGCTAGGAATAAAATGGGATCTCCCCTTCCCACCAGCTTCAAACACCTCTTTCAGTGGTTTGTTTTCAAGAGATGATTGGGTCTGTTCAAAGGCATCAGCAAGAGACGCCATCTCCTCCACAGACTTTACATCTTTGTCCCATAGACACTACTTCACATCCGCCTTACACATGCCTAGGAAATGCTCTTGAGCCACAAGATCCAACATTCCCTCAAAGCGTGTAACACCTTTGCCCCTTGTCCACTTTCCCATCAAATCTTTCATTTTGTTCACATATTTCGCATTACTCATTCCAATAGCCCTCTTCAGATTCCTAAATGTAACACTATAGGTTTCAGGGGTAATCTGAAAACTTCGCAAAACAGTATCTTTAAATTTACACTAGACTAAAGCATCTTCAATAGGCATTCCACTGACTACATTTCGAGCTTTACCAGTTAATTTTACAATCAGGGTAGGAACTCTCATGGCGTCAGGGATCGCATGCACTGCACACAGCCTTTCAACGGTGCTCAGATATTCAGCAATATCGTCTGCCTCATTGTATGCAGGACATAAAATGATCCCAACAGCGGATTTTTGGCATGATGGGAATCACTGGGGCTGGTGGGTTCTGGTTCTCTAACAGATCCAGTTGGTGTTTTCGCTCTCTCTTTCTTCCCGCTTCTCCTTTATCTCCAGTTTTTCGTTGCAATATTCTCTGGTGCTCCCTGTCCTTTTCTGCAACCTGCAGCCTA
>NW_020664402.1:1853474-1900200 GCF_002925995.2 Terrapene triunguis
GGGCCTCATCCTCCCTGATTGAACTAACCTCGTTATCTCCAGACTGATTCTTGCCTGCATATTTATACCCGCCTTTGGAAATTTCCATTACATGCGTCTGACGGAGTGGGTATTCCGAAAGCTTATGCTCCAATACATCTGTTAGTCTTTAAGGTGCCACAGGACTCTCTGTTGCTTTTTACAGATCCAGACTAACACGGCTACCCCTCTGATACAAAACTACTCAAGATTGTTAAGTCCAAAGCAGGCTGTGAAGAGCTACAAAGGGAACTCACAAAACTGGTGACTGGGCAACAAACTGGCAGATGAAATTCAATGTTGATAAATGCAAAGTAATGCACATTGGAAAACATAATCCCAACTATACCTATAAAATGACGGGGTCTAAATTAGCTGTTACCACTCAAGAAAGATCTTGGAGTCATTGTGGAGCGTTCTCTGAAAACATCCACTCAATGTGCAGCAGCAGTCAAAAAAGCAAACAGGTTAGGAAGCATTAGGAAAGGGATAGATAATAAGACAGAAAATATCATATTGTCTCCATATAAATCCATGGTACACCCACATCTTGAATACACTGTGCAGTTCTGGTCGCCCCATCTCAAAAAAGATGTATTGGAATTGGAAAAGTTACAAAGGGCAACAAAAATGATTAGTGGTACGGAACAGCTTCTGTATGAGGAGAGATTAAAAAGACTGGGACTTTTAAAAGAGATGACTAAGTGGGGATATGATAGAGGTCTATAACATCATGATGGGTGTGGAGAAAGTAAATAGGGAAGTGTTATTTACTCCTTCACATAACACAAGAACTAGGGATCACCTAGTTTAAATTAAGAGGCAGCAGGTTTAAAACAAACAAAAAGGAAGTATTTCTCCACATAACGCACAGTCAACCTGTGGAACTCCTTGTCAGAGAATGTTGTGAAGGCCAAAAACTATGCCAGGGTTCAAAAAAGCATTAGATAAGTTCATGGAGGACAGGTCCATCAATGGCTATTAGCCAAGACGGTCAGGGTTGCAAACCCATGCTCTGAGTGTCCCTTGCCTCTGTTTGCCAGAAGTGGGGAATGGGCGACAGGGGATGGATCACTTGATGCTTCCCTGTTCTGTTCATTCCCTCCGGGGCACCTGGCCTTGGCCATTGTTGGCAGACAGGACACTGGGCTAGATGGACCTTTGATCTGACCCAGTCTGGCTGATCTCGTGTTCTAGATTTGGCATATTCATTCCGAAAGGCGTTGAGTTAACGAGACCTGGACGGTCAGATCTGGGTGCTCTTTCCGGGTCTGGCTAGCGTGACCATGTGCACCCTCATGTGGATGACAGTTGTTTGTTAACCCATTTCTAACGTAGAGACAATCAGGGTTGTGAAGGGCACAAAACATGACCAGCAGTTAGCAGAATACACAGCTCAGTGCATGCTCCCCTAGACTACAGGCTCTGTTGGGAAGAGGCCTCTCTCTGCACCCTACTGGCATTCCATGCACGGCCCGGCGTACCAGAAACGAAAGATGAATGACTTGATAACGACGAGTCTTTGTAGCTTGTTCTGGGTACCAGGCGCCGGATCTCCGCAGCACCAGCCCCGTGGGGTGAGTTTTATGGGCGTTTTGCCTATAGATCTTTCTCTGTCTTTGTGCACAAAAGGACGGCCAGAAAGCTGACATTTTAGAAGCCACATTGGTGTGGCCATGTCGGTCCCAAGATATTAGAGACAAGGTGGGGGAGGCGAGATCTTTTATTGGAGCAACTTCTGTGGAGAGAGACGGGCGCTCGAGCTACACAGAGTCTTCCTCAGGTCTGGGGAACAGGGCATTGGAGGAAGGGTTGGGGCGGGGGGGCTGTATCTCAGCAGCCCCTTTGCCAAGTGACCTCAGTTTGCAGCACCCGCGCTCGCCTGGCCCCGTGGCGCACTCGCGACGTTCGTGGATTTGGGAGAGGTTCAAAAATCAGTTTTAAAACAGAAACTGCTGCCACCTTAGCCCCGGAGCATGTTGCAATGTTCTCCAGAGACATCAGCCACGCTCTGGAGCAAGGAGTCCGAGCCGGAGGACAAAGGGATGCCTTGGTCAGCCAGGGTTGCACCTTACAGACATTAGCTGGAGGCGGTGGGGGCCTTATCTTTACAGGTCACGTGGACACAGAGGCACAGCAAGGAAACGTCTCCCCCGAGGTCAGGAGTGGGACCGGGACTCCGTCTGCCATCGCCACATGGCTGGCAATCTTCCCAGGCTCCCCTATTCACCCCCGGCCCTCGGCCCCCTCCCTCGGCCCCCTCCCCACGAGGAAGCAGGGAGCCTGCTCGCTCACCCTGCCGGCCGCACTGGCTGAGCCTGCCACACTGGAAAGACTGCTGCCGGGCAGAGAGGAAAACAATAAAAAGGAACAACACTGGGGCCGGCAGGAAGGTCCATCCCCACGGGATGGGGCAGACGGCCTTGGCAGGGTGTTTGCACAGACCAAGCAACGCCCTCTCTCACCTGCCTGGGTCTGCACGCCCTTCTCCCCCGGAATTAGCTCCTCTCCCTTCCCCTGCCGAACTTCTCGGTTCACCCCTTGGGATGCCCCCCGTGAGGCAAGGCTCCGCGTCTTGGCACCCTGCTCTCGCACGCCAGCAGCACTGACAAGGAGTGACACACGGGGACCCGCTCAGCACTGAGCCATGGCAGAGAGAGGGAAACGGATCTTCCCGACATGTAGCCTCAACGCATTTGGAGAGCGCTGAATTCCCAGGGACAACCCACAGCTTTTCTCTAGCGCTGGCCAGGCCGAGACCCCAACGCGCAGCAGCATCAGTCTCCCCACTGCCCAGATGGGAAACCGAGGCACGAGGAGTCTTATAGTGGCAGCGCCAGGAACACAATCCAGGTCCCTGAGTGCAGTCTAGGGCTCTAGCCACGTAGCCATACAAAGACAGACCTGCCGTGGTCCATACACTGACCTCCCTCCTCCCCCTGACTCGACTGCAGCAGCTTGCACACACATATCCAGGCACTGACAGGGACCCACCTCAACAGTTCAGACACCAACTTTCTGCCTCTGGGCACATCCGCCCCATTGCCTGCTGTCACCCCCATCTGCTTCTCTGTGCCCCCATCCCTCCCCCTCCCACATTAGCCTCTGTCCATCACCCTCCACCTCAGGCCAAACCTCAGCCTCATTCACCCATGCTGCGTCCGGAGGGCTGCCCCAGCCAGTCCACACCCTGCAGAGCCAATACGTGATTCATGGGAGAGCTGGAAAACACCCAGCACCTGCCTGGCCACTGAGGGATGCTGCCCATGGGGACAGCCTCCTGCCTCCATGGCGATCGCTGCATGCCCCTGAAGCGGGTGTGGGGGGGATTAGCAAGCACCCACCCACCCCTAGGGAAAACAACTCTCATCCCTGAGCAGCAGAAACGTCAGTGGAGAACAGAGACAATCCCCATGCGCTCCGAGCAGCGGGTGCAGCCGGTGGCCCCAGCAAGGCATTGCTACAAATCCAGTTTCTAGCCCTGAAGCTCTGCTCTAACCTGCAGCCAGGCAATGCCTCCCCAAGCTGCCGCAGAGTGAAACTGACAAGCTTCGGTCAGTTTCACGGTGGCTGCTCAGAACCTTGCAGGCAGCAGGGAAACTGTCAGGAATCAGGGTCAGCCCCTGCCAGCTCTGGGCTACAGGGGGGATCTGAAGGAGAAAGCTGAGGGAAGGGGACAGTAACAGGAGTGCACACACACCAGCAGCAGCCAGGAGGCTGGGGAAGGGTTGCCTTAGTGGGGACCTCTCCTGCTTCATCAGGAGGGAGAGAAAAAGCGACTTCTCCCTTCCAGCAGCCAGAGGAGGCCTAGGGTGGGGTGAGGGACTTCCAGTTACTCAGAACCCTACTTGCCAAAGCTCAGTCTGAGAAGTGGCGCCCCCAGGCAGGGATCAGGGAGAGCCACCAGCTTCACCTTCCTTCCCACCAGGTGCTGGGTACATTTCCCACCTCCTGTATTTCCTCTAGGTTGCCCACCTTACTCTGGCACGACCCCTCAGAGCAACCACGGTACCCAACCTGGCAGCTCCTGGCACCAAGGGGAGCAGAGCTATAGTGCCTGGTTCGTCAGCAGCTAGCTGGGCGCGCACAGCCCTGCAGGACAGAAAACGGCGCTGGCAGAGTGGCGCGGTAGGCGGCTGATGGCACGAGGAACAAAGCTGCCCCATCTGGCAGGCGCTGGCACAGAGACACAGTGCCCAAGCCCAGCTGTTTGTGGCGTCCGAGGGATAGACGGTGCTGCTGTACTGAGCCCCACGCAGTAACACGCTTCTATTTCTGCAACACAACTGCAACTAGGGAGGGGGCTGGGAGTCCACGTGGTGCCTGATCCCGACGGACACTGGGAGCGGCGCAAGAGGTGCTCACATTAGCATTGGGTGCCTCACCCCAGAGAGAAACTCAGGCGCTCCCAATAACAGTGGAGAGGGGTGTCAAATGCGACAGCCTGCACAGCTCCTCTCCAGCCCCCGGTTCTTTGGGATCGCTGCTCCTGCTGCCGAAGCGGGGCCCCAGGCTAGGTGCGTGGGCATGGGGGGGTAGCACTGGGCCCTGGCAGCGACACCGGGATCTGTCTGTAACATGGCTACTGGATGCCACATCCGATCGATGCCACAATTTCAGGGTATGTCCTAGGGATCGATGGGGGGAAAATCAACAAGTCAAAAGGGGGCTTTGGGGACCACATGGAGCCCCTGCCAGCTCATTAGCACAGCCCCAGCCTCGAGCACCTCTGCAACTATCTATGGTCAATCAAGGGCTGAGCACAGCGGCCGAGCTCCTCTGCCCATCCCACGCCAGGTTTCACAGGCCAGCACCCTGTGACTTAACTCCCAGACACATAACAACGGTGAGGAGGGGAGGGGAGGGGGCTTAGGAAGGCATGAGGTGGTCCATGTTTGGGGGGGGGGTCACACAGAGCCCCTGGCATGGGGGAAATCGGGGAGAATTGCAGGGAGACATTAACTAAACAGGGCAGGAGGGGGGCACCCAGGGCGTTTGTGCAAGTGGACTGGACGCTTGGCCGACAAGTGACAAGGGGGCCCCCGGGATTGTAACACACACGACAAACCAGGGATTGGGGGCAGGCTGCCTTTACCGCCAGGTCCCCCTCGGCCACAGGCTCGCGGGCGCTTTCCCTGGCTCAGCCAATCAGCGCCAGGACGAAGGGGTCCCACCCATTTCCGCTTTGGGAAGGGAGGAGTTACAGCCACAGATGGATCCGAGCCCTGTCCTGGCACCTGGGCGGGATGCCGAACGCTCCATATAGAATTCCTGCTGTGAGTTACTGCAGCTCTGATGGCTGAGAACCAACTTCCCTCTCGCAAGGGTCGCAGACGGAAACAGCCCCGCTGGGTCCCATCCAGCTGGGCCCCAGGAGACACTGTAAGATCCATTCTCCAACACTTTAAACACCCCAAGGAATGGGGAGAGGATTTGAAAGTCTAACAGACCTCACTGGCAGAAAGCTTTTCTCAATTCCATCTTTCCGTCCTCGCCGTAATCCCAGGACCCCAAGTCATGCGCCTTTCTCCATGCAGCTCCCTAGGGTCCCAGACTAAAGCTTCCAAAGCCAGAAGAGACCATCTTGTCTGACCCCCTGCAGAGCACAGGCCAGAAATGTGCCCCACAATAATCCCTAGTGCAGCTCTGTTAGAAAAACAGACAGTCTTGATTTGAAAACTGCCAATGATGCAATCCACCATGACCCTTGCTAAGTTGTTCCAGTGATTAGTGACTCTCACTGTTAAAAATTTACGCCTTATTTCCAGTCTGAATTTGCTTAGATTCAACTTCCAGCCATTGGATCACGTTAGGCCTTCTGCTGCTAGACTGGAGAGCTTGTTAATGAAATCTTTGCTCCCCGTGTAGATAATTATAGGCTGTGATCCAGTCACCCCTGAACCTTCTCTTTGGTAAGCGAAATACGTTGTGCTCCTGGAGTCTGTCACTCTCAGGCAGGTTTTCTAATCCTTTAATCATTCTCGTGGTTCTTCTCTGCCCCCTCTCCAATTCACCAACATCCCTCCTGAATTGTGGGCACCAGAACTGGGCACCGGATCCCAGCAGCGGTCGCACCAGTGCCAAATGGGGGGAAAATCACCTCTCTGCTCCTTCTCGAGATTCCCGATTACGCATCCCACGATTGCATTAGCTCTTTTGGCCACAGCATCGCCCTGGGAGCTCAAGTCCAGCCAATTCCAGAGTCCCTGCTTCCCAGGAGAGAGTCCCCAGCCTTGTTCCCAGACGTGCACAATTACACATAGCCGTATTAAAGCACACACAGCTTGCGCCCAGCTCACCCAACGATCCAGATCACTCTGTAGCCGCACCCTGGCCCCGTCGCTATTTACCACTCCTGCCATGTGTGTGTCACTTGCAAGCTTTCTCAGGGATGATTTTGTTTTCTTCCAGATCATTGATCATCATCAGAAGCACTATTAGCTGTTTTTAACCAGGGAAGACCCCCAGCTCAGCGCGTCCTGGCCGAAGGAACGCACAGTGTATTCGTTATGCAGATACAGCCGAGGCTTCGTTCGCCCCCTGCTGACACAAGGCTCCGTGTGCTGAGGAATACTACACTCCGGGGACCCAGAGCCCCTAGAGCTGGGAGGAGGAGGGATCTGCCCGTGGCAGAGGGACTGATCTCATTCTCGGCCCCGCACACCACGTTCGGCTGAGGTGGACTGGAGCAAACTCTGCAGGTCGGGGGCAGGTCAGGAGCAATCCTGGGTGGCGAGTGTTATCAGGGGGCTGTGACAGCAGAAGCTGCCCCTCCATCTCCTCCTCCCGGAGCGGGGCAGCTGGGGGAGTATAACAAGGTGCACCCACGCAAGGCTGGAGCTCAGGGAGGGCGGGAAGGATTAAAGCACCGTCCGGACACGGTGCAGCCTGCCTGGATTTCCAGCTTTAGCGAGTCTCCGCGCTGTGTGCTGACGTCAGGTGAGATGCAGGCGGAGAGGAAGGAGAGCAGAACCCACCATGGCGCCAGCTGCCCTGGCTGGGACGGGACATGTCAGGGAAGCCGGGCGCCCCTCTGGGTGCTGCACGCTTTGGCCTGTCTCACCTGCACTCTGCCCACTCAGCCAGGCCTCTTCTCACCTCACCGCGGGCGGCGCATTCTGTGACAGATCGTCAGGTGGGCGCCTCCCGCCTCCCACCTCCCCTCCTCACACAACAAGCCCTGGGGCAGCAGCAGCAACTGCTCACATGGAAGCAGCACCCAGGAAGCCGCCAGTGTGTGACAGTGTCTCCATGCAACTGGAAAGGGAGGCCTGATCCAAAGCCCCCTGAGGCCAATGGAAAGGTTCCCAGGGACCCAATGGGCTTTGCATCAGGCCCAAGGAGAGGAGCTGGGCCTGTGGTTATTACTATCGCTAGGTGATCGGCCAGTTCTCTGCAGATCGTCGGTCCTCCACAGCACCAGACCCTGCCCAGCCGACGGCTCCGGCCACCGCCCGCCCAGCAACTCGCAGGCCAAATACTGCCTCGGAAACGGCCCCTTCTCCTGCTGCCCTGAAGGCAGGATTTCACAGAGCCAGCAGGGGTCAGACGCAATGATCACAGTGATCCCTTCTGACCATCCAGTCTGCATAGCCAGAGCCCCCCGTTCCTGCATCCAGCCCACACTTCTGCCTGAGCTCACTCAAAAGGAGTCGGAACGTGCCCACCCAAAAGGCTGAGCGGGGCAATCCTCCTCCCAGACCTTCTGACCCCGCGAGCTCCCAGACGGGTGTTTGGTAAAGGACCTAGGGGTTACAGTGGACAAGAAGCTGGATATGAGTCGACAGTGTGCCCTTGTTGCCAAGAAGGCCAACGGCATATTGGGCTGCATTAGTAGGAGCTTTGCCAGCAGATCGAGGGATGTGATCATTCCCCTCTATTCAACATTGGTGAGACCTCATCTGGAGTACTGTGTCCAGTTTTGGACCCCACACCAGGATGTGGGAAAATTGGAAAGAGTCCAGCGGAGGGCAACAAAAAGGAGTAGGGGGCTGGGGCACATGACTTATGAGGAGAGGAACCGGGCTTGTTTAGTCTGCAGAAGAGAAGAGTGTGGGGGGATTTGACAGTAACCTTGCAGGCTAGGGACTATGGAGACAGGACGGAAGATGCCACCATGCTGTTAGCCCCAAGAGAGGAGAGCAGGGGGACAGCTGATGAAGTCAAGCAGTTTAACAGTGATCTATTGTGCCCTTCCCCATGCCAGTGCAGATTCAGCCTGTGGAACTCACTGCAACATGAGGGAAAAGAAATGCTCCTGCAGGACTTTAGGATGGCGTTAGAAGAGTAAATAGTATTTACAGATGCTCTGTGAGCTTCCACTTTCCTGCCTGACCCAGGACCAGGAACTGGACAGGTGAGGAGTGATTTGCAATGTTAATACAAATATTCACCAGTGCACGCTGGTTTTTGACCCTGGGCTATGGCTGATTTTGCAAGGCTGATTCACAGCGATCTGAGGTACATCTGAAGGTGCAAGAGAAACGAAGTCTCCTTCTTCAGGGCACAGCTGAAAGTGGCCGAGGACGAGCCGGAAAAGGTCACCAGCACCCATCCTTGGCTTTGCTGCTCTGCTCCAGGAGCCAGCAGCAAAGTGAAATTCACCAGATCTCTTTTCTGAAGGCCCACAGAGCGGTGTGGAAAGGGGAGGACAGGCTGGACTGGGAAACGGCACAGAATAGAGGAGAGACTGGAGAGGAGAGAACTGAATGTGCAAAGAACCCAGACTTTGGCTAGACAGGCCAGAGGTCAGGGAGCCAGGCTGGAGTTTGGGAGACCCGGATCAATCCCCTGCTCTGCCACAGACTCCCTGTGTGACCTTGGCAAGTCACTTAGTCCCTCTGGGCCCCTGCTCGGTGTCTGTAAAGCAGGAGAACAGCACTGCCCAGCCTCATGGCGCTGAAAAGATCAGTGTAGGGAGCATTGTGAGACACTCAGATGCTACCACCATGGGGGCCAGATAAACATTGTGGTGACGAGCGGATGGGGCGGATGTTCCCAGACCGATGGCAAGGGATGTAATCAATACAGGGATGGAGCAGGGCAAGGAGCTCTAATGGAGGTATGGATCAGTGCCCAAAGAAGAATGCGGGGGTGACAAAGAGGGCAGGCAGTGGTGGGGTGACATAAAAAGGTGCCAGATGTGATGATGGAGGAGGATCTTAATGTGAACTGAAAAGCTTTCGCCCACTGAGATCCATTCCTTCGGCAGGAGCTGTCACCGGAATGCAGACGCGTCAGCGGGGCCGGGGCAGAGGGGGGAGGAGGAACCGGTGTTCACATACAGTGGCTTGCAGGCTGCGTGCTCTCTGCACCCGAGGGGAAAGCCAAAGGCAAGAGGCTATTTATTGTTCAAGGCCTTTCATCTCCCCTTGAGGGCCAAGCTCGGAGAACGTCAGCTAGCCCAGCAGTTGATTGGCAGAGTGACAGGCTGCATCGAGGGAGAGCAGAGCCAGGCTCTTGAGACCCTCAGCCCACCAGGGGCTGGCTGCACCCTGGAGCAGCCCCGGGGGGCAGGTGCTTTGTGCTGCTCTCAAGGTGCAGGGCATGGGGGCAAGAAAGCTTCAGCCACAGCTGGAGCGAGGAGCCCCTGCCCCTGCCCCACAAGGCCCCAGGGGTAAAGGGACAGAAACCCTGCAAGAGCCCCCACAGCCCCCTACAAAGTGAGTATGTTCTCCTAGTGGGCACAGCAGGGTCCCCACATGGCAATTCCACCCCCACGGCTGGCCTGGGCTGTGGGGCTGTTAGAGGTCTGGGACCCTCCTGCCTTGCAGGGTCCTAGGACATCTACGCTGCAGTTAAACAGCCCCTTGGCCCAAACGCCCCACGAGACTGGCCAGCCGCGGGTGTGGACAGACCCTCAGTCACGGACATTAACCCATGGCCCCTCCCTAGCCCCACCCATGCGAGGATCTCCGAGCACTTGCTCCCTGAGAGAGGGCTCTGGGTCGCTGGGCACAGAGAGGGTGGGAACTTGCTCAGGGACCCCTGCGAGTCGGCAGAAGAGCCCTGACTTTGCCAGGGGCCTCAGCCCGCCCTCATGGGACCAATTTCCGGGGGGAGGAGAAAGGAGCTTGATCTTCACACGGGCTCAACCCTGGGCCAATTATGTCCCCCAAACAATTCAAAAAAGCAGCAAGAGGCTCCAGTGGGAGGTTGAGTCTGTGCTTTAACGAGCCACCGTCCTGTCCAGCAGGCAGGGCTGAGTAAATCTGCAGCTTAGCCATTAATTCCTTGACTTAGGTTTTTTAAGTGTGTGTGTGGGGGGGGGAAGAGATTGGGGGTATTGACATTCGGGGGCTCATAACCCCTCTCCTCCCCCGCCAGGGAAGTCTGTGGCCAGAGCTGCAGCTCAGCGAGGTTTTCAGCTGGCTGGACTGAGGCCCTGCCTGCTGTCAAGGGGGTAGCGTGGCCGGGGTGTGACCTGCCCCGTGTCCTCGGCCCCAGAACACACACACCAGTGTCTCAGGGATGCACGCCTGCACAGGCTCTTGTTGGGGCACGGGGACTCCAGAGACCCGCGTGACCATTCCCCCAAGTGCTCTCACTGCGCCAACTCCTGCCAGCCTCTCGCCACTGCCAGGCGGGGCGGGCGGGAACCAGGTTCACTGGGTCCAACGTGCAGCGCAAACCACGCCTGGACCAGCTGAGCAGAAAAGCTGCAGCCAGCCCAGATGGGAGGGTGCGTCTGGATTTCAGGCAATGGAGCCAGAACCAAACCAGCGGGGACAAGGGATCAGATGAAAGTGACCTGAGCTCCTGTCCCAACCTCAGACCAGACCCACGTCACGTGTCCGTGGTGCCCATCGCAGGGGCGAACGGGGCGGGCACCGGGGCTCTGGCACAGTGGCAGCTTCCAGATTTTCAGGTGTTAACTGGCAGTGCCCCAGCGACAGTTCTAGTAAACAAATCTCTCCCCACCCCCATTGCTGCCTAGCCTGCCTGGGCTGGGGAGGAAAGGGACTGGCAAGGGGAAAAGTCCCTTTCACTGCAATGTGAGTGAGCTGGGCCTGTGGTTCGGGAGTGAGGGGGGTAACAGGGAGAGTGGATCCTGTTCAGCTGGGAGGGGGACGCGTGTAATATGTTCCCGCCAGGTTCCCCAGCAGGCTCGGGTGATCCCTGCAGACTCACAGCCCCGTGGTGCTGAACCAGAGGCAGTAAACATGGTCCCAGAGTTTCGCCCCGTGCTGCTTGGGGTGGGACCCTCAGAGTTCAGGGCCCGCAGGGCTGCAGGCATGGCAGTATCGCCTGCCCCAGCCCTGCCAGCCTGGCTGTGGGGTCAGCGCAGGGACAAAGCCTCCACAACGCAGAACAAACACAGATCATCCCGGTCTGTTTGGGGCTTGCCCCTGCCAGAGCTACTCCCAGGAAAGGCCCGGGAGACACAAACAAAGCGCTAAGGCCTGGGGTGAGAGGGGACTTCTGACTCCATGGCCTGCTCAGATGTTGGGCTCGCTGCTCTGACTGTCCCTGGGTGCTGGTGGGGTGGGCTGGACCCCGTCCATCGGGAACTGGAGTGCGACACCTCCCCCCACTGCACACAGGCCCCAAACCAGGCATCGCATTGCCAGGACTCTGGGCCAGCGCTGACTCGGTTCCAAAGCGTCTCTGCAGCCCACTGCCAGGGCCCTGAGTCTGCCGACCGGAACCACTGGGCCCAGCGGAGTGACCCTGGTGCCCGGTGCCCCCTGCAAGCGCTGTTATCCTGGAAAGAGATCAGCTAACAACCAGCAGTGCTTCCTGGCTTGTTGGTGTCTCTTCCCGCTAAGCTGGAGAGCAAAGCTAGTCACTGTCCCGGTCACTGCACGGCTGGTGGGGTCAAGTCCTGCCCCACATATACTGGGGCTAGAGAGTGATTAGAAGCTATGAGCACTGCCATTGCTGGAGGGGTGGGAGGGGGCGTACAAGCAATTTGTTGCTTTGACTTTCTGGTTTACACAGTAACACGAGCTGCAGATTGAACATGGGGACACACACCCCCAGCACATTACACAGGACTGCCATCTAAGGGACAGCATGAGGGGGAACACTTCTGCCTTGGACCCCCCCCTTTCAGCCTGGCTGAACCCCGAGTCTCTGACGGGCACTTGGCTCACCCGGCACCAGGAATGCTCAGACACAAATGAGAAAATCACCCCCAGTCTGAATCAAAGAGACATCACCAAGTTAAAAACCCCGTATTTGAGTAAAGACATTTCCTTCCTTGGGCTAACAACATCCAAAATGATAAAAAAAAACTAAACTGACCCCCCGGAGCCACAACTTCCCCCTCCCCCCACTGCTTTGTTTTCTTTCTGCATTTCATTCCACTGGGACAACAGATTCCTCAATTTCATTGGCACTCCTACAGCAGTTTCACTTTCAGGTTCTCTGCTTTAGCAGGTCCTGCAATGTTTGGGTTGCAAACACGTGGGGAAGTGGTTAGCTCCAGATATCAATAAAACCCCAAACAAAGGCTGTGTGCATATATAATATTTTATGTAAATATTAGCTTTCGGCAACTTTTTAGACTAAAACCTCCATCTGGGGCCTAAGGAATCCATCAGTGCCCACGAATGGGTCTCTGGGGCTGCTGATCAGAGAACAAACCAGCCTTTTTTGCAGACAAAGTATTTCTAAATTTTTGCGTTGAACAGAATTTGCCTCCTCGCAATATAAATAGAAGTCTCTCCCTCCCCCGCAATGCTCGGTTTTAAATATCCTTGCTGCTAAACAGTCGGGAAGGAGTGCAACCCTTCCCCTGGGAGCTGCAGAAGTTGGAGATGGACATGTTGCCCCTACTAGGTGCCATCTAGTTCATCTCCACAGGGCCCAGCTCAGACTCCAGTGATGGTCAGCCTAGAATTTCCTTTCTCACTTTCCCGCTAGTGACAGCCCCTTGGCATTCCTCCATCGGCCCACGAACGCCGCACACCTACTGCCCTAGTGCTCCAGCCCAGCCCCAAGACAATAGCGGAGCAAGCAGAACCCAACCTGGGCTGGCTTACCCTTTTTGAACTCCTCCAGCATAGCATCCAGCTTGGTGTCGTGGAAGACGAAATGGACCGGGTGGTTGTAGAACTTGGTGATGGTCTTAAGGGGGGTGCAATCGTCGGGGTCCACAAAGGCCAGGTCCTTGACATAGAGGATGTCCACGATGTTGGAGCGCTCCCCCTCATAGACGGGGATGCGGGTGTAGCCGCTCTCCATGATCTCCGACATTGTGTTGAAGTCCAGGATGGCGTCACTATTGATCATGAAACAATCGTGGAGTGGGGTCATGACATCCTCCACTGTCTTAGTCCGGAGCTCCAGCGCTCCCTGGATCATGTTGAGTTCCTCCTTGACCAGGTCGTTGTAGGGCTCCGTCACCTTCAGCATCTCGACCAGCTTCTCGCGGTTGTAGACGGTGCCGATCTCCTGGCCCAAGATGCAGTCCAGGAGCTTGCTGATGGGGAAGGAGAGGGGGAACGTCACCAGCATGAAGAACTTGGTGATGCCGATGGTGTTGGCGCCCACGGCCAGGCCATGCCGGGAGCAGAGCGCCTGCGGTACGATCTCGCCGAAGATGACGATGCCGATGGTGGAGGCGATGACGGCGCCGAAGCCGGAGCCGATCAGGTCGTCCAGCAGGATGGTGAGGGTGGTGTTCACCAGCACGTTGCCCAGCAGCAGGGAGCAGAGCAGGTAGTTGCCCTTCCTGCGGATGGGCTCGATCTTGCGGGCGTAGCGCTTCTCCTTGTCGGTGCCGCAGTTCTGCACGATGCGCAGCTCCATGGGGTCCAGCGCCATGAGGCCCAGGTTGAGGCCGCTGAACATGCCGGAGAGCACCAGGAGGCAGAGGATGAGGATGACCTGGAACCAGAGGGGCAGCAGCGACTTCTTCTCCTCCACCACCATGAGGCGGCCGTCCCTGCCCTCATGCCGCACCCAGGGCTGGCCAGGGCCGCGCTTGGTGCACAACACGTAGATCTTGGCCTGCTCGTTCTTGCGCAGGGGCTGCACCTGCACGTGCAGCACCCCCGAGGTGTTGTGCGTGTCGTTCATGTGGGGCTGCACCACCAGGTCCTGGGTGTGCACGGGGCAGCTGGTGTTGGTGTCGGCGCGGGCGTCGGAGCTGGCGTTGGCACCGGCCCTGGCCCCGGCCCTGAGGCCCAGCTCGGCGAAGGCCACCAGCGCCCCGGTGTGTGGCCCGATGTCCAGCCCGAAGAGCCGCAGCTGCACCTGGCTGTCCTCGGTCACCTGGATGACGCCCCCGTCGGGCGCCGCGGCCACCGGCTTGCTGGTGCCCTCCAGCCGCATGCCCAGGATCACGCTGCTGCTGTCGGGCGGGCCCGGCCCCGCCGCCAGGGGGAGCGCGAGCGCCAGCCCCAGCAGCGCCCGCAGCGCCGCCGCCGCGCCCCCGCCGCAGCCCGGCGCCATGTTCCGCTCGCCCCGCGCCTCGCCCGCTCGCAAGGCACAAACGCCCGCTGCTGGGCTGGCGGCGCGCACGTCACCCGCCGCGCGGCCACGCCCCCGCGCCCCGGCCACGCCCCGGGCCACGCCCCCTGCTCCCCTTAAGGAGGCGCCGGGCTGGGGAGCATTAAGGGGGCGTCGCCGCCCCGTCCTGGGAGTGGAGACAGGAGTTCGCGGCTGCGGGGGGGCCCCCCATGTGCGGGGTGGGAGGCGATTCTCGGGGTGATGGGGGCGGTGATGGTGGGGTGTTATGGGGCAGGGGGATGATTTGGGGGGGTTGTGGGGTGTTATGAGGCAGGGGGATGATTTTTGGGGCAGTGGGGGAGGGGGTTATGAGGCAGGGGGAGGATTTTTGGGGTGGGGGAGGATTTTTTAGGGGAGGGGGTGTATGGGGCAGAGTGTGATTCTTTGGGGGTAGGGAAGGGGGGGTGTCCTTTGGGGCAGCCCTGCCATGCCTAGGCCTCTCTGCCCCCCCCCCCCCGCCCCGGGTGTAAGATGCTATCCCATAGTTAACATGGGGGCTAAGCCCCTTCAGAGGGACATGATGATACTCTCTAGGGCGCAGCAGGGGAATCATGCCCCTGAGCGCCCCCCCCCTCCCCTCAGCTCACACCGTGACCCTCCCACCACATGGAATTTTCCTCTCCTTGCCCCTTGTTTCCCTTTGTTGATTCATGACTTTTACAATTTGCCATAAAACACAGGAGTCAGTAACCACAGGAAGGGGACCAACACCGTGGCGGCTTGCCCAGCGCCATCCTGCAGCCTTCAATCCCTCTTGTGTTATGAGAAGGAGTAAATAACACTTCCTTATTTACTTTCTCCACACCGGTCATGATTTTATAGACCTCTGTCATATCCCCCCTTAGTCGTCTCTTTTCCAAGCTGAAAAGCCCCAGTCTTATTAATCTCTCCTCATACGGAAGCCGTTCCATACCCCTAATCATTTTTGTTGCCCTTTTCTGAACCTTTTCCAATTCCAATATATCTTTTTTTGACATGGGGCGACCTCATCTGCTCGCATTATTCCAGATGTGGGCGTACTATGGATTTATATAGAGGCAATATGATATTTTCTGTTTTATTATCTTAATGATGCCCAGCATTCTGTTCACTTTTTTGACTGCCACTGCACATTGAGTGGATGTTTTCAGAGAACTCTCCACAATGACTCCAGGATCTCTTTCTTGAGTTGTAACAGCTAATTTAGACCCTGTCATTTGATATGTATAATTGGGATTTTGTTTTCCAAGGTGCATTTCTTTGCATTCCTTGTGGTGGGTTTTTTAACAGACACATTACAGCAGAGGCGATTGTCCTCCAAACAGCATGCAGAAAGAGCTCCCTATTGTGGCATCAGAGAAAACCTGCATTGTGCACCTGGCACCCTGCCGCTGGATAATGCTGGCATGTGAGGAGGTCTATAAATATCTTGCATTTCTAGAGTGTACTCCATCCCTGGAGGATCCCAGACTGCTTTGCAAACTGTTATACAAAGCACACAGGGGTCACTCCCACCAAGCCTGAAATGCAGCTACCCCTGGGGTGGAACGTCTGAGCTGTTTAACAGCTCATAGTAACGCTAGGAACAGTTTAGGGGCCCAAGTCTGTGCAGTACTGACCATCCTCAACTCCCTTTAAAGGGGATTTGAAGACAGCCTGGTTCAAATCAGGCTGTAAGAAGGAAGTTGAAGGAAATTCTATCCCCAGATAAACTGCAGGAGGGATGTAAAGAGGTGGAATGTAATGACTGACTTTGGAACGGGGCTAAGACATGCTGACTTCTGCCAGGAGGCTGCACCTCCACCCCCGGGGAACAAACAGCCCTGGCTAGGTAACATGCCTCGTACCTCCATCCCAGGAGGCAGAGAGGCGGGCGGCGATAGGTCAGGAGTCAGTGAATAGGACAGATGTACAAGAAGTCACTAATAAAAGCATCTCGGCAGATGGCCCAAAGGCACTCAGACAGCCC
Source organism: Terrapene triunguis (assembly GCF_002925995.2). Classification (NCBI taxonomy): domain Eukaryota; kingdom Metazoa; phylum Chordata; order Testudines; family Emydidae; genus Terrapene; species Terrapene triunguis. The sequence continues at coordinate 1,869,898 of NW_020664402.1, forward strand.
CAGCCAAACCTGGATCATTTGCCCAAGTACCGGCAGTTCCCATCTCGGACTGAATATTGAGCGACGGAAGCTTGTTCTGCTCAGAGCACTTTAATACATAAAGAGTTTAGCCAGCTCAGCACAGAGCGCCCTTCTCCTTTAAAAGCTTTGATGCTGCCTTGTTGAGCAAAGTCCCTCTTCGGTGCTGGCCCCAGGTAGCTAGTAGAGAAGGGCAACAGCCCTGCCAGGTGCATCAGATCAGCTCAACCTGACCCTGAATGATTAGTTCCCCAGTATTTTTAAATGGCCCATGGCCCTTAACGGCTCTGCCCAGTCACTGTGCAGCTATTGGAGCCTACCAGCTGAATACGGTTGAGTTGCACAAAGCCGGCCTGTGTGGGGACGTGATGGGATGTTTGGATGAAGACAATTCTGTGGGGCTAGTGATTAGTTGGCTGGTTCACCGAACCCCAGAGTGTCAGTGCTCAATTACCAGGTGAGCTTGGGGTTAGAGCACTCCAGGAGACTCATGTCAGTGTATGATGCAACCAAACAAAACCTAGTGAGTCAGAGACAAGCCAGTGTGTGGGAATGGCCTGGCTGGGCAGCCTGCATAGCTCACAAACAATGTAATGATCCCAGGGCAGGCACTGTAATCCAGCCCCAGTTCTTCACCTCCAGCAAGGGGTTTCATGCAGCTTTTCCAGGGGACAAGGAAACCAGTTCTTATTCCTCTCTTCTGCCAGAGGCTGCAGCCAGGGTTTGTTCTGGGCCCTGCAACAGTGATGGACTCACAGAAAGGGCACAAGGCAGAGGCAGGTGTAGAACCCAGGAGTCCTGATGCCCAACATTATGTTTGCTCCACTTAACCAGAGCTGTCTCCTCCTCCTAGTGACTGCTATGGTGCCTTACAATAATAACCCACTGCAACTCTATCAGAAGGACCCAGTGCATGTTAACAGTGGAGGAATATCCCTTTTTAAGACTGGAAATGGATTTCTAGTTTAAAGTTTCCAACAAGGCTCTATCTGCCAGCCAGAAAAAGTTCCCCGTGACTTTAATGATCACACAGACTAGCACGAGGGCCTTCTATAAACACAGGCTCTGTGCTGGCTATATTTGGACCCATTGCTGCAAGGAGCTCCTTCAGGCACTCCAGGCGGACGTAAAGAACTCCTTCTGCCAGCATTGCCAGGTGCATGATCCTAGAGCAGCTGGGCTTGATTTTCCTCTCGCTCGGGCTGGTGTCGCTCTCACTTGCACTGGTGATTTCGCCCCCGATGACATCAGGAAGAGGAGATCACTCGCTGGGCAGCTCTGACCTTTCTACAGATGCCCTGACACTACTCCTCTCCTTCTGTTCCCCAGTCTCAGACTACTGTTACCCAACCTCAGGAAACAGGAAGAGCCAGGTCTCATGCCTGCTCTTGCCCAGTGGAAAGCAAGCGGTAATTAATGCATTGCCTTTGGGAACCGTAACCTCAAATTCGCCATCAGAAATCAATGGTCCACTGGAATGTGTTTCTATAGCAACAAGGACCAGAGAGATAACTCCCTGTAAGGCTTCAGAGTAGCAGCTGTGTTAGTCTGTATCTACAAAAAGAACAGGAGTACTTGTGGCACCTTAGAGACTAACAAATTTATTAGAGCATAAGCTTTCGTGGGCTACAGCCCACTTCTTCAGCTTTTGGGCTCAGGCAGAAAGAGCAAGAAGATGCATGACGCTAATGCAGCCCTTGACTATCACTGCTGAAGAGCTGGGCTCCTGGGTTAAGTCAGACGTGGAGATCAGTCTGGCTGGCTCTGCTCCTGGGTGGAGATCAGTCTGGCTGGTTCTCCACCTCTGCTGAGGGCTGGGCCAAGGTGAGACCAGGAAGGGATGCCGTGAGTCAGGCTTGAGGTGGAGAGGCAGACTACGTGAGGATGCAGGACCAGAGTAACTGGGTCAGGATTCTGAAGGGCATCAGTAGAGCAGGGTGCGTGGGGAGCCCAGGACGGGAACAGCAAGGTGGTGCTGGAGCTCAGGCTTGAAAGGCATTGGCAGAGCTGTGTAAGCAACATGGTTTGCACAACCCCTGAGTGAGCTCTGGACAAAGGGGAGTCAAGTGACATCATTCAAGGTGCCTTGCCACAGTAAAGCAGCATGTTCCAGTCCCGTTCCCCATCCGGGCTGAACAATGCCAACAGCCAGGCTACAACAGCCTGTTCACTGAGCACTGGCGGAGGCTGGGGCTGAGCCAGGCTGGCAGTCCCTGTCAGAGCTGCTCGCTACATCCAAGGGGAGCGTCCTTTAGCTTCTCAAAGGAGCTGGCCTTAGGAAGAAACAACTGGCACTTCTGTTCAGAGAAACCCAAGGAAAGTGCCGCATCAGCTGATTTCTATTCACTTTCTTGACACAAACACCACAGTGATGGCGCCTGGTTCCTCTTTGGCCTCCCCGTCCCTCCCCACCCCCTGAGCCACAGCTCTGCTGATGCTGCGGAGTCTCTCGCAGCACGGACACCCTGTATTCCAGCAGGACTAGGGGGCAGGAGAGCTGGCTCTAGCTCCATCACTGACCTTAGGGCCCGTGACTCAGTTTCCCCACACACAATGGGGTCAGCAACACTGACCCAGCGCTCAGGGAGCCGTCCGTCTGTGCTGCAGGGGGAGACCCGGCGATTAGGGTGACCAGACGTCCCGATAAAATCGGGACTGTCCCGATTTTTAGGCGTTTGTCCCGTGTCCCGACCGATGTTCGGTCAGGACGTAATTTGTGCCGATATTTCACACTCCTGTGTTTTGTTTGTTTGTTTGTTTTGTTTTGTTTTGCTCTGCCGGCGGGACTCCGCTTTTTTTTTCCTTTGCTCCGCCGGCGCCCCCCCCATGTGTCCCGATATTTTCTTCATCCCATCTGGTCATCCTACCAGCGATGGACGGTGTAAAAGGGCCTGTTAGTGCATCGTGGCCGCTGAGATGGGCGCAGGCTCCAAGAAGTGTGTGTGTGGGGGGGAGGAGTGGGCTGGGCAATGTCTGGTGCCACGGAAGTAACAGTGGCATTTCGATGGGGAAACTGAGGCAGGGAGGCACAGTCAGGGCGGGGCACCCTCCGGCCCCCCGCACCACGCCCGGTCCCGTCACCGCATCACTACCGCGCCTGTCTCCAGGCCACCGTCACCATGGCACCGTTGTCCCCATGTCGCTAGGCAACTGTGGCCGTGCGTGTCACAGTCCCGCTGGGGACCCAGGGCCCGCAGCCGCTGCCCCGAGAAATGGGGACCGGGTACCTTTAAGCAGCCCCGTGCCCGGAAGCGGCGAGGGCACTACATTTCCCAGAGCCCCTCGCGCGGGCACGAACGCTAGCGGCTCACCCTGTTCGGCCCAGTGACGGATGCGCTCCTCAGCCAACCAGTAACACGATCCACATCAGTAGTCGGTGCCTGGAGGGAGCCAATGGCGGAGCTGGGTGGGGGCGCCCTGCGGCCAATGAGAGGCGCGGGGCGGGCGCTAGGGCCGCAGGCCGGGCCGGGGGAAGATGGCAGCAGTAGTGAGGTGGTGGCGGGCTGGGCCCCTGGGGCTGCTCGTGCTGCTGGTGCTGCGCGGGGCGCGCGCCGAGCAGACTGAGGAGCACCTGAAACGGGAGCACTCGCTCACCAAGCCCTACCAGGGTGAGGGGCCCCGCGGGGAGTGCGGGGGGGACCCCTGTAGGGGGCTGGGCTGGGGGGACCCCTGTGGGGTGTGTGTGTGGGGGCTAGGTAGGGGGGACCCGTGTGGAGTGTGCGTGTGGGGGGTTTAGGCTGGGGGGACCCGTGTGGGGGGTTAGGCTGGACTGGGGGTACCCGTGTGGGGAGCTAGGCTGGGGGGACCCGTGTAGGGTGTGCGTGTGTGGGAGGGTGTGTGTGTGTGTGTGTGTGGGGGGGGGACTGGGCTGGAGTGACAGGGCAGCAGGAGTATGGGGGTGATGGACGGGGATGCAGGAGGAACTGGGCTGGGAAGGCTGGATGAGAGGGGCTGGGAGATTTGGGGAGCAGGGTGGTGGGATCAGCAAAAGCAGTAACTGGGGCAGGGAGGAGTGGGGGAGGAGTCAAAGGGGGTGAGAAGGGGAGTAGGGAGGAGGCAGGCAAAGAAACTGAGGTAGTGTGTTCAGTGGGCAGCTGGCATTGGGGGGAAAGGCAGGGTGGGGGTGCAGAGGGAGCTGTGGGGCGTGGCTAGAGAGTGACAGTATTTGGGGGGCAGGGAAGAAGCAGAACGAGAGTGGATTGGGACCCCCGAGAGAGAAGGGCTGGGGGATGAGCTATGTAGGTGGCGTGGGGGAAAGCAAGTGTACGTAGTGCTTTGTGCACCTGGCTGGAGAGGGAAAGAGGAGGGTGGCCAGGCGGAGGGTCTGCGAGGGAAACAAGGCAGAGAAGGAAGCAGGGGGGTGGGTGGGAAGATGGATGGAAGGGGGGTTGGGTGAGAAGAGGCAGAGCGCAGGGCAATCGGTGCTCTTGACTAACAGTCAAAGCACTGTACCCTTGTACGGCTGGTGCAAATGTTTCCCTCCTACCCTGCAGGTGTTGGATCTTCCAGCTCCTCTCTCTGGGATCTTATGGGCAATGCCATGGTCACGACTCAGTACGTCCGCCTCACACCAGACATGCAGAGCAAACAGGGGGCCGTGTGGAACAGAGTGGTAAGAATAATGTTCTCTAGCAATCTGTGAGGAGCGCTGGCACTCCAGGGTTTTGTATCTCATGCAGAAGTGATTTCTATCTTTGGACTGCAGCCAGTATGTCTGAATTCAAGATGGTGAGGGGTAGCAAGATGGTAATCGGGATGACTTGATTTATGGAGTCAAGATTCTCATGGGAATTGGCTGCTGCAGGTCACAGGAAGTGGTGCACTGATGGTGAAATCCTTAGCTCGCATGCGGAATGAAGGGTGGATGGGCCTTGGGCAGATTGCTCTCATGAAAACTACTGGCCAGACAGATTTGTGGAATGGTTGTGCAAAACAAACTCCAGCTACAGTTAATCTGAAACAAGCCTGTTGCTAAATCAGTGTCTTGGCAGTGTCTCTGCTTTCGGTGTAGCTACAGGAGGTCATTAACCTTGTGACAGTGTTCCAGTCCACTGAGCTTTTCCTTTGACTAAAAGTGCCAAAAGGCAGTGCTTATAAATGGCTTGCTCCCGGGCAATAGCCCTGCCAATTCTATTATAGGATTTGATCCTAAATCCCTCTATTACTATAGCTCAAATGTGTCCCATTCAGGATCACCACTCTGTTGTGTTCCATGTACGTGGCACATTCTTTAGATCCCGAGTAGACGAAGATCCATGTCCCCCAAATAGAATAACTTATGAAAGGCTTTTTGTTCTGGGGGAATGTGAATGGTGTAGACGCACACAAGAACACGGGACCAAAGGCAGATCTGGTATAAGCAATTGCAACTCAGATCAGTTAGTGGACTTGTACCTGCTTATACCAGTATGAATTGGGCACGCTGAGTTTATCCTGTAAACCTGATCTGACATTCCTCTGCTCCCATGTGCAAAGGTTCCACCAGCATCTGAAAACGACTAACCTCACATCTACCATTAATACTTGGCCACAGCAGTACAAGTACCTGGGTTCTCTACTTTTCTTCAGTAGCTGTCAGTTTGAGTCCCAAACTCAGCTCTCATCAAATGTTTATCTAACTTAAGTCTTGCCTAAAGAGTGGATATAATTTGCTTATTAAGTGAAAAGCTGGAATTTGAGCCAGAAAGGGTCTTATGGTCAATATAGCTTCCTGTGCTGTTCAGTGCAGGCCTTCTCTACTTACATCTGCTTGGGCCCTCTAACAAACTCATATCGTCTTACCTTGCTGCAGTATAGTTCTTCTTTAACGTTTATAGTGCCTATTGTGGATCCTGTTTTTTAAAACAAGTAATCATATATGATGTCCTAGCTCCAGTCACTCAAAACTGAAGCTTTGATAGGATGTTTCTCTGGATTATAGCAGTAATCTCACACTTCTTTCCAAAGCTGAAAAATGCCTATTCTTGGTGAGTGAAATTGCCAGGCAAAGGGAAGTGTGGTCTCTTAGTTGTGATGTGGACACAGAAGGGCTTGCTGTTAGAGGCTTTCTTTTTAGGGGCTTATGTGGTGCCCATCATCTTGTTGTGCCTATATTCACATGGTGCAGGATTGTGACGTAGCTTGCAAGTGTGTGTGTGTGCTGGGTTTCAGTGTTTGGCAGAGTAACAATAGAGCAGTGATTCCCAATCTCTTCCAGATTAGGACCCCCTCCCATCTCTCACAGGTCTAGCAGGAAGCCCCCTCCCATTTAGTAGTATGGAAAGGCCAGGGTGGTCACAACTCCCTCACACCTGCATCTGGTGGCTCAGGTTGAGCTCATGCACTACAGATCACTCCTTATAATGTCTGGCTGTGCAGTTTTTTTAATGTTGCAGTTTTCGTCTGAATTTTGTGCAGGCAGTGAATTGCCTTGCCTAAATCCTGTGATAGGATATAAGTAGGAGCCACTCAAAGACACGACAGTTTGGGATGGAATTTACTGTGGGGTAGATAGTGATGCGCTTTCATGTACTGTAGTTCCATAGTAAGTTTCCTGTAGAACTATTATGATTTCTACACTCTCCACACAAGTACCTGTCTGATTCTGCCTGGCCATTTGAGTCCAGACTAGTTGACCGTGTGTTGGAGAAAGGTAGCTTGTTCCAAGAGCAAAGGCACTGTAGGTGTACCAAGCCTTTCCAGGTCAGTACTCTTCTTGCAGCCCACTGTGTCAGGGATACTCTGCTCAGTAGGACAGAGTCCTGTCCGTTAATAGCCATGTCTTTTTAGTCCGTGGAATGAGACCGTTTTAAGTCAGACACCTCAAAACCTTCAGAGTATGTTGGACAGCTGCCTCCTCATATTAAAGAGTTGTGTAAATTGTCTCCATGGAGCTCGGTGGCCTCCCACATCTCTGTACAATTGTCTGTATGATGTAAGTGCATGTCTCTGACCTGAACCTGTTCTAATTGTCTGTCCTGAGTCTGCCTTCCACAGTGAGTTGCCACCTACCTCTGGTACATCTCTGTGGTGTGGAGCAGGCTTGATATTGCTGCATTTGGCAATCAATCCCCAGCTATGGGCACTGTTGCGAGATGTCTCTGACTGTGGATCTTTCTGTTCTTTCATATGGAAATTGAATACAAATAAAATGCTTAAAAAGGGCTGTAGTCAGGGACCCAAATGTAGCTTTTTGAGAAGTTGTAAAATGTTTTTCTTTCTTTTTTTTTTTTTTTAAATGTCACTGAGTGTGTGTGTGTTTGGATTTGCAGTTCCCTTGAAATGGTTGTGGTTCACATCAGCTTAACATTAAACTGACAAGTGTAGCTTTGTTGCTCAAGCTGAATGAAATACAGGAGACTGAACTGCTTATGTAGTGAAAAATGGACTGGATTCTTAAAATCCATTGTCTTGTGGCATTGATGATAATGTAATGAGTTTTCAGATGTGACTTTGAAGTGGGCTTTTGACAGTTCATATGGTATGAGTCCAGGAGTCGAAATACCTGTCTTGCTGCTAACTCGTATCCAGTCTGGATGGCTATTATAAAACTATTTACATTCTTTGCCCCTGATTGGTTCTACGCTTCATCTGATGTTCATAAGGGGGCGTAATTTATTCATCTATAGTGATGAAATCCAGGCCACTCTTGGCCTGATTTTGATCTCTTTCCCTGATTTCACTGGTTACTCCTGGCTTAGAACAGTGCAAGATCAGAATCAAGCTCTTTGTTTTTTATATCCATGGTTCCCTAATCTTAACAGTGCCCCCTGTGATTAATTACTCTTGCTGAAATACGAAAAGTAAGGCAGTGCAGCCTATTGGCCAGGGAAATAAAGGACGAAGACATCTCTGCAGTGTGGCTCCATTTAGCAGATGTATTTGTGCTAAGGCAGGCCAGCACTTTTCCATGAGGTTGTGGGTGTGTTGGTGCCATGGCTTGCTGTCTGTGCAGAAAAGCAGCTGTACTGTCTGGCTGGGGACACTGCAACCAATTGCAACTGTCCCTCCCCATCCAGACGGAACAGATCCCAGCTGACATGGGGTCCCTTCTTAACGTTATCTGCCTGCAAGGCAATAGTCGGAAGGGCTGTGAATAGTCTATTGTCAAAGTCCCCCTGACTGCTGCACTCACTCTCCCCCTTTCTCTCTTGCAGCCTTGTTACCTCAGAGACTGGGAGATGCAGGTCCATTTTAAAATCCACGGGCAAGGCAAGAAGAACCTGAATGGGGACGGCTTTGCCATCTGGTACACCAAGGATCGCATGCAGCCAGGTAAAATGCTCTCACGGAGGCATCGGCTGCAAGGGGAAGTGCTGCACAGAGCCTCCGCTGCTGGCCTTCTCCTGCCCCAGCGGAGATATGCTGGCCAGACGAGCGCCGCCCTTGGCTGTGGATGTAGATTGCATCTGTAGCTGCTGCCCTAGAGTTGCTGCCATCCTGCTCCTTTTTGCAGGGACCGACAAGGAGGGAGCCAGGAGTGACTGTGAACCCATTGTAGCTAATACTGACATTGCTCTGCGAAAGCTCGGGGTGACCATTGATCGGGGCTCTGAGGAGTCCAACATGGCTATGAATTCAGCTGTGCAGTAGCAAACTGCTTGCCCTGATTTTCAGAGGTGCAGAGCAAGCCCCATTCCTACTGCAGGACTGGAGGCTCCAGTGGCTCCAGAGCTCTGGAAATCAGACGTGTGTGGGCTAAGCATAGGCCTGGGGGCCAGGAACACCTGTACTCTGAAACTCTGCTCCCGTTTCCCCATCTGTCAAACGGGGGGGGGGGGGGATGCCTGCCTACCTCATGAGTTATTGTTTGTAAAGAGCGCGTCTATCTAGCACTCCTATGTAGATTGCAAAGCGATTCATCAGGTGAGAGTATTGCTGTCTCCATTTGACAGATGGGGGAAGAGAGGTGCAGAGGGGGAGTGGCAGATCCGGGGATTGAACTCGGGACTGCGGGGTATTGGTCCTGTAATATGGGCGCTGGGCTCTGCTGTTCTGTAAGTGCTCGATGGTGCTATGTGGCAGGGGCTTCAGGCCCCCTAAGCACGGATCAAGGAATGACTCCCCTGTGGGGAGAGGTGAAGGTAAAGGGTGACTCATCCAATGCCACTTCCTAACATTCCTTACGAGCTGCTACTGGTGTCAAGCCAAGGCTACCTTCGGAGGCATCTCTGGCTTAGATCCTTAGGGGAAAACGCCTTCAAATGGGCATCTGCATGAAGTTGGAGGCCGCCCCACTGGTTCTCATTGGCTGCAAGGAGGTAAATGTCTGTCTGACGCTACCAAATATTACTGTATCCTCTTCAAGCTACTCTTGTGGTTCTGCTCCAAGGTGGGGCCCATCGATGGCTTGGGGAGTAAATCTACCCGCACGCAGAGTGGAAAGCACTCCCCCCCCCCCCCCCCCCCACTGTCTCTACTAGAGAGCAACAGGACCCATTGTTCACAATCTGCCATCTGTTCTAGGGCCCGTGTTTGGGAGCAAGGATCACTTTCTGGGGCTGGGGGTGTTTGTAGACACCTACCCCAATGAGGAGAAGCAGCAGGAGGTAAGACGGCCTTTTGGCAGTTCGGAGGGAAGTGGGAGATGGATGTGAAGTTGTATTACCGGGGCTGTGCATCCAGAGCTTGAGGCCAGAGTTGGCGTATTAGCTTGTTCAAAAGGCTTTGGCCCTATTTCTAGCTCCAATGCAGCTGTATGTTAGAGATCCCAATCACGGACCAGTCTAAATGTAGCATCCTCTCCGGCTCCTCGTGGCTGCAGCTTTTGGTTACTTGCTATTGCTGCTGCTCTCTTTCCCCTCTCCTGTCTCTTTTCCCTTCTGGTTTTGAGCTCGCCGACTTCCTTGTTGTCCCTCTCCAGGGGACTAGCAGGAGGCAAGTAGCTCTTCATACGTGGAGGGGGCTGCAGGCCAGACCAGGCAGCTTCCCTCTGCAGCCCCTTCTGTGTGTCATGGCATCTGGTGTAGAGGAGCCCTCGCAAGGACTCAGCAATCCTGGTTAGTTTCTCCTCACTGCCAACTCCCCGTATGAAGTATCGCTGCTCTGCAGGGCAAGTCCTGATGGTGATGGGCATTGTCTTGCTGCCCAAGGCCGGTGTATGCAGGCTGGACACACTGATTAGGACGAGCTGTAGACCAGCAGTGGCCTTCAGCAATGGCTGCAAACGCTTTGCGGGGGAAATGGGAAAAGGAGAAATGGGAAGCAGTTGTACTCATTTCCCTTGGGGATTCGGGGGCTGCCAGCAAGCTGGGGTCAGAAGCTGTCTGAAGTGTCTGGACACTAGCTAGTGTGGACCTGTAGTGTGGTGATCTTCACCTCTGCATAGCAGTGGCCTAAATGCCAACATAGGAACGGCCATACTGGGTCAGACCAAGGGTCCAGCTAGCCCAGTATCCTGTCTTCTGATCGTGGCCAGTGTCAGGTGCCCCAGAGGGAATGAACAGAACAGGGAATCATCAAGTGATCCATCCCCTGTTGCCCATTCCCAGTTTCTGGCAAACAGAGGCTAGGGACACCATCCCTGCCCATCCTGGCTAATAGCCATTGATGGACCTGTCCTCCATGAATTTATCTAGTTCTTTTTTTAACCCTGTTATTGTCTTGGCCTTCACAACCTCCTCTGGCAAGGAGTTCCACAGGTTGATTGTGCGCTGTGTGGAAAAAATACTTCCTTTTGTTTGTTTTAAACCTGCTGCCTCTTAATTTCATTTGGTGATCCGCTAGTTCTTTTGTTATGAGAAGGAGTAAATAACACTTTCTTATTTATGTTCTCCACACCAGTCAGGACTTTATAGACCTCTATCATATCCCCCGCCCACACTCCCAGTTGTCTATTTTCCAAGCAGAAAAATTCCAGTCTTATTAATCTCTCCTCATACGGAAGCCGTTCCATACCCCTAATCATTTTTGTTGCCCTTTTCTGAACCTTTTCCAATTCCAATATATGATTTTTTGAGATGGGGCGACCACATCCGCACGCAGTATTCAAGATGTGGGCGTACCATGGATTTATATAGAGGCAATATGATACTTTCTGTCTTATCTATCCCTTTCTTAATGATTCCCAATGTTCTGTTTGCTTTTTTGACTGCCGCTGCACGTTGAGTGCATATTTTCAGAGAACTATCTACAATGATGCCAAGATCTTTGAGTGGTAACAGCTAATTTAGATCCCATCATTTGATATGTATAGTTGGGATTATGTTTTCCAGTGTGCATAACTTTGCATTTATCAGCATTGAATTTCATCTGCCATTTTGTTGCCCGGTCACCCAGTTTTCTGAGATCCTTTTATAGCTCTTTGCAGTCTGCTTTGGACTTAACTATCTTGAGTAGTTTTGTATCATCTGCAAATTTTGCCACCTCACTGTTTACCCCTTTTGCCAGATCATTTATGAATATATTGAACAGGACTAGTCCCAGTACAGACTCCTGGGGGACACCACTATTTACCTCTCTCCATTCTGAAAACCGACCATTTATTCCTACCTTTTGTTTCCTATCTTTTAACCAATTACTAATCCATGAGAAGACATTCCCTCTTATCCCATGACAGCTTACTTTGCGTAAGAGCCTTTGGTGAGGGACCTTGTCAAAGGCTTTCTGAAAATCTAAGTACGCTATATCCACTGGATCACCCTTGTCCACATGCTTGTTGACCCCCTCAAAGAATTCTAGTAGATTGGTGAGGCATGATTTCCCTTTACAAAAACCATGTTGACTCTTCCCCAACAAATTTTGTTCATCTATGTCTGACCATTCTGTTCTTTACTATAGTTTCACCCAGTTTGCCCGGTACTGAAGTCAGGCTTACCGGCCTGTAATTGCCGGGATCACCCCAGTACTTGCTGGCCAGGGCCTACTGCACAGTCCTTCTGTAAAGCTGTTCTGGAGAACATCTCCTGTGCTCTAGAGCTGTACAGCGAGACCATGCTGTTACGTGTTATTGAAACACACACATGTTTAGTCCACGTTTGTATTAGAGCTGGACCCAAACACGCTTTCACCGAAGAATTGCTTTGCAAAGGAAACCAGCATTTTTGAGACACTTTCACTTTATCAGAAAATTTCCCAGGACATTGACCAAGGTTTTTTTTCAGGCGTTTGGATTTTTCTAGAGTGAGTGGGGAGGAGGAATCCAAGCAGCCAAGACGTGAAAAATTTTTTGAACAATTTTGCCAAATTTTGCACAAGTTGAGAATTTGTCATATCGTTCCAAACTTCTTGTGGGAAATACATGGCTGTTTTCTGGCCACCCCTGAGGTGTGTGGAGATCATCCCAAATTAGCATCCTGCTAATTCCTTCGACTCGAACCACATGGCTCTCCTTTAGACTCCAGTGCCTGACCAGCTCAGCTATGTAGGTGGCTTCTGACCTTGAAACTGATTAAACAGATCTGCAGCTCTTGAATCAGTGTCAGGTTTGGTTGAAACATTAACATTGGCCTGCCCTTGGTCTGGGAAGGGCCTTTGTACCCTTCGGTTGGTTCCTAGAGAATGCCGGGCAGCTGGAGAAGCCCCACTGATGCTATTCCAGCTCTTGGAGTTTAATTGAGGATAAAGATCATAATCTGAGTCACAACGCAGGGAGAAGTGACAGCATCTGCAGCCTTGCTCCTGCCACAGATTTGTGCTGGCGTCTGGTTACGGTCCTAACCAGACAGTCAAACACAACGGAGGCTTTTATTTCTGTTCAGCTTGGGCCCAGTTCTGAGCTCTGCCACTGTGGAACTCCATTGACATCTGTGGAGCTGCATGGGGGATCCTCAGGGAGCGGGTGCAGGACTCAGTCCCACGTGAAAATGGGGGTTCGCGCCTTGGGCTCGTGTGCCCAGCTCCCCAGGACACTGGTGTCCATGTGGCTCTGGGACTGTCCCTAGCACAGCGACACTTGCCTCAGAGAAGCCAAGAGCCACTTCCTGAACTGTGAACACTGCATGTCCCTGCGTGTACCGTGGGAGCACCCTGCTGTCATGCGTTTGTGTGTGATGGACACAGTTAAGGGTGCTGGAGGAATTGTAGATCTGGGTGGTGGTGATTCCAGCCAAGCAGTCCTTTGTTGCCGTGCATGCTTGGGTCCTTAGCGCTGGGTTAATGTGGCTTTGTGCTGTGGGCTGGGGAAGGGAAGTACAGGGTATAAACTGGGCAGGATTAGTGTGGGGTTTCTTGGGCCAGCTGCCTTTTTAAGCCATGTATTCAGTGGTTTGGTACATGACTTGCAAAATGTAGGGTACCCTCAAGTCTTGGCAAGGGGACAATGCTGGTGGTTTCCTAGGGTGCATTTCCTTCCCAGTTTGCAGGTTAATACTAAACTGTCTGGTCGGTGACTCTGTCTTGCTTTGTACCCTTTCTTGCTCTCAATAATCCTTCTGGACTCAGGCTCAGAAGAGGCGGTATGCCCCTGGAAATCAGGTACTTGCTCCTAGCTCATTTCCAGCCTCGGAGTCCCCTCCACTCTGTCTGTCATTGGCACTTCCCGAGTGTTTGGGACCTTGCTGGAAGAGGGAAGTGCATTGCCAGAGTTACAGAAATCTTTATCTGACTGGCTGCAGCCAGTCTGGCTGGTTCAGAGCCAGTCTCTCCATCTGCCCCCAGATCCCCTGGCCAGCGTGCTTGTGCCAGAGTGCACTGGGCTGCTGATTACTGTCCTGTGACCTGAAGGAAGTTGAGCGTGTGCAGCCTCCCCAAGCCCCTCGCTCAGGGCCTGGCTGCCCGGGCGGTTTTGGTGCACCTCTCTCTTCCTATGGCTTCTCCTCATGGCTGCGCAGTTCCTACACGCGGAGGAGACACTGCAGCTCTCGAGCTGGTCTGTGCTCATGGATCCCTGTTCCTGCTTCATTTCAGAATAAACAAACCTCTGTTCCCACAGGGAGAGCTTGTGCATCTCCCTGCTACGCAGCATGACGCTGGGGGTCTGGCCTGGGTGCACTGCTCGCCTCAGCTCGTCTTCTCACTGCCTAGTAGATAGAGGAGGGTCCATCAGAAATGAATTAAGCTGCACATACCAGTGGCTCAGCGGTGGTGTGGTTAGCCCGTCTGCTACTGCAGACCTGGGAAAGGACTCTGCCATTGGGCCTCTGGGCAGTGTTGCCCATCGAGAAGAGTGGGAATGCTGGACCCAGTGTGATGCACAATGCACATGTCTTGGTGGAATGATCTTAATAAAACAAAAACCCAACTTGGAGGGGGAGAGGAGGCACGTGATCCCATGAACAGTGTCCTGGCTGGGGCACATGGGCTGTGGTAGCTGGACGTCACTGTCTCAAAGCCAGCCCAGCACAGTAGCACTGCTGCTGCCCGGCCTGTGTGGAGCAGGGGTCCCTGCCACACCAACCACCAGCCCAGGGGTAGCAATGGGACGTTGTGGGCGGTCTCTGTAGAGAGAACACCCCTTGGAGGCGGAGCCCATGTCCCTCTCTAGACCTGGGTTCCTTGGAGTCAGGATGAGGCCCGGTGGTGGAGGGATCAGTCAGTCCAGTGCCTCCTGCCAGCACTTCGCTCCCTTACAGATCCGGTCCTGCCAGCTGCGTGAGAATTTTGAGCGCTGGCCAAGGCTCTTGTCTGTCTCTCGGCCCTGGTGTCGTGCTCCATGCTGTCAGTGTCCTGTGCAAAGCCATGTTCTCCGCTGGCTGCATGCATTTGCCCTGTTGCCCATGGTTCATCTCGCCAGGCCTCCGCAGAGCAGTGTGAGGAGACCACTAACCTGCGGCTTTGTCTCCCCTAGCGCGTGTTCCCCTACATCTCTGCCATGGTGAACAATGGCTCTCTCACCTACGACCATGACCGGGACGGACGGCCCACTGAGCTCGGCGGCTGCACGGCCATGGTGCGCAACCTGAACCACGACACCTTCCTGGTGATCCGCTATGTCAAAAGGAGGCTGACGGTGAGTGACTCCTCCTCGAGCTCTCCAGGCCCAGGGCGGCGTCGGGTCGGGAGGGCTGGGCTGGGTTGCTCTGGGTTGAGTGAAGTCTCGTGTGTTTCAGATCATGATTGACATTGATGGCAAGCACGAGTGGCGGGACTGTATTGACATGCCGGGGGTCCACCTGCCACGGGGATACTTCTTTGGGACCTCTTCAGTCACTGGAGACCTCTCAGGTACCGCGCTGTGAACCTGGCCAATGCTCCACAAGCGCTAAGGGTAGGCCTATGCTGTGCCTGCGAGTCTCCGAGCCGGGGTCTACAGAGCCTGAGCCAAACGGCTGCTTTTAGCACCGGAGCGTGAGCCTGAGTCTGTTGACCTGGCTCTGAGACTTGCTGCTGCGGGTTTTAAACACACAGTAACTGCACCCTACGTGACTGGGGAGCGAAAGCCCTGCCTTCAGAAGTGCCTCTGGTGCTCCGGCCAGACCTACCGCGGCATGGAGGTGCCTGAGGTGTGTTTGAAAATCCCGTGAGGCGCTGAGCTCCCCAAGCCATGTCCTTGGAGGGGCCCTTGGCGTTAACCGCTGAGCCTGAAAGGCCCCTGTGTTCGGTCAGAAAGAGACACCGCCCCCTTCTGGTTTCAGTGGAACCCCAGGAATTCACAGGTGACACTTGTAGGCTTGGGGCACCCGAAGTTCTGCCAGGTGCCGGAGGCTCCTCTGAGTTGGCATCAACATTCCGAGTATTTAAAATACAAAGGTGCCCGCTCCCACGCCTTCACCCTGACGGCCTCGGCCACTCCCTGGCTCTGGGGGCTGCCTGCAGCTGAACCTCTGGTGCGCACAGCCTGCAGTTAGACAGGGGCTTGGGACGTACTTCGGGGGTTTAGAGCAGGCATCCCTCTTACACAGTGTTGCAGGGCACTTCTTGAGCATTCTGGCCCAAGAGCCGTTAGCTCTTCTCCTTCCAGTATAGGCGAGGGGACCAGCCGTGTGGACACTGATGCACAGCTCTCTGGCCTATTGAGGCGCTTGCCTGTATCAGCCTGTAACGTCTGTGTGAATTCCATTCAGCGTATGCCATAATACCCCAAAGTACTGACCCGTCTGCTTCCGTAGTTCTTAAGCCAGTTTAGAACAGATTTGAATCAAGCCTCTACAAAAGCACGTTGATCACCAATGCCTGGATTCATTGTTTCCTCCAAGCAAAGTTCCTTTATTTCCAGAATCTCTGCAGATGCTGTGGGAATTGGAGCAGCTGGCTGGGGCAGTTGAGTTGTTCTGCTAATACGTGTGACAGACAGACAGACAAAGGCAATGAGCGCCTGAGGGCAATTCTAATTTGCTGCCTTCAGGTGGCTGAGTGGACTTTAAATCAGGGGCGCTCCCCGGCTGAACAGCTCCTCATTTCTCAGCCTGAATTGAAGTGGCTTAAAGGCCCCTTGTGAAAAGTGTGTTGTGTTGTGCTGGGCACTGCCCTGCCCTGTCCTGGAGAGCTGAGTTCTGCTTGCTCCGTGCATGGGTGCTTGGCTCCCTTTGAGCAGATGTTCAGTTTCCCTCTTCCAGCAGCTCTGCCATCCCTGGCCAAGACTCCTCTTCCTGCCTGCTGTCTAAGACCACGTTTCTCTCGTGCCCCTAGATAACCACGACATCATTTCCCTGAAACTCTACCAGCTGACGGTTGAGCGGAGCCCAGAGGAGGAGAAGCGGGATAAAGAGGTGTTTCTGCCCGTTGTGGACAACATGAAACTGCCCGGAGGTGAGTAGTGCACAGGTTGGTGAGGCGCAAAGCTGGGAACCACCAAGTACCTGCTTTCCCCACCAGGCGGGCTATTCCATTCATCAGGCGGGGTCCTCACACCATCTGCTGAAGCGCCTGCCTGTGAGCCCCTCTGCTTGAATGTCTCCATTAGCTAACGGTCCTAGAAGGAGGGAACGGTGTGACCAAATGCTGAGCGCTGATGTCCCTGCATCTGTGCCAGTGCTCACTGCAGTGTCGGCTTCTCCAATACCCCTGCAGAGAGGAGCAGCCAACAGCCTCAAGCAGGGATTAGGTGTGCCTGAAGCACAGCATGCCCTGGGTCTCGCTGCTTCCAAGCGCTGGAGACAGGCTGGAGGTAGCCAAAACCCTGTGTGTGCTTTGAGATCCTCTGCAGGCTAGTGACCACGTAGCGTTCAGTCTCTGCGCCAGGCTCTCTCACTTCTTTGAAATCTCCCCGGAGACCGAACCCAAATCCCATAGCTCAGGATAAACGCAAGCGCCTCATCTTGGATGAAGCGTTGGGGAAGGTGGGGGCTGGATGGCTGTCTCCCCTGGCCACCGCAGAGATGGGCAATGCAAGAAAAACCCAACTAAGCTTGTACGCCCCATGGCCATAGTCTCTGAGCGCATGGTCTCTGCATTGGCTAACCTGGGCTTGTGCCCCTCTGCCTTTGCCCACAGTGGAGGCCCCGCTGGAACCCATGAGCGGCCTGGCCCTGTTCTTAATTGTGTTCTTCTCGCTGGTCGCCCTGGTGTTTGCCATCGTCATCGGAGTCATTGTCTACAACAAATGGCAGGAACAGAGCCGGAAACGCTTCTACTGACCTTGACGCCTGCCCTGCCCCTTCCCTCGGCAGCCCAGCCGCTCTGCTGGAGTGGGCTGGCACAGGTGCCAGAGGCTAGCTGAAGAGAAGCCCTTGCCTGCTCAGCTCAGACTTTCAAGAGCCCCTTCAGATGGCTGCTACTTTGCTGGCCCCCATGGGGACCGCTGCTGTGTCTCTTCGAGCTCTGGGGTTCCCAGCGGGAGCGGACGTCCTGGATCACATGGGGAGCACACTTTGTGTGACACGTAGTGCATCAGGGAGACCTAACCCCCCCGACTCTGGAGGTTGGTGCAGTGACAGATGGGCCGTCCCCCAGCAGCTCTTGCTTTGCAAGGTGTTTAGAGGACGCTTGGGGCGGGTGGAGCTGAATGTTGTATTGTTTCCGTGTTGGTGAGCCTTACATGTGCTATCTGGGGATGTCCCACAGCCTAGCTAGGAGGCCAGGCACTGAAGACTGTAAAATCCTAGAAAAGCCCCTTTGGCTTAAGTGTGAAACTTGGCCAAACAAAACGCTTCTTGTTGAGAAGAGTAGTGCTGTCCCCTCCCTGGCCCCTGCAGGACATGAGCCTGGCCCTGCCCCCAGCCCCACCGCTGCTCACTCTGGCAGCCTGTCTGTTGCAATCCAGGTGGCTTTGCTGCCTTAGGCTGGTCGGGAAGGCCGAGCTCATCTGCCCCAGGCAGCTTTAAACTTTTAATCCTGGTTTTGCCGTAGCGCAGTTGAATCCTGCACCATGAATGAAATACTCCTAGTCTCACTGCTGCTCCTCGTTAGGAAGTAGGTGAACTGGGAGCTGTGCTAAAGGAAACCCCTCGTTTTACAGTCACCCCAGTATGGTCTGGGCATGAACACAAATATTGGCTACTGGCCTCCCAGTGCCACCCTGAGCCTGCCTGATGTCCCAGCAGCATGGCAGGGAAAGCACTGCTCTTCCAGGCTGCGGGTTGGCCTTGATGCAGCTGGCTCTTCTCGGCCTCTGATGGAAATTGACCTGAGCTGCTTCCATTCAGTGCCTCCACTCTGCCACTACTAGCATACGGTCACCTCCTCTTTCTCCCCGATAACTGGGCTTTCCATCCAGGGCCGAGGGGTTTTGCTGCTGGTGAAATATGCACTAAAAAGTCTCACTGCGGCTTGGTGAGACCAGGCCTGTCCGAGAAACCGTTCGGATCCTGGGCTCATTGCACAAGGGTCAGTACGTCTGTGTGCAGGGGCTCCATGACACTCAGTGCTGGGAATGTGGTGGGCGAGGGATGGCTAGTCCCGACCCACTTCCCGTTCGTTCACATGAAGCCAGGTTACGTTGTTGGGGTGGGGTTCATGTGGTCATGTTGCTGTCCACATGCATGGACTCGCCCAGCGACTGATTGTTTTAACACTGGGTTCCGTTGTAATAACCACTCGCTGCTGTCGGGGGGCCTGTCCCTCCACCACTGGATCACTGTCTGCATGCAGTGCTGCCTTCCTCCCTTCTGTGTACCTCGGCCTGGAGCCAGCCTTTGCACAGGGGCTGCTTGCATGTCACTGTGTCCTGTTAGTGGTGTAGGTGTGATGTGAAAAGGGGCAGTTCTCTCTTCCTCACCCAGAAACCTGATGCCAGCATTTGTACATGGTCCCTTTGTGTTTCTGAAGGACCTAGATCTGGCTGCTGTAACCAGGAGTTTGGAAGCATGCTGGCAAAGGAAGGTCAAAGGGTTTATTGGCCTGGCGGAGACCTTAGCCATGCTTGGGAAAGAGAGCTCTGATCTCTACAAACGTTGTGCTGCCTTTCAGGGAGGGTTAGTTATTTCCTACCTCAGTGACTGCTGTTTGAATGAGTTCTTGCTTTCTGTAGGTCCTGCTGAGTTGTTCATAATACAGATGCCGAGGGGGGGAGAATACAGGAACATGTACAGATAGAATCTCCGGGGACCTGGTTACAACACTTTGTCCCGGACACTGTTCCATTCTGTAGTGTAAACAGGCCTGGAGCTGTGCGCTCAATGTGGACAAGGCTTGGCTGGCCCGTGTCTGGTTAAACTCGACACAACGCACCAGAGCCATGTTCTCCCCTTGTCCTAGCCAACCACGTCTAACTGGATCTCGTGCCCTTGTTACAGCGACAGTAAAACCAGGCCCTGCCAGCTCCTCCTGCCCGTCAAGCCATCTCTGGGTGCAGTAACCAGGGCTGGGCTGGGGAGAAGGGCTAGGCTGAGGGAATTCCCAGACTCCTTTGAGGGAGGAAGGTTTAGATTCAGTATGTCCCTTACAACTCCTGTCCCGGTGGCAGATCCTGGATTCCCGATGTCTCCGCATCCCAGGGTGGCCATGGCCCAGCTAATTAAAGAACATGGTTATTGGCCAAGACTTTCAAAAGGGACTTGTGACTTTTGTTTTTTCCTTTTTAAGTGCCTCAGTTTTTGGGAGCCCACCTGGAGACATCTTAAAGAGCCTCCCTGTTTGGAGCAGGGCGCCCAGCCCCTTGTGAAAACCAGGACCCTTTCAGGGGTCTCCGGCTGGGCACTCAAAATCCCCAATTGCTTTTGAAAGTCTTGGCTATTGGTTTGTATGTAAACCCTGCTCTGCCCTGCAGGCGGCCAGCCAGTGGCACTGGGACAGGCTGGGTCACCAGCATTGCTCCTGGAGCTGTGCTAACAGGGGGCAGCGCTGCTGGCACATGGCCCAGACTGGCCGCAGATGAAGCCGCCATTGTAGCTGGTGCTCGGCAGAGAGCAGAGGCGTTGTTAACCAAAGAGTTCCTGAGCTCTGCTGGTGGGGTGCCCTGTTTGCCAGGAGCCACCACTACTGGTGTCCAGATGGATGCTGCAATCTGTAGCCTTAATTCGATGGACGTTACAGTGGCATGAGACCAGATCAGCAGAGGTGCAGGTGAGAATCTGTGCGCTCTTTGCCCTGGTACCTGACGGACTGGGTGTGAGGGTGAAATAGGGCAGGGGGAAGCCCTACTCCAGCTGTCCCGGTATGGTAAACCCTGCAGCTCCTGTGCTGATAGGATAATGTGGCCTTATTGAAGTGTGGAGTGGCTGCAGGCCACATCTTGGTGCCTCTGCTCTAGATGCTGGTTCTAAACACCAGGCCATGTTGAAATGATCCCTTCTTGTGTGTCCTTGAGTTCCAGCCTTCAAGGCCTTTGACTTGTCCATCCGCACTATTTCCCCTCCCAACACAGTTCAGAGCCTTGGGAAATCAGTGATGAGGCTTGGAGAGGTGCTGCCTTCCTCCCTCTGCAGAAAGGATCTGGCCAAGATACATTTCCTCCCGTGACTGCATATCTAAGCCCGCTGTTCTGACAGTGGCAAACTGGCATTTGCTGTAGCAGGGGGGTTTGGTCTGGTAGGATGGCTCTGGGGTAGGGGGAGATTTTACATGTGGCAAAGCAATGGGGCAGCCTGAAAGCGTTGGGTCTGTTCTTGCCTCTTTTAAAATATTTTACCTGATCAACAGAACTGTCTGTACGTGTGCCTGTTTCTGCAAGTGTAATTTGTGTCCTGGAAATAAACACACAAATGTCCACCAGTGTGGGTCTGCGCTGCACTTAATCCCGGGGTGCTGCCCTCTTCTGCCTGCCCCGGGATGGAGGGGTTTTGATTGACCTTGTGGCTATAAAGCCCAATGCTAGGTGAGTACGTGCATGTCTTCACTCCTGGAAGGCATTTCATGGGGACCGCGGGAGTAAGAGCTGCACTTTCAGATGCTCTCCTGACCCTGCTGCTGCGGCTGGTAGGTACAGTACTGCCTCAGTCACCTCATCTCAGTCACTGAAGTGACTGTGTGTGAAATGGGGAAAAATCCCACTCTCACGGTGACTAATTCCTCCCCAGAGCAGGGCCAGCCCAGTGCTGGGCGGGACACTGGGCTTGGAGTCCCTTACCTGAGCAGTTCTAAGCTACCCCGCCAAGTGCTAGCGGGAGCACACTCATGCTTTGCCCTTTCGTACAATGAAGATAAACCTCCTGCTGCTGGGCCAGCGGGTGCATAAATAACCTAGAACAACCAGGGGACGTGTTTTGATAATTACAGATAAAATGTAATACCCCAGAAGAGAGAGTCAGGCAGAGATGTGCCTGGAGGATACTGGCGTAGGGTGTGTCTGTCTCTAGGAGCCCGGTTATGCTCAACTCAATCCCTGTAGAGTGATGGGTCACTGGTATTTCATACTCCCTGCTAGTGGTAGCATGGAAATACAGCTGTCTCCTTGGGCAGATGAAGGTCCTGGAGGCAGCTTTGTTCCTGTTGGGACTTGCCTCTCTCAGCCCCTGCAGCGCTGGCCCTAACATGACTTCGTGTCGCGGGCACAAAGAGCCCAGAAGACTGACCAGGAACTGTTTCAGGAGGCCAGGAGAGAAGCCGAGGGCTTTCCCAGCAGGCTGGGTGGGAAATAGTTATTGGCCAGGAGCTGGTGCTCAGGGTTTCATCTCTGGATGCAGCTTCTGTGCGGCACCCCAGGCGCCTTGAGCGAGGCACTAAAGAAAATCTTTCTGGCACTCAAGCCAAGGTGCAGGGCCTCCTTTCCATGCCTTTATTGGGGAATACTGGTCCTGAAGGCTTTTGGCCCAGAGAACGACCCACCTGGGAGTAGGGCTGCTTTCTAGCCAAGGAGCTAGTCACAGCCTCGCTGGCCTGCGGTCAGTGGCCCTTGGCCCCCAGGGGGAGGAGCAGCAGCAGGAGCGCAGGCCAGCAGAGCCTCTGCTGGAAGGGAGCGGTAGGACTAGCAGCTGCTCCCTAGGGGCAGGGAAGATACGGGTGACTGGGAGGCAACGGGTGGTGAATTTTAAAGGGGTGCTGCTGCCCAACTCCCTGGCAGGGCCAGGTCTCCCTGTGCTAGGAGACAGCAGGCGCTGTCTGTCTGCAGGGCATGGAGCTGGTTGTCATCCCAGGAGCTGGGCTGGGTGTGCTGTTGCTGGCCTGTGGCCTACGGGCTCCCGCTGCTCCCCGCCAGAGGATTGAGGCTCCCGAAGGAATGGAGACTGCGGAAGGGGTTTATCAGCTTCATGGCCAAGTAGCGCTGGGGAGAGGAAGGGAGAGGGAGTCAGGCCCTGCAGCAGCACCATGTCCTCTAGCCAGCCTGGGGTCTGCCTCTTCAGCTGGCTCCATGGGCCAGCGCCCTGCAGTGAGCAGGGCTGGATTAACCTTTCATGGGCCCCCATGGAGCATGGCGTGGGATGGGGGGTGTCAGTCCCCGGAGTGAGGGGCCGGCCAGGGGCAATGGGGCAGGGCAGGGGCGGCCCTACTTCACTCAGTCCAGTGCAGGGCACTAGTTACAAACTGGCAGTTGCCAGACGCACAGTGGCCTGCCCGGCCCTATGCTGCCAGTGTGTCCCTTCCCTGGGCGGGGGGGGGGGGGGACGGCGGACCCAGGTCGTGCCACACAGCCCCCCCACCCAACATCCCCTCCCAGAACTCCTCCATACATGCCCAGTGCCCTGCACAACACCACCCCTGCCTAGCCCCCCCGCAGCCCAGCTTTGGCTCCCCCTCCCCTTGCTCTGCCCAGCATTCAGCCCCAGGGAGCAGAGCTGTGGGGCTGGGCTGAGGCACTTCCAGGGCAGGGTGGTGCCGCTGCCCCAGGCAGACTCAGTGTTTCTCCCTCTGTGCCTGCAGCCCTATCCAGGGCTCGTGGCAGCGGGCCCCCACCCCTGCTGGCTCCCGGGCCCCCAGCAGGCACACGCACCGGGGTGGCGTAGATGAAGGCTGCGAGCAGGAGCAGCAGCAGGAACAGCACGACCCCCAAGATGATCTTGCACTTGTGCGGCTGCCAGAGGATGTAGCGCAGGCTCTTGAGGGGGGCCGTGAACCACAGGAACGAGGCTTCTGGGCGCCTGCAGGGAGGAGATGGTCCCAGGGCAGCCGTTCCCAGCGTGCCCTAGGGTATCCCAGCCCCTGGCCCAGCCGGGACCCCGGGCTGCCCTGGGACCGGGCAATGGGCCGGACTCTTCCTGTGGCTTCCAGCTCCCCCCCAGCAAGGCCTTGGGAACGGCCCAGTGCTGTGTCCGAGCAGTGGGGAGGGGACTGCTCCGGGATACTTCTGCGGGCCCTGGGTCAGAGCAAGTGGGGGTCCCTCCTCACCCCTTCTGCCTGCGGTCCTGCCCCAACCCTGCCCCTTGGTTATGCAGCCCTGCCCCTTCCCTAGGGTTGCCCCTCTTCCACCCAGGCTCCCTCCCCCACTGCAGCCCCCCAACCCATTTGCTCCTTTCTGCCCCCCCACTGCAGCCCCAAGACTGGAGAAGCTCTGTCCCCATGCCAAGCCCTAGGGCTGCAGTGGGGACTGAGAGCTCCCCCAATCCCAGGGCTGGAGCAGGGGTCTGGGTGCTGGTGCTTCCCCTGCTGCCACCCCCCCCACGCTTCTGTGGGGGACCAGGGTCAGGTGTGGGGGCTTCCTGATGGGGTCAGGAGCCGCTGGGGGCTTCCCCACCTGCCTGGAGGCTGTGGCTCTGGCCTTCCACTGCCCGGCGGCAGATTTTTTCCGGGGCCCCTGGGCACAGGCCCGGTGGCCCGGTGGTTAATCCACCCCTGCTCCTGCGGAGGGCTGGGCATGGGGGTGCTGGGACGCAGAGCTGTTCGCAGCCCCGGGGTTGGGTCAGAACCTCTCCGCAGGCACAAGGCGGCAGGGAAGGGTTTGGCACTGGCTGCTCCGTGGGTACCCACCCGCTCACACCGGTTTGTGAGGTGGGAAGCTGTCGGGTTGAAGCAGGAAGTCGCTGGGAATGTTCTACATTATTTATCCTCCTGGCACAATTTGGGGGTTTTCCCTTATAAAGTTCTACATTTTTAAAATCACCCCTTTTGTCTCGGTCCCCATTAGCACCGCCGAGCTGGCTCCCCCCACTTACACGGGTGGGTGCAGGGTGGGGTTCATGTTTGGCTCCTCCCTTCCCTTCCCAGCAGGCCGCTCTTCTGCCTCCTTGTCCGTCAGCAGCTCCAGCGTCAGCTCAATCTTGCCCTTGAGAAGCAAGGCAGGAATTGGGCCGTGGTGGCAGAAGGCAGGCGCCCCCCTCCAGAGGTGCTGGGGGCTCTCTGGCGCCTGCCTAAAGCTAGAGGAGGATTGGGCCTCTAACCACGCCCACAAACCTCTGATTCTCCAACCCCCCGGGACACCCAAGCCCCCGCCTCCCGCTCGGGTACCCCCGTGTCCTTGCTACCAGCCCCCAGCTGTGCTCCTACCGACAGCCGCTGTCTGCCCTCCTCCTGCACCACGCACGGCCACCAGCCTCGGGCGAGCCTCTGCTTGAAGAGGGAGGTTCTCCTGGGGAAGCGGGGTGGGGTGGGGGAGTCGCTCTCATCCTGCAGCATTTTCAGGGTGCAGGCCCGGGGGCGCCTGGCTGGGCAGGGCATGCTGAGCAGTTTGATTTCCAGAACCCCTGCAAGCAGCAAAAGAAAACTGCAGGGCCCAGGGGACAGCCCGGGGACCAGGCTGCAGGCGGTGGCGCATGCAGGAGGGCGATGGAGCCCTTCACGCTGCCCAAGGGTGCCCTAGGGAGGACCTTACAGAGGCCCTGCCTGCCCTAGAGGGATGGGGACGATCCCAGAGTGCTGCGCCTCATAGCAGGGGAGCCATTCAGTGCCCTCTGCCAACACGGCTGCTCTTGCCCCTTTGTGCAGGGACCGGGGCATGGTTTTGCACCCCAGAAGTGACTGCATTTCATTGGCCCTGCAGCATCCGGGCTGCTCTTGGGGACAGAAACGTACAAGATCATTAGCGAGGTGGGGACGTGCCTACAGCAACCTGTGGGCAGGGCCAACGTAACACTCTGTGGCCGCCTGGGCTGCAGGGGAAACGCCTGGGGAAAGGCCTCACCGAGAAAATCGTCAGCCGAGAACTTGTCGTTGTCCCACACCTGGAGGATGAGCTTGGGGGGCACCTTCAGCACCGTCTCATCCAGGCTCCAGAGATGTTGCTGTAAGCAGAGTGGGGCCCCTCAGGCTGGGGGCAGGGCAGCTGCTGAGAGGCTGGGGTCTGTGGCCAGCACATACCAGCTGGGGACAGGGTGACCCAGCTGGGTGGGGAAAGGGCAGCCCCAGCATGTGGCCTGCCAAGGGGATGCAGCGTGGGCGGACGCGCCAGGCTGCTGGGGCACTTTCCAAGTTGCCAGCCAAATGAATGGCTGGTTATAGGTCTGCAGACTTTGAAGGGTTAATGCCCCAGCAGAGGCTCAGGGTGCTGCGGTCAGGGCTCAGAGGCAGGTTTGCAGGTGGAAACTCCCCCACGTTAGTGGACAGCTGCAGCCTGCCAGCCTGGGGCAGGGGCAGGAGCTGGGGCTCCCCAGGGGAGGTCGTGATGTGAGGGCGCAGATCAGGCCACATGATGCTGGCAGTCCAGAAGCAGAGGTGCCTGTGGGGGTAGGGCCAGCTGCTGCAATGCCCTCCCCCCGCACCAGGTGGCAGCACTGTCAATCCCCTTTCCCCCGGCCTGGCCAGTGCTCTGCCCAGCAGCCTAGCCCCAAAGCCGGTCAGCTGGGTCACCGCTCCGGCCAGGAGGGGAGAGGACAAACCTGGAGCAGGAGACAGGCTGGAGGACCCGGCCGTAGAGGGGCAGGGCATCCAGCAGCCTCTGCTGATTTAGGGCCGGAGGTCGTGCCCCGGGTAGGTAGCGGAGCATGCTGGGAGTCCGGCCAGGGGCACGGCAGGAATCGGGTTCAAACTGCTGGGGGGACTGGCCAGCCTGAGTCACAGCCAGGGCCCTACCTGCCCCTCAGAACAGCTGCGTCAGTGGGTGGGGCCCAGAGCAGGCAGTGCTGCCGTAGGGAAGCGGATCCCAAGGCGAGCAGCACCCACCTTCTCGGGCAGGACGCAGACCTGCTCCATGGGCAGGAACTCGAAGGGGAAGATGAACCTCCAGTTGAAGTTGCCCTCTCCTCCCAGGGACCTGTAGTGGACATCGGTTCTCTGCCTCTCCTCCTCCAGGCCATCCAGCCACCTGCAACAAGGAGCCCGAGGCTGGGGTGTGAATGGAGGTGAGGCTGTAGGGCATGCGGGTCCCACAGCACCCTGCCCCACTGTACGACACTGCACCCCGCCCTGCCTCACCGTGCGACACTGCACCCTGCCGCACCGTGCGACACTGCACCCCGCCCTGCCTCACCGTGTGACACTGCACTCTGCCCCACCGTGCGACACTGCACCCTCCCTGCCTCACCGCACCCCGCCTCACCCACCGTGTGACACTACACCTGCCCTGCCTCACCGTGTGACACTGCACCCTCCCTCACTGTGCGACACTGCACCCACCCTGCCCCGCCGTGCGACACTGCACCCTGCCGCATCGTGCGACACTGCACCCCGCCTCACCCACCGTGCGACACTGCACCCAACCTGCCCCACTGTGCGACACTGCACCCTGCCTCACCCACCGTGCGACACTGCACCCTCCCTGTCTCACCGTGCAACACTGCACCCTCCCTGTCTCACCGTGCAACACTGCACCCCGCCTCACCCACCATGCGACACTGCACCTGCCCTGCCCCGCCATGCAACACTACACCCTCCCTGCCCCGTCATGCGACACGGCACCCTGCCTCACCACGCGATACTGCACCTTCCTGACTCACTGTGTGACACTGCACCCCATAGAGTGGGGCTGGGGCTCTCTTCCCCTCCCCTGCTGTGGGCTTCAGTCATCCCCCCCCATCAGCCCCTCCCTATTTTTAGTACCAGTCACGGACGGGTCACGGGCTTCCGTGAAGTTTGTTTATTGTCCGTGACCCGTCCCTGTTACTATAAATAGTCGTGACAAAATCGGAAGTTGATTTATGACAAAGCTCATTCTCCGAGCTCCAGAACAAAGCGGGATCCGGCCCTCAGGGTGCTCTGACGCCGGCCCTCTCCGCTCGGTGGCCAGTGCCCTCCGGGGGCTTGTTTGGTCTCGGAGCCCCAGCCCTGCCCCCAGAGCTTGTCACCCACCAGCCGGTGCTGGCCCCATTCGCTCCTCAGGCTCGCAGGGCCTGGCAGGCGGCTCTGGCTGGAGTCTGCACCTGGCTAACGCAGACCCTGCCAGAGCCTCCCTGCACGCCCAGCGACTGCCAACATCTGCCCTGCCCTGCCCGAGGAGGCAGCATTTATACCGGCCCCTTCGCCCAGCTCATCCCCAACTCTGCAAGGCTCCTGGGCCCAGGCCCTTAAAGAAACAGTACCAGGTTCCCTCCCTACTTACCATATCGCCCAGGTCCTCGTGTCCATAATCAGACCTTTCGGCTCTGAAAGAGCCATGCCAGGGGTGGGCTGGACTGACCAGTAGGCAGTACTGCCCCTAAGGGGCAGACTACCCCATCACACATGCCCGTACTCCATTCCCTTCCCAGCTAGCCCAGGCCTGGTGGGGAGTGCACAGCTGATGGGAAGGGCCATGTGCAGGACCTGGGGGTTGGGAGGAGCTGGGGGGTTGGAACAAGGCAGAACCCTCCACCGCTCCTGGATCAGGCCTCTCAGCTCGGGGCCTCCTGCCTTTCCCGCTTTCTAGCTCTGTGCTCGACGGGCCAGCTCTGCTCAGGAGGGGCCCAGAGCGGCTGGAGCTCGGGAGAAAACCAGAGACATCCTGCGCCCATAGGGGCTAACTTCTGGCGTTCCCGGGGGGCGCTTGACCCCCCACTCTGCCCCGGGCCCCACTCCTGTCTCTCTACCAGTGCAGTCCCGGGAACTGCTGGCTGCCTACAACCAACACAGACCTTGGGGGCTTGCTCTGAAGTCGTCTCTTATGCTGGTGGTTGTTGGCTCAGGGCCCTCGATAGCATCTCTGCCACTGCCTGCCTGCCAGGGGCTGGTTGCAGAAGGCCCCAACAGCAGACTGGCTGGGCCCCAGAGCACTCAGCTAACGTCCCGATGCAGCACCCACAGAACAAAGAAAGTCTCAGAGAAAGGAACCAAGAGCCATATTGATACTGAGCAGCCAGCAATTCCCACACCTGCCAGCATCAACCCATTAGAGACCCACTGAGCTATGCAGAGAGACTTACCTTCAGTGCTACTGGGGGTCAGCACTGGGGTCACTGGCAGAGTGGGCAGCCCACGTCTGGGACAGCAGCGGGCTGCGGGTCAGGATTGAGGGGCACCAGCGGGGTGGGGAGCCCCAGGGCTGGGACAGCAGGGGGCTGTGGGTCGGGAGTGAGGGGCACTGGCAGGGTGGGGAGCCCCAGGGGCCACAGGCTGGAATTGAGGGGCCCAGGCACCAGCCGAGGTTTGTGTGACGAGAGTGTAGAACAGGAGGTGCTGCTCTCAGCCTGTCCGTTTTCTCAGCGTTCATGTTGCTGGCTCCAGCCCCGTTTCATCCCCACTGGGCGTTGGCTGCTTCCCAGGAATGCCTGGCTGGGGGCCGTGGTGCGGTCCCCTGGAAGGCCCGTGGCTTGGGATCCCTGGGGCCCAAGGGTGCAGGCTGCAGGCCCTCACCCTTTCACATAGATGTCGCTCATCCTCTGCCCCGTGATGCTGGTGTCCCGCAGATCCACGTCCCGCGTGTTCCAGACGACGCAGCGCAGCTCGTACCTAGGGAGGGGGCAGCGCTGGTAGCATTGGCTGGTTGGAGGCTGGTCACAGCCCAGGGGTCTGGGGGCTGGTACCCTCAGGCTGCCCTGCGGGCCTGGGCTCTGGAGAACACAGAGGCCATGGGAGCCCCCGGGCAGTGGGAGACTCCACTGACCGCTGGCTTTCAGAGAACTCCCCACCTGCGGCACTGAAGGGGAGAGTGTGCCCAGAGCAGGCTTCACACTTCAGAGAAGGAGCTGCAGATGGGGCATGGCCAGGGCTGGGGAGTGGCCCCTGTGCTCAGCGTGGCAGGCTGGGCGAGGTGGGGCCTGGCCCCTGTGCTCAGCGTGGCAGGTTGATGAGGTGGGGCGTGGCCTCTGTGCTCAGCGTGGCAGGCTGGTGAGGTGGGGCCTGGCCAGGCTCTGTGGGGCTGCACACTGCCCCAGAGCTGCCAGCCCTCTCCTGGGCGTGCTGGGTTTGTGCTGTGCCAGGGTTCACCGGCTCGGGAAGCTGCCTAGGGCAGTGGGGGTTTGTCCCACTCACCGTTTGGGCATCCGTGGGGTGATGTTGAAGGCAGGGCCTGGGGGGCCAAAACTCTCTGGGAAAATGTCCACCCACATCTGCAGCTTCCCCTGCCGAGCAGACGGGAGCAGGCGACTTAATGACACGAGCCCGAGCCCAGGCCGGCTCCTCGCCCTGCGTCCAAGCCCCCCTGCCAGGGTCACCCCAGAGCACTTGCCGGCTGCGTCGCCCCCCCGCTGGGGCCTGGCTCCTGGCTGAGCTTCCAGACGGGCCAGGAGGAGCTGCCATTCCTGGGGACCCCCCCCCCCAGCTCCTGGGAGAGGACGGAGCCTCCTCGAACAACCACGAACCTCCCGTCCTCCCCCCTGCGGCCCGACCAGCTCCCTGCACGGCTCTTGGCCAGCTGGTGTCTGGGGCCACGCGTCCCTCCCACCAAAATAACCCCCACGCGCCCCCACTCCCTCCCACAGCTCCCCACTCCCACACACACACACCCGCGCCTCCACTCCCACACACCCCCCCACGCGCCCCCACTCCCACACGCACACACACACACACACAGGCGCACACAGACACACACACATGTGCACCCCCCCACGTGCACACACACACACATGCACACACAGGCGCACACACCCCATATGCGCGTGCACACACACACACATATACAGGTGCACCCCCCCTACATGCGCGCACACATACACATATACACACGCACACAGGCGCACCCCCAAACGTGCGCACACACACGCACATGCAAACAGGTGCACACCCCCACGTGCGCACACACACACACACACATACAGGCGCACCCCCCCCACATGCACGCACAGACACACACACAGGTGCACACCCCCCACGTGCACACACACACACAGGTGC